>NC_136410.1:147200733-147665733 GCF_051521515.1 Lactuca serriola | reverse complement strand
GAGTCACTCCTGGGTTGAAGTAATGATATAAGGTGTGTTGAAGTGTAGATTTTCCTACATTCAATAATAATACAACCTAATATCAACAATAAAATAAGATATATATGAATCATAAAATCAGAAACAGGAACCAAAACTGGCCCGGTTCTTGGTTCTCTATTTCCCACGACATTGGTTATCGGTTCGGGTCCGGACTGATGCTCATCCTTACCTCCTTGAACCTTCAGCAATGTTAACTTTCTACACAAACAAAAAAAACATTACAATTTATTCAGCTTGTGATGGAAATGAGGTCTGTTTGGAACTTTATTTTCTTGATTTTGATCAGGGTGATATTGCTTTGTCTTGTTTTCTGAATGCCAAGAGAAAACCAGATACACACATTTACCTTAATTTTATCATCTGTGTATGTCATTGTCTTGGACCTATATCAACGAAAAAATATGTAGCTAGTTTTTATAATCAGAAATCAGAAGAGTATGAAGCAACCACCATCAACATAACGTTCAGACCCAATATGGAATAGTCATTGGACATGAAATAATCCTGCAGAAGGATGAGATTGCAATGTAGTCGTTCATCTATGTAAAAAGGTGTACACTAATAAGATAAGGTGAAGAAAACCAATTAGAATCAAGGGAAAAATGCTCAAGATATACACACAGCTCGAAATATAAGACCAAATTACCCTTCACCATAATTGCTTCCCATTTTTGTTATTGACAGATATACACACACATCACATCGCACTTTTACAAACACTTTTGTGTTTGAGTTAACTGAAAAAACAGAATTAAGAAAATAAAGCTTTAATTCTATATATTATCTTCATATAAGAAGATAATTGGTCGTATGTTTCCTCTAGCAAAGGATGACTAAAAGAATAAAGAAGTTGGTCGTATCACCTAAAAGAAGTGGTATCCTCTCAAATTTATAGATGTTACAGATGTTAGGTCAACTCATCTTAAAGATTCATATATTGTGCACGATCAAACCAAGCAACATTTTCAAAAAAATGAAGAACAAAAACAGTAATAAAGAAAGAAAGAATTTAAACCAGCTTTTTTGAAAATAAGGCTTACTGACAATATCATCAAGATACCAGGTGGTAAGCACATCTCCTTCATGTGGGATCGATCCATAGAAGTCCTATACAATAAGATATGACTCAACTGAGATAAGAAAATCTAGAAGGAAGCACAAAGAGTTGAGAGTCAGAAAATCGAAGCACAAAAAGGGTTTCTTTGGGTTTTAGTGGGGTTAGTTTTCTTTTTACGATTTAGAAAGAAGGAAGCAGCATAAGATAAGAATCAAACTTGAACCAATGCCTTAAGCATCATACAAATAAACATCAGCCACAAAAGAAAGCTTCAAATATATAAATTTCAACAAAGAAGATAAAAACTTAACTTGATTGGAGAGAGAGAGAGAGAGTGAAACAGAGAGCCGATGATGTGGGTTTCCATGTTGTCTACCTGAAAACAAAAATGTAAAGCCAAGGTTCGATTGACAATAAAATCAAGCTGAGAAAGAATTCCATTTGTCGAGGTCCATCTGCGTTGGTGTTGTAGATTATGATGGTAGCCTTGGTAAAAGATGTTGTGATGGCAGTCGTCAGGGGTATTTAAATCTAGTCTGGTTTAAGGTTAGAGAGGGAGGAAAAGAGATGGACGAAGGTGGTGAAAGAGTGTGGAGACGAAGGAAGGCGATAGAGAAGTTCAACAAAAAGACGAAAGATATAAGGGATACATAGGAGACCGGCCAAACTCCAAGAGTATCTCCCACGATCTCAGATTCAACAAACTCGATCCGAGTCAAACGCATTCAATGCTGACTTTCAAAAAAAAAATTGTTAGGGAATGGATAGGAAATGGAGACCAAGTCAAGATCAATTGAAGTTTAACACGTATATTGACCAATTAAGAATTTTATTTTTTCACTGCATAACTTTATTGTATAGGTTGCATAAAGGTTTGTACCTCTTAATTTTTCAGCCGACCAAATATGTATATTAAGGTATAATATATATATATATATATATATATATATATATATATATATATATATATATATATATGGCCTGCACCGAGAACTTGAAGACCCTGTGGCATTAAATAAAAAACATACCCTAAAACTAAAAAAAAAATCTAAAATTTAAACAAAATCTGAAAACCTCCTTCCTACAAAATATAGAAATAATAGGAATAGTCAAGATTGCAATTTAAATAATAGTTTTCGAAAATAAGTAGATCATAGATAGTCTTTACTATCTTCAAATTGGAAAACCTATTTCTACAACTACAAATAAAATAGGAATAGTCACAAAATAGTCAAAATTACTTTACATGTAACAAATATAAAAGCAAACAACATATATCACTTCTAATTTTCAAAGTCAGAAACTTCTAAACCTCAAAGCTGGATGAAAGGTCAACAAATTGTTGCTTCAACACTTCTAAATTCAAGAAAATATGAATTAGAAAGAATGAAAAAAAAAGATTTACTTCTAAATGATATCATATGTATAATACCTTTTGATTTTCAACCCTTCAAGAAAATCTGAAATCATATAAACTCTAAAACTAAAAATGGATTAGAAGTCAACATATTTGCTTCAATGCTTCGAAATTGGAGAAGATATGAACCAGAAAGAATGAAAAAAAATTGATTACTTATAAAAAACATCAGATATATAACATATAGATAAAAAAAATTCTATATTACCTTCTGATTTTCGTCCCTATACCCCATACCAACATCTGACATTCGAAAACTTACTCCTAATTTCAATTTGCTTCAAATTTTCGAAGCCTCACAGCCCCCACTCCTGTTTGTGATTCACTGATTTTTAAAATTCATGAAAAATGAAGTAAGAAGAAAGATGTATGAGTTGAAAGCTTATGATTGAGTGATCAACTTCTGATTTCGGAGGATTATGGGTTTTATTTCAAATGATTTCTTCTAGATTTAAAAATATAAGAAATAATAAAATGTTTCTGCTAGCCATCGTTTGTTTCCCATGCCAAAATCATAATAGCTATCAACACGAACCAGAACGTCGATTCCTTTTCCCAAAGAACTTCTGATTCATGCTCATTTGTTTTCTGATTCCAACGGCGTATCCTTTCTCGTCCGATGCATCATACATTCTGTAACCTAACTGGCACAAAAATGAACAAAAGCAAATAAAAAATCTGAATAATTTTTGGGCCCTTGATTGCAGTAGGCCCTGTTCATAAGAACCTCTTGAACACCCCTTGAACCGCCCTTTTATATATATATATATATATATATATATATATATATATATATATATATATATATAACCTTGATCAAATAAAAACGATCAATTTGATAAGAAGATTAAAAAGTGCATAATTTACATATTTTTGGGCCAACCAATGAATTTAATCATTAAATGATACGAACATAACATGATCATTTCCCAATTCAATTGAGTATTGATTTACTCTTCGACAACGTTGTTTAATCATGGCGAAAATGATTCATTTTCAATTGAATTGAGTTTTGATTTTTTACGAAACATGTTGTTTTTACAATATTTAAAGATTCATTTTGTTGGTTCTCCAATAAATATGTAAAATTGCACTTCTTACCATTTTTATCAAATTAATCATTCTTCTCGGGTGTATATATATATATATATATATATATATATATATATATATATATATATATAT
The DNA here is from genome assembly GCF_051521515.1 of Lactuca serriola. Taxonomy (NCBI): domain Eukaryota; kingdom Viridiplantae; phylum Streptophyta; class Magnoliopsida; order Asterales; family Asteraceae; genus Lactuca; species Lactuca serriola. The sequence continues at coordinate 147,662,032 of NC_136410.1, read as the reverse complement.
GGAGAATAGTGCCTGTCGTTACAACATAGTTATATGGAGAATAGTGCCTGTCGTTACAACATAGTTACAACAATTGGTAATATTTCTATTAATAATTTGGTCATTTTGGGTTACACCCAAGGAAAAAATCAATAATAAATGACTTGGAAAAATTATATGGACTTGATTTGGTAATTAATTAATAGTATTTAATTTATTAAATGAAATCTATAAGTTTTGAATTATTATGGATGATAAAATAAGACAACTTAAGCAATCCAATAATTACATGTATATGCATAATTATTAGGTGACTATATAATTATCTTTTTTGCTTTTTTTATTATTCACTATAAATAAAGGGTACTAAGAACGAATTTGTAATGATGAGTTTTACTTAAAACCCTAGGAAATATTCAGTCCTACCTCTACAATCCCGAAACCCTCGAAATCGCAACACCACGTCGTGGTGACTTCATTGTGTAACATCCCAAAAATCAAGACAATTTTTTTTAAAACAATTCAAAAATCAATAAATTACACCAAAACATAGTTTTCAAAACCAAAATTATGAATAAGAGTATCCCAAAATCATAAGTCAACAAAATCTAGGATGATGTGCACAATCACATCTTCGTCTTGCCCCTGTCCCTGATGTACCTGAAACCATAAAATGAAACTGTAAGCAAAAGCTTAGTGAGTCCCCTAAGGTACCATATACATCAACATAATAGAATGCACATAACCAGGCCTGCAGCACTAGGCTAGACCGCCACCGAGGCACCACTCCCTAGCCTACAACATAAGTTAGACCGTTTCCTTGGGCCTATAATATCAACTGGACCACTCGGGTATCTTGGCCTTCAGCAAAAAGCAGGACCACCTCAACCCAACAAAACAATAACATATTGACATATGCAACGATAACTAATAGCCGATATTCATACATATCTACCAGTCTAACGTATCACCAATGAATATAGGTAATCGTACCAGTCTAACATATAGCCATTATAGTATCATCCTATATTCCAGGATACATAACTTAGTGGGTCGACATTGGTGTCTTTGATGCATGTGTATAGTGAGCAATACTAACCTCATAATCTAAACGATAGCTGAATTGACCATTGCTCCAAACACCGGCTCTACAAGTCACTTGTACAACACTCTAGGACCAAAACACAACCTACTACTCAAAATACCCCAAATGAACTAAATTCAAACTTGGTCAAAGGTCAAAAGTCAAAGATCAACCTCCAGTTGGTCGCCATGTTGTGGCCGCTAAACGACAAAGCAGGCAGGTTCTTACCCAGTCGCCAAGTGGTGGCAGCCTAAGGCCACGTCGTGGGGACTGGTCTGGACAGCTTAATCCAGTAAGCAATTTTCCTACAACTCCAAGAGCTCCAAAACTCAGAGCTGGTCCATCCCATGGTATTGGTGGATAAAGTTTCCAACTTTATCTATTAAAACACCTCAATCAATCAAGATCCCAAACCCTAATTCCATAAAGGCAAGTAAATGCATAAAGACACTCATTAAGCAACCAATCCCTAGATTGGCTCACCTAAGGTTTCCAAAAGGGTTTCCTACACCTAATAAGCCATAAAAATCGTAGCTTTATATACATGCATGTCCAGTGCACGTCCCTTCCTTTTTTGGTCAAAAACTTAGCAATAAGGAACTCAAGCTTGAACATGGGACCAAAAACTCCATAGATCCTTATGTTTAGAACAAGAAGATTAAGAACAAAAGGGCCAGATCTAGAGACAAGTAACATAAACATTAGATCTTGAGGACTTACAAGAGTCTAGAAGCATACACAAGAGGGATAGGGAGTGTTGCTTGCTTAAACAAAGCCCAAGGTGCCTTCTTCTTATTCTTCAAAACACCACTAAACACAAAAACTCAAAGGTTAGCAACGGAGGTTAGGTTTTTCTCTTGGAGAACGAGGGAGAATGATTAAGGTTGAGGGTGGGAAACCCAAACCATCATATTCCATTAAATAGGAGCTAAAAACCCGAATTAGGGGTTGCCATTAAACAACGGACACGTCATGGCGAATATATGCCACTGCGTCGTTCTAGCTTAGTGCCCACGAAACTTTTTCCTTGGCCATGTCATAGGACTCCATCACCATGTCGTGACCACCAGAAATCCAACATCTATATATTAAATTACTCAAAAGAACCATACCTAAAACTTGGTGTTACATGACTCTCCCACTTGAGTCAGACTTCGTCCTAGACGTCCTTAGCGACAAATAACTCTGGGTAGTGCTCCTGTATCTCTGCCTCGGGTTCCCAAATGCACTCGAAACCCTTCTGATGCTACCATTGGACCTTGACTAAAGGTACCACCTTATTACGCAAGGCGTTCGTCTTCCATTCTAGGATCACTATCTGTCTCTCTACACAATTCAGGCGTTCATCAGCTTGAATGTCATCCACACACTTCTAGAGCTGAGAAACATGAAAGGTGCTATGAATCTGAATATGCTCCTCAAGAAATTCTAAATGATAACTACCTTTCATACTCTAGCAACTACCCAGAATGGTCTGATAAATCGGGGCCCTAACTTACCCCTCTTCTTGAAGCGAATAACACCATTACAGGGTGATACCATCAACAATACCATATCCCCAACCAGGAACTCCAACTCGGATCTTCATTTATTAGCGTAACTCTTATGTTGGCTCTAAGCTGTCTGCAGCCTCTGCCTAATTTGTTGGATGGACTCTATTGTCTAGAGCACCACCTAGGTCCTACCCATGACCCGGTGGCTAACCTCTCCCTAAAAAACTGGTGGACGACACTTCCTTCCATAGAGAAGCTCAAAAGGTGGTGCATGAATACTGAAATGATAATTATTATTGTAAGAAAAATCGGCTAGGGGAAGGTAGGAATCCCAACCAACCAAAATCGATGAAAGAAGCCCTCAGCATATACGCGAGCGTCTGAATGGTCCAGCCTAAGGATGATAAGCAGTACTGAAATGTAGGCTAATATCTAGTTCCTCGTGAAACTTCTGCCAAGACGAGGAAATAAACTGCACATCATGATCAGTTACAATAGAGACTAGTACACTGTGGCAAGCGACAATCTAATGTACATACACATCAGTCAACTTCTCGACCGAAGAACTCTCACAAATAACGAGAAATAGGCAACTCTTGGCCAATGGGTCCACGATAACCCAAATCACATCAAATACTTTGGCTGTCCTCGATAACTTGGTGATGAAATCCATAGTGATTTGTTCCCATTTCAACATGGGAAACTCCAAGGGCTACAACTTGCCATGCGGACTCTGGAGCTCAACCTTGACCATCCAACAAGTCAAGCATTTCACCACGTACCATGTAATCTTCCTCTTCATGCATGGACATCAATAACTAAGTCTCAAATCCTGATACATCTTTGTGGCTCCAAGGTAAATTGAGAATCTAGACTTATGAGCCTCCTCCAAGTGGTAGATATCTCAGAAAATGGAAGGGCATTAATGACCATTCAATTCCGAAGATTTGACGGATCAAGTCCTTCTCACCTTTCTGAAAACGTTGCCCATTTTTCTGCTTAAACTATTTTCTTGTTTGACTAATTCTTTTGTTTGTATTCTTATAATGTTTATTCTTTTGTAAATAATCCAAAGGTGGCAATTTTGAGCCTAGTATGCAACTTTTGACACATCATTGTGATGGGTTTTGAGCACTATAACATCCCTATGGTGCACATACAACACTAATGCTTTAGATCTTTGTTTTCTCTAGTTATGCATGCAATTTTCATTTTACAAAGCATAAAGCCTAACTAGCATACAACATTGATAATTGAAACATAAAAAACAAATAAGATGATTACCTCTTTGTTGTAGCTTGTAGAACTTGACCTTTCAAGAGCTTAGCACCTTAAATTTGATGCCTCTAATGGAGTCACAAAACACCAAAAGCAAATGGAGAATAATGAGAGAGAGGCTAGGAGGCACCAAAACGGCTAGGGTTCATCTTGGAACTCTTAGGGGACTTTTTGGTGATGCTAGGGGTTACATTTATAGTGTGGAATTCCTAGGGTTTCACTTGTAAACCCTAATTCACTTCCTTGGGCCTTTAGTGCAATAATCCATATGATAGGCCCTTTGGACTAACTCTCCATGGACTCCCACATAAAATTAGTCCATCCTAATCAACATGGATCATTAGCCTCAAACTATATGTATGACTGATTTACATAATTAGTCCCCGTTAATTTAATCAGTCTCTTTTGATCACTAAGTTAATTCCAAATTAATTCTTCACCAATACCAATAATATGAGTTCTCAATTAATATATTATTCTTATAATATATTAATAAATCACAAATAACCTCTTTCTCAAATATCCATCCTATCAAATTGCTCTAGTGAATGCAACCCAAAATGACCATCCTACTATCGGGTCAAGTACATATCAATTATAGTTATGGGCTTAGACACCTAATCCAACACATTGTCCTTAGAAGTTTGCTGTTGTATGTGACTAAATCTCTCGAAGTCTCTCATCAGCGAGACCATCTGCTGAGAACATTGAGTCACCCTCTCATGTTGATTGTCTAGTATTGTCTAAACTTTTCAAATGTAAGATAGCCTGGTCCAAATGAAAAATATTGATAAAAAGGCTAGGGTGTTTATTATTTTGAAGTTAATAATCATTACCTGACCTTGTCCTTAGAAGCATGCTTATCGTATGCATCGAGTCTCATGTTCTGTTGAAACATTAAGCATAACCCAATGGCTTACCCTGATTGCATAATCATCAACGTAAGAGATAATTGTCAGGTTATTAAATGACAAACGGTTGTTTATGACCCTAAGCTCCTAGTTTGAGGTAGACACGTTACCATTATGATTTAACGATGAGTCTTTGATTCTAGACTACAATTAACTCTATGATGCAAGGATTAAACCCCTTCTTGTTGATGGGTTATCACTATCAATGATTCGCGTTGATTTCACCTCAGTGTGATTGAGGAATCCTACTTCTATTCCACAAGTCTTCTTAACAGAGCTTGATGATTCACTATGTAAAACCACACACAGATAAAATTTCGAAAGTCTATGCCGATTGTTAGTTTATGTACCGTAGGCTATCACATACATCAATCCATTCTTACACTTATATTCTTCTTTAAAGGTTTATGATTCAGCATAATGTACCATACGCTGCTGAGAACTTGACAAATCTATGCCGATGGGTATATCATTGTCTGTGATATATTACATACACCTATCTACTCTTTCCATTTTTCTTCTAACAAAAAATATTTATGATTCAACGTATGACACCACACGCTGATGAGATCTAGAAATACTATGTCAGTGAATGGTAGTTTATGCCCACACTATCATGAGACATCTCAAACCAACTAGATAATCATCAATCCTATCACTGATTGATTATGTTGATGCTGATGATGTGTTTAAAGTATCTATCTTATCCAAACGGTAACTTTTTAAATCACATCAATAGTTTCATCATTATCTTGGGATACATGATTTTTACAACGCATATCTCTTCTCTCCTGATTAGGTAAAAAAGGAAGATACTACTTGGGTATTAATTAGGAATTCACCATTTTAGGTCAATTTCATAGATGATTCAAAAGCAATTAGTATTCACTCAAAAAGGTCTTCATAGTCATCTTCCCCATAACTTTCACCATGTTAAAGCCCTTGTACAAGTTTGCACCCAATGCTAACGTCATCAAAGGTCCTCATGCTGCTGATGCCACCATCATAGTTAAATCAACAGATGTGGCATTCTCAGATGATATACCAAAGTTGTTTGTGAATTCTAGAATCGAAGACTTTGTCAAATTTTTCAAAAGCGGTCCACTTTGGTATGCATTCTATGACTTTCCAGTACCTTTCTACCCTAAGCAAGTATGTGAGTTCTACTACACATGCTCTGTTGATTCTATTGCTCAAACCATCACGGGAACCATCGGAGATGGTCAATATAGGGTTATTATTGTTGTGGAAAGCATTCAAACTACTCTTCACCTTCCTCTATATGATAGATACTCTAAAAAGCTTTCTGAAGATAGCTGCAAGACTGTTCGTGAAAAACTAAGGTATAACTTTAAACTTAAGGGTGTCACTCGTGATCCCTACAGGAACACTCTTTGTCAATGTTTTGATGCAGGGTGGAAATGTTTAACAAATATGATTGGAAAATGTCTTGATCAAAATAATGGATGGTTGGATCAACTAAATCTCTTTGAGCAAAGAATCTTATATGCCATTGTTTACAACAAGAAACTGAATTTTTCTCAAATCTTTCTTGATCAGCTGATTGAATGTTGTTCGGGAAATAAGAGACCAGTGCATGTTTCCTACCCATGATGGCTTGGGTTGATCTTGTCTCATGAAGAAGGCTATGTTGAAAGTCACAAGATCATCTTTCCAATTCCTCCTCTTTCCTCGAAAATCATCAATGTTGCCCCATCTATTAATGACCTGTCTATTACTGCAAGAATATGAAAGTGGATTGAAAATTCCTGTGTGGTTGAATCCTCATACTCCGAAGAGGATGATGACAATGATGATGTTGGTGATGATGAAGGCAATGATAATTAGAATTCAGAAGCTAATCATCAAGAAGGAGCTGATAAGGGATAAGACACTAATAAAGATGAAAATAATTCAGCAGCTGACATGGGAGATGACTTCACTCATAATATGAACTCTTCTCCAAGGAAAAACAAGCACATATGTTTTTCATCTACATCCCCTACTTATGACACTGAACATCATGCATCAACCCCTCCCATTAGAGATACTACTAAGCCAATGATCCTGGATGTAGCTTCTCCTAAACCATCCCCTTCTCCTCAAGCTGATACCATGCATAAAGTTGAAATGGTTCCTCCTACACTATCACTAATTAATGTTGTTGTTCTTCATCAGGTAGACCAATGAGAAGCTAACTCCAACTTTGAAACTGTTGTGCTTTCCCAACTTTCCTTAATCGTGAAGTTGACTCAGTCAATGAATAAAATATTGACTAAATGTGGCTACAATGAAGAGACTTATGGCCTTGGATGGTGAAGATGATGTTGATATGGTTATTGATGACACTAAACCAAACTCTCCAGGTGATAAGCCTCCTCTACCTCCTCCTACATCAACAAACCCTCCACCATCACATCCTCATCCAAAAACCCCTTTTCCTCCTCTTAGCTCTCCTCCCCTATTTGATGCTGCCAAAAAGTGGTAGAATTATCAAGAGGGTCCGTAACCGATGCAAATGGTTATTGCATCTCAGTCTGAGATGACTGAAAGGAGTAAAGCTCAAGTTAATCCTCTAGAGACGATTGTTATTGATGATACTCTTGATGCTGCTGCTGCTCTGATCAGCCTATTCCCGAAGTTGTTCCAGATGCTGGTGACCAATCAGAAACTAATGACTATGAAGGGTTTTTGTATCTTGGTTTCACGAAACAAGTTGTTCTTTCTGCTGTTCCATTAAACGTTATCTATCATGGTTCTTTTCTTGAGGGGGAGTTTGCTCAAGAGGTTCCTCAAGGAACAAATAGTAACATTGATTCTGATAATGGTGTCTAGCTTAATCCAAGAAAAAGAAAGGCCTCTTTTTCAGGGGAGCTGTTAACTTTGAAGCTGGAAGTTCCTCTACAACTGGTGGTACTTCAGCACCTCCTCAAATGAAAAGCAAGCTCACTTTTTATCTGAGTTAGTTAGCAAAAACATGAAGCTTACCTACCAATGAAGTTAATTAGATAATGGAGGAATGCAATGTTGCCATTCGAGAGAAGAAAGAAGACAAAAACTAAGAACGCTTGTCTGCCTAACTTGTTCAAGAACTTGTTTCTGCTAACAAAAATTTTGAAGTCCAAAGAACTAAAGATTAGGTTAAGAAGATTTTCAACAACAATGTTGAAAGACAACAAATTGTTTCAAACCTTTACGACCAGATTGATAGAAAGATGTTTGGACACGTTCTGACTCGAAGAAACAAGCCTGATCCCATTATGAAATTAAGATGCACCAAGCCAAGGACCGAGTCACTAAAACTTCACCTAATAAGAAAGAAAACTGAGTACGAATACACTAAAGTTGTGTTTTCTCGTGAGCTAGTCAAATTTGGCTACAACGAGTGGATGCATATTCTTGTAATAATCAACAACAAGAAAAGTGCTCATGCCCAAGAAGTGAAGCTGGCAATTCAACAACTTCTCAAAAAAGTGAAGAAACTAAACCTAGTACCATCCGCCAGTCCATCGGTGAGTTCATCTAGATCAGCCTCATTAGGAAGAACATGCACTCCCTGGCAGTCCAAGAATACCAAGTTCCTTCTTCCTTATGGCACAAGATACATCAATAATGCATTACCAGTTGGTGTTGAACCTATTCAACACATGTTCATTCTAGAGCCAGAGCATAAGATCTTCTATCTAGATAGTCAAAATCAGATGTTCTTTCAACGCACTGATTACCTTCCTTCTGCTCCCACTGAGCACCTGTTTCATTTTCTCTTGGAAGGACTAGGTCACTCTGAGCTGGAAATAAGATATCGCATGATGATATAACTGGAGCTAGATAGAAGACTGGATGAGCTGAAACTTGATGAATTCCGATGGGTAAAGCTTGAAATCTTGAAAGAAGTTGACAAATTCTACAATGATTCTTCTGATGACTCTGAAGAAGAAGATTAGTTTTGACATCATCAGATAAGGAGATTATAAGGTCTCATTTTTATGATCTGATGAGTCAAACACATAACATGTTGATTCCTCAACGTCATCGTCTACGAGTCGATGGGGCTACCGCCAGCTTAGGCAGTTCAACAGCGTTAGCTAATAATTGTTCTATTGTAATCATTTGTATGTTACGCAGCTATTATAGATAAATATATATAATAGATCAGATTCCATATCTTAATGATAAGACCTATTCTTAGTATCGATTACACACAATCTCATCAACAAGGGATATACATGTATATATATATATATATATATATATATATATATATATATATATATATATATATATATATATATATATATAAAACATTAGGGTAAAACCTAATGTTGTCGTTATAGTGCTAGAGTTTGTTGCTTTATGTCAATTGTCTTTGTGACAACCCCGTCTTCTTTGTAAAGACAAAAACTATTTTCTTAGTGAAAGGAACATTTAGAGAATTTATGTGTTATTTACTTTCTGTTGATTATTTCATTTAGATTAGTTTTACCTTCCTTGTTCACACTTGAAGTATATCCGATCATAATACAAACCTTCACTTGGTTTTACCCACACATCATGCCTTTGACTCCTTGAAGTCGTAAGTCGATCTAATCTGGAAACAGGGTGTTACACACACCATGGAAAATATATGTCACGTCGTGGTACTAGCTTAGTGCCCACAAAACTTTGGCTACGCCGTGTGACTCCTTCTCCATGTCATGGCCACTAGAAATTCAATATCCAAATATTAAATTATTTAAAAGAAACATACCTGAAACTTGGTGTTACACATTTTCACAACGTGGTATCTGCAGCTAAGGAAAATTCAGATTTTTGGAGCTTCTTTCAGGGTGTTCTATGCATGGGTTGTTTTTGGATGTTGCTGATCTGATTGCCTTGGGCGCGACTACGAAAGAGGAGTTATACATTGGACTCTTAGCTCTCATCAATCAATTAATGATCTATTAGGGTTTTGACAATCTCTAAAAGGTATGTATTCTTGCTTAATCAAGTTGCAAATAGATATGTTGTTCATAGATCCGGTTGTGGACCTCTGAGTATCTAAAATTGTTTCTTCCATTGTCCCTTTAATGTTGTTTAGTGATCCTCAAAACCCATCGGTGGTTGCAGAGCGATCTGTACACGTATTTTGGACTTTTGGTTTTCCGTTCTTGTGTGTGTGTGTTCAATAGGAAGTATTAAAATGTTAGGAAGAAAGAAACTAATCTTAGCCATTCATTAAAAAAATTAGACGTGCCAGATTTAAAGAGTTACAATATTGTTTTTTTGCCTTTTTTGGTAAATAATAAATAAATTATCATTTTCATGATTTTATACACCTATTCATACACTCATTCACATTATAATAAATACGTTTTTTTTTCACTCAGTCACATTTTGATAGATTATTCACAGTTTAATACAAAACATTCAACAAATTTTCAAAATAATTGACATTATTTTTAATCATGCATAAATATATAGAAAATTATAAATAAATATAAAATCACAATTTAATTTACATTGGTTGTAGCTATATGCACTTATTTATAAGTTCGTTTACATTTTATTTAAGGCTTCCTACAATCATTCATAGTTTAATTTTCATTATGTTTACTGTTTAAAAACTTAAATAGTCCATTGAAACATTTCATCAAGCAATTTTTTACATCTTGTTATTAAACTTTCTTTATCTAAACATTACCATCAAAGATTTACAAATCTGATGAACTCATTGGTGACTGGTCGATGATAACAAATTTGAGTTCGTCAGAGTATACAGAAATATATGGTGAGATGATGCCGGTAGCTTAAGACGGTACAATGGTGTAAAGACTATGCTAGTATAATAGAGATGTCGATTTTAGGGTTTTATATGGTGGAATATAGCAACAATATAAGTGATTGACTTTGATGAGGACATTTTTACTAGAAGTTCCAGTATCAAGATTTGATTCTTGGTGATGGTTTCTAGACCCATATCTAATTTTTGACGCTTCGTAGAGAGTAAAAGATCCATACCTGATAGTGATAGGTGGAAGAAGGGTGGTAATGGTGGCATGTAGTTTTAATGGAGGTGGTGGTATCAACAAGTAGTGATTAGTGGCAGGAGGAAGGAATCAAAGGTTGGTTCTTAGACCTTGTTCCATATATATATATATATATATATATATATATATATATATACATGATCCAAATACCATTTTATCTATATAATGATGCTATTAGTGAAAATGGGTTGCGATTTACCTATATTTAGTATCCTTCTAAAAAAAGTTAAAATGTTATTTTGAAAATGGTATGAAAATCCTTGATTATATGTGAATTATGGTGTAAATAGGGCTAAAAGTAACAAAATTATGAAATTTCAAGTGTCACCTATTTTAATTATATTGTTATAATGTAAAACCCGTTTTCCGCTTTTTCAGTGGGATTCGATATAAATTGTTGTTTATAAAACTTGATATAAAGATATATCACTTTTTAGCCCAAGTAATCATTAGAAACATGTAGAAGATGTCGATATGATTTCCATAGATATATAGAATGCTTAAATCCGACTTCGTATAAAGAAGTTAAGCCTCTTCGAAATTTCACGATTAAGTCATCATGACTTTGCGTATTGTAGAAAAACAAAATTTTGATAGGTTGCTTATTTGCCAAATTAATAAAAATGAAAGTCATATTAATCGTAAAATTGAGAGTGTGCATATAGAGAACGTCCAAATCTGAATTCATATGTGGAAGTTATGATTTTTAGAAGTTTTGGTATATCAGTGCGCGACAGAAAAAACCAAAATCGCGATCGATTGATTGTTCCAAAATAATCTAAATGAAAGTTGAAGATCTTGTAGATACAATTCTATTAATATAAAGAAAGTCAAGAACGGATGTTGTATAAAAGAGATATGAATTTTAAATGGAATTTAGTTGCCTACGACTTCTAAAATAATAAATTAAAAATAAAGTGAGAATTAATCGACGGGGTCTAAACAAATGTTGTAGGTCTCATTGATAGCTACGCGCGGGTATATAGAATGTAGAAAATGGAAATCGTATAAAGAAGTTACGAAATTTACATAAATCAAAAAATCGCACGCATACATGCGCCCTTACAGCCTTCTAGAAATTGACATGTTGACCACCAGGAAAGCGACATGTGGCACCCAAGGAGCCACCCAAGTGTGTGGCGTTCCTGGTAGGTATGCACGTCGCGCATCCTCTAAAAATTTCATATAAATAGCTATTGAAGCACGATTTGATTCCTCACACCCTCCAAACGTTTTCCCTTGAATTTCCATTCATTGAACTCAAATTATCTTTGTATTTAGCATTATTTAACTGAGCCTTGAAGTTCTGGAGAGCCTAGAAAAATAAAATCTTTCAGTTTCAGAGTTCTGCCTGAGAAATCCCCGGTTTTTGCTAAAACCTCCATGTAAGTTAGGCTACACTTACTACACTTTAAGTGTAACTTATATTTATATTCATCAACATTGTTATGGATATATAAATAAGATTTATCAGTAACTGTAGTTATAATGATGATTGATCTACTTATGGGAGAGGTGTCTAGAATGGTCATGTTGGCTTGGTTATTGGATTTCAGAAATGTTATATGCTGAAATGGTCATGCATCCCAACTGTCCTGCATGGTTGATCCTTTTTTGATAGAACTCTTAGTATTCATTGGGATTAGTGAAAGATCTATCTTTCATTACCATATCGTCTTAGAGATTAATAGGTTAAAGTATTAAAGGTTAATACATGTTCGATAAATTACCCACTAGTTGGATCGCCAGTAGGATCACCCAAATAGCTATCAATTATCGAAGAAATTGCCGATGTGAGTTATCTCACTATACTATGTATTATAATACATTTCCATATATGTTATGATAGAGAACTAGTAGAATAAATAGAATAGCCTCCATGTGCTTAGGTGTAATCTAGTAGAAAGTATGAATGTACTTGTAGAATCTAAAGTGCAGTTTCTATGTGCGTAATTATTATGACATTAGAGTTAGAGGGTTGATGGTGGAACAACCAATGAACGGGAGCCTATAAACCTGCATAGGTTTAGTTAGGATTAATGGATGAACGAAAAAAAGTACGGGAGCCTATAGATCCGCATATATTTAGATAGAATTGATGGTAGAAAGACAAAAGTATGGGAAACATCGTTTGTATGCATGTATATGTATTATGATATATGGTATTTTGAGGAACTCACTAAGCATAGCCTTACCCAGTTGTTATAAATGTCTTTTCAGGTACTTCGTGAGAAGGGCAAGGTTCGATTGTACATACGTGCATTCGCAACATGTTTCTACACAATGTAATAATACTATGAGATATTTAATAAATAAAAATGAAAAATTTGGGTTGAAAATCAGGACCTTACAAGTTGGTATCAGAGTCGTGGTTTGACCAAATTGGAAGAACACTCGTGTATTTGCAGACTCAAATCGAGGATCTGAATATTTTAACAAAATTTTTTAAGACAAATAACTTTATTCAAAAGAAAAGAAAGTGATGCGTAGAGTCAAACAATGTTCAAAAAGGAAAGTGATTATGAAAATATCCATATTTGTTATGATTGCTAATATGTGAAATGTTAGAAATACAGGCTAGTATATATGTTAGGGTCCTTTTAGGATTTGCTAAATAGATATTCTTGATAATTAAGATGCCTTATAACTTAGAGATTTGCTTCTTAATTGTTTCTTGGAACCAATATTGATACGTTAGGTTGCATGCTCCCAAAATTGAATACTTTTAGACTTCTTGATTTAGCGATGTTGCACAACTCTCGTATGAATCTAACTTCCTTAGTGTTGGATCTTTCAGTCGATATGCGGTTTGATTTTAGAGGCATGTAATTGTATTCGTCCTATAATTAGTTAAGATTGGTAGAATTTTTTGCTCAGCTAACAGTAGGGTGAAGTGGAAATCAATCTTAAAAGGAAAGTCTAGGAGGTTTAATATACTCATGATAGGGCATATATTTATAGGTAAAGCACCGATGAAGATGCAAAGCCCTAGTGGAATTTAGGAAAATATGTGGTATATGATCATGGGATACATACACATATATATTTAGTGGTCTCGGAAGAAAGGGGATGCCCCTACATGGAAAAATGGCGCTTTATCGTGGTTTCACGTTGTCATGCGTGCCACGCACTTCGCATGGACAATTTTCTAGATTTTCAAAATGATATAACTTGTTTATAAGAGCTCCATTTTTGATGTTTTTTTATATCCCAGGAAAGCTCTCAACGATATCTACAACTTTCCTTTAGATCCCAATAGCTAATTCTCACTTTATCTAAAATGTATATTTTTGATAGGCTTAAGTTGTTGGAAATTGTTACAAATGGTATAACTCCTACATACAGACTCCGTTCTCAATGTTCTCTATATCAACATGCTCCTATTAAAGAGATTCAAATCTTGTTTAGATTATTTTTTCTACTAACCTATAATTCCATAATTCGATTTCTATGCTCGCGCTAATGTGTTGAAACTTAGAAAAATCATAACTTCCTCTTATAAAGTCACCTTTGGATGTTCTGTATATGCACACTATCAGTTTAACAACTAATATGACTTTTCTTTAGATTTCTTAGGCTAATAAGCAACCTATCAAAATTTACTTTTTACGATACGCTGAGTCGTGTCAGTTTCATTGCAAAACTTCAAATAAGCATAACTTCTTCATAATAAGTTGGATTTAAGCGTTCTATATATCTAAGAAAATCGCATCGAAATTTCCTAAATGTTTGTGGTGATTACTTAGGCTAAAGAGTAACATATTTCCACTTCTAATTTTCTAAACAATGGTTTATATTGAATCTTACGGAATTGTAAAAATGGGATGTTACAACTCTCCCCCACTTACAAGGATTTCATCCGCGGAATCCTGCTCCTAGTACACCTAGATGTTATTTTATCAGTGTTATTGAGCTCAAATCATGATTTAGTCGGTATATTCATGTCTACATGTCTCATAGAACTTCATTCTCTCCCTTAGACATACTCCTAGGCTCATCGCGAAGTCTTCCCAAAAATGGGAACTCATCGGTTGGGACTTTCTGAATTTATATTTTATGATGGATGGTCACCTTCATGCATGAAATATTGACACATTTGACTCAATATAAAGTGTTTTACTACGGAAATTTATCTTTGACATCGTAATGGGATCCACTCTTCGGGATCGTTCCTTTAAAAAGGCTTATAGTGTACTATTTTGATTTTGTCTCCTATGAAAATCTTCTATGACGTACCTTTAAAACACTTACGATCCTATATTATAGTTAGCTTATTTGCCTAGTGTAGATGTCCTAGCAACCTGAAATTTAACTACTACAACGAGTTTACTAATTCCTTACTAAGGATTGAATCAAATCTCTAAGTCTTGTATACTTCTTGAGTACTTGACGCTTTTTATGGCGATCTATACGACCTAATGAATTTATTGTATATTGATCCTCTGATGCAAGGATAAAGCCTACATCCTTGAAAGAACACACCTATCAGGTCTTCTTGACTATCTAATCCGAACTCGAGAGTTCAGTAGATTCCTTATTCTAATCTGATGGTTGGGAGGAAAGGCCAAATCTTTTCTTGAGAAACAAGAAGCTCAAAGCCTATGGATATTTTTTCTTTACCCTAACCTAAATAAAAACATCTATCTAATTGGGTTGTATTCCTTACCATGAAACTAAAATTAACAATTTCCACCTAATTGTGTTGCCAACCTTATACCTTGGTGTTAAAGCCAAAAGTCGAGCGACACCTCGTACTTCTTCCTTAAGGATTGGTTATCCCTCACTTGGTTTTGACCCATTATCTGCTACTACATGTCACTGATCGAAGTTTAAGCTAGCTTTGCTTATATATTTGGTATTTCCTTTTTGAATTTAAAGAAACTCATGTTTGTTATATCCAACGACCTTCGATATTCCTATCATACAACTTGTATTGTTCACAAGTGAGTTCCTTCAAATAAGATAGGCATAAGTTGTTTGGAAAAACGCATATGTTTGACACTAGAAACCATATGTAAAGCAAACATCCCATTTTTATTATAATAGTATTGTCGTACATATATTACATTAGTTGACGCCTAAGTGCACTATTAACTTCTATGATGTAATCTCATTCATGTTGGAGCTTTCCCTTGATCCGATGAACAACTAGCCACGTTCTCTGGTGCTTGCCTTTCTTCCTCTACCAATAGTTGAAAGGCTCGCCCTTTGGCCCTTTGGGCTTCAACTCCACCCTGTCTTCTATCAGTTATCATTAATGTTGTAGGTGTTGAAGCTTGTACTGTGCCTGTTAGGTTCAACAGAGGGCAGTTGGCCTTGATATGACCTATTTGGTTGCATTCACTACTAGAAAAATAGCCTTTTACGACGCGCAATTAATGACACACACTGATAGAGGACGCGCAATTGAGCTTGCCCAAAAAGTTAATGTCAGTTTTCCAAAATTTGAAGGATAGAGGACATGTATTTTCGCGTGCCCTAAAATTAGTGTCCAACAAAAAAAAATTAAAAACACGGAGGGCACTTATTTAAAGACGGGCGTCGTGTAGAGATGTCGCTTTATATTTTTAATGAAACGCGCGTTCCCTTCTTTTGCAGCTAGGGGGAAACGAAAACCCAAAAAGTTTGAAAGGCCGCCATGTTATCCTCTACCTTATTACCATCGTTCTTTTCTATATCTCAATCTCCCACACTCTAATACCCCAAAAAACCCTAATATCATCGCCAATCCTCTTTTCTCCTACAATAAAATCGCAATATCAGCAAATCTCCGATCTTCCACAAGAAAATGTCTCCGACCAATTTCTTAACCCACTCTTTGTCCTCACACTACTTCTCTTAGTAAATATGAAAAAACCCTTAAGTGGAGAACCACATACCATTTCTCCTTTTTCCTGCACCAGTCGGCATAAATTGAGGATTCTCGCACCTTGCAGTAGATATTCATGCCTAGCAGTCAATATTCACGCCTAGCAGAGGATTCTCCTTTCTCCCACATGGTAAAATTGTTCAATTTGGGAAATTGTTACGTAGCTTATCTTTGGTTTTTCTTTCTCTCACCATTTTCACTAAGTGACCACCGTCGGATAATCAGCAAGCATCTCTTCTCTCTTCAACACTTTCAGTTATTCTAGATATTGTCATTGTTTCACCTTTGAACATGTTCTTATCTTTTTAATTTTAACAGAGGAGGGTGGCGGTGGTTCCTACACTGAGACAAGGTAACTTTTCTTGCGAAGCTATTTTTCGTTATCTGATTTTTGTTCTTTCTTTTCAGGATTTTGACTGGTTTAAAACTATACATGGAATTTTTGATGGCAAGATTTTCATTTTGTTACTGCACAGAAGGTGTTTGACAAAATGCCACAGTGAAGATATAGAGCTAAGCTGATTCTTCTACGGAAGTCTATTGCCCTCAATTAGGTAACTTTTTTTTTGACTCACAAGCAATATGTATCTTATCAAATTGAAAAGTTGGATGAATCATGGTGGAATCTATAAGACAGTTTATGGGTTGTGATTAGTGAAATGCATGGGAAAGGGCCAACCTGTGAATCACAACGAAGAGCATCATCAGAAGGGCTAGGGCTTCTAGCTCGCCTTGGAAATGATATGTTTACTGCCAGATTGGTAAAATTTTGATATTGTTATTTATTTCATTTTAGAATGTGTTAAAAATCTCATGATCCATAATTTGTTTTGACTAGACTCGATCACTGCTTAATGATGTAACTGGCGCACCAGAGCATTATGTTGGATCAATTGCTCTAGCTCTTGGTTACATCCAACGTAGGTATTTTCTTTTTATGTTTTATCTTTTTTAGTGAAGTTACTTGTTTTCTCATAATTTATTTATTTTATTTTCTGAAAGCAAAAGATTTATCATTCTCATGTTGTACGCAGCGCAGGAGGAATGGCACTATTAAGTTTAGTTCCATCCACTATGCATTCTATCTCTTCACTAGCTAAGAGTTCAATAGCTAACTTAAAAGTATGGGCTTTGCATGGACTTCTTCTAAGAATAGAAGCTACAGGCTTGTCTTATGTTTCACAAGTTCAGGTACATTACATATCCTTTTGTATGTATACAATTCCCACCTTTCTCTCTAATGTAAGAATAAAAATTAACAGGAGCTGGCATGTAATTAAAACGATCTAGACTAGGAGATAATAGTTATTATATGATCTGTCATTCTTTTTTAGGCAACACTTGGCCTTGCTATGGATATTCTTTTGTCTGGAGAGAATGGATAGGTTGTGCTTCAGCAAGGAGTAGGTCGCCTCATCAATGAAATAGTTGCTGTTCTTGGTCCTGAACTTCACCCTAGATGTATATTCTTTTCACGCTGCAAGGTTTGTTAATTCAATTATATAATTCATAAAATATATTTAATTTCCTGTTGTTGTTATGTGCACTTAATTGTTTGTTTTCTACAGTCTGTCATTGCAGAGATAAGCACACAGCAAGAAACAACAACACTTCTTGAGTAAGCAACCTTATAAGTCCTTTATTCCAGAGATAAGCACACATCAAGCTGTTACAGTTCATACTCATGTCAAAGTTATCCTGTCAAATCTTTCATCAAGACAGGTAATTCTTGCTGGTGACTCTTAAAAGTATTAATATAAAATTGTTATTTTTTGTTTCAGAAACAGTTTCTTCTTTGCAACAGCCAACTTTGAGACATCTTAAAGTTATTCTGTGATTTTCAGGTGAAATTTTACTCATTACTTTACTTTGTTACCCATAATACCAATATATTAACTTTACTTTGTTTTATATTTATGGAACCAATATATTAACTGATGCTGATCTTCGTAGATTAAGCATGGATGCTGCAAGAGAGGTGCTTATTAAATTCAATGTTCCAGAAGAACAGATTGCAAAACTGACAAGGTGGGTTAAAGGGTAGCTTTTATTTGATAAAATGATATAGTTTAAGTGTTTCTTATTTCTTGTTTGCTGGTATCGCCTCTGTATGATTTGGGCATAATGTGTTTTTTGTATTTTTTAGCTTTTGCTATAATTTGCTTATATTATAGTAATCTGATTTGGTTATAATCTGAAGAACATAATGTTTTTTTTTCTTTTTCAATCTGATTTACTTGGTATTGCATCCTAATCATATATGACGTTCAAGAATATTTGACAAATCTAGTTCAATTCAAGGTTGGAAAAGTTAGCAGCCAATTAATCTTGGAATGAATTTTTTAGATGAAGATGTTCAGAAGTATATTAATGAATGATTATCATTTACCTTTTGTTGTTTAAAGTTAAACAAACTTACAGTGAAACTATATCAAGCATCTAAGCCCCATATTTTGCAATTGTTCTTTTCTATGGTTGTTGCACTTTTTCTCAATACATCATCTTTATTCATTGTACTCCAATTTCATGTTCATCTTCACTATCAATGGATGGAGGTATGTCTGCACCCAAGCCGAGCCCTAACTTGATTAGCATTGCTATTCTTTCAAATGATCCGGTTACATGATGATATGTTCCCTTACCGTGTCGCTGTAACAACAACAAAATCCCATAAAACCCTGTAACAGCCCAGAATTCCAAGTATTGTAATAATTATGATTTTGGGTGTTTTAAGAGGGGACTCGGCGAGTTGGAGCCCAGACTCGCCGAGTAGGATCGCGGATCTGATCGCGGGTTCACGATTGGACTCGACGAGTCCGGATATGGACTCGGCGAGTCTGCGCTGTTTAGCGAAAACCCTAACCGTTCAAGGATGGGACATATATAAGGGGCCCTATGGCCGTCATTGTTCACCCTAGTATTGTGAGTGAAGCCCTAATTCGATTGTGAGCATCTGGAGCAAGGTAGAAGACTATTGTTGACCTTGGAAGAGTTATTTTACAAGAAGAAGGAGACTTGGTTGAGGGAACAACAGGAGAAGCCACATTCTGAGGGTTGAGGACACAGAGCAACATTATTCAGGTAATAATTTCGAGTTAATCCCTTCTATGTTGATGTGTATATGGATTTAGGGTTTATTGAACCCTTTTGTGGCTAGATTGAGTGTCTCCTTAGTCCCCCAAGCGATTGGAACCTTTCATTGGAACCTTTGGAAGTCCAGAATGTCCCATGCCTGAGCATTTCGGGAATCAATGGAGGTTTTGGATTGGAATCCTTATGCCTTAGGTCAAAATGTAAATTATGAGTCATGGGGTGTATTATGAGCACCGAAATGAGGACCTTACATGATGAACCGGTCTAGGAAGGCCAGACCTATGAATGGTCGGAGCAGTTTTGACCTTAGAAAGCAGTTTGAGCGGTTGCATGGCATGGACTCGCCGAGTCCGATGAACAGACTCGGCGAGTAGCTTGAAGATTAACTGGGACTCGTCGAGTTGTTCTTCAGACTCGGCGAGTTGAGTCGGGGTGGCCCCGCGATTCTTCCAGGAGGAACTCGTCGAGTCAAGGGGGATACTCGACGTGTAAAAAGGGAATCTTAAAGAATCGGTGAGTTGAGGGCGAGTGGACTCAGAGTCGTTGAACTCGGCGAGTCTTGGGGTGACTCGGCGAGTTAGATCGCGGGTTGAGTGAAGTTCTGAGTATGGGGACTCGGCGAGTCATAGGGTTGACTCGGCGAGTAGGGTCAGTCAGGGGTTGACTTTGACCTTGTCTTTGACCAAGGATTTACCAGTGGTTCCAGGGGTATTTTGGTAATTGTTGTTTATTGTTTGAGTTCAGTGCATTGGTGGCTGTCCAGAGGTGGAGATCGTATCAGTGATCGGAGCAGCTTGAGCTATCTGTTCAGTCGGCAGTTTCGAGGTGAGTTATCCTCACTATATCGCTAGGGTTTATGGCACCAAGGCCGACCCTTTTCATTGGATGGAAATCCGGGTAGTTGTCATTGTTATGATATAGGCCGGAAGGCATTACATGTTATGGGCCGGAAGGCATTGCTATGTGGACCGGAAGGTCATGGCCTGGAAAGGCGTATGTATGCATTTAGTATGTTGACTGATTCGTAGGGTAATGTTATGCTAGTGACCGGCTAGACCGGTATCTTGTTTAGAGTAATGCTATGATATGTGATCTGTTGTTGTCTATGAACTGCTATATGATTATTTGTTATGTTATATATGCATTTTATGCTTATGGGCCGGAAGGCAATATGTTATGGGCCGGAAGGCGATTATGTTATGGGCCGGAAGGCGTTGTGTGGTGGACCGGAAGGTCGGCGTGGGTAGGACCGGAAGGTTTACCCAGCAGGGACGGAAGTCCCCTGAGACACATGGACCGGAAGGTCAGGGCCTGGAAAGGCGTATATGTCGTTGGTATTCTGGGGGTATCTCACTAAGCTTTCGGGCTTACAGTTGTGGTTTTATGTTTCAGGTTCTCAAGAGTCTGTGACAAGGCAAAGGCGTGATCGTACCGTTCCTCGCGTTGGTGTTTTATGATATGAACCTGGGAAAATACTCTATTAAATAATGTATTGAAAACCTTTTTGTAACAACGTTAATAAAATGGGTGATTTTGAAAAGTTTTAATTGTTTTGAAATTTTGGACGTTACAAACCCACTCCCAACAGCTCACACTGAATGCAAAGTCAACATTGACCAGCCTGATCAAAATCATGAAAAAGCATGTACTATACCTGATAAAGAGATTAAGGAACATGGTGAGAAAGAAAAAGACACATCAGAAGACACAAAACAAAGAGAACATGATCAAGATGATAAATATTGTGATGTGACACATCATTTTTCCCAAAATAAACCCCCACGTACTCTTGAAGACTCTGTAGCTGAACTCTTTCATCAAGGTATCTACTAGTCCCATCTGGTTGTTGTTATAAAGGTATTACATTCTTTTGAACAATTGATTTCATGTCCTTATTGACCCTTTGTATGTTGGAAGATGTACATGCTCAAATGCTTTGTCTTCGTGAGAAGGTGAAGGAAAGATTGAGCAACTCAGATGATTACCAGTCATTTTTGAAGTGCATTGCAGAGTATTGCACAAAGAGTATTACTCGGCCACAATTGCAATCAAGGGTAAAATTATATACACAATACACATTATTTAAAGATTTATTCTTTTTTGTTTCTAGTATCTGCTTCCTGCTTTATTGCTAGATATTTGCATTCGTTGTTTGTGTATCCATAAAACTTCTAGATGACTTTTTGTGTGGTATCCTTAGATTTAATTTCATAAATTAAAGAAATTTTTATTTTTTTTAGGTAAATAGTTTGCTTAAAGTATATCCGGATATTGTGGAAGAAGTCAATGAGTTTATAGATCACAGTGAAAAGACAAGTAATTGTACACATAAGTTCTTATTTACATTTACATGCCTAATAAGAATCTATAAATCTTCATCTAATAATGTATATATATATATGCAAATAGCTCTTCCCCATGAGTAAGTTTACATATAATTACATATATCCTAAACCCAATGACGATTTTACCTAAATGCCCCTCCATGTTATTTCCTCAGTAAGGTAGGATGTTAAATTGTTTTTTTTCATGACTCAATAACATGACTTTGACTAGCTTTGGTAGGATCCTTATGGTGTCATGGACATTTACCTGAAGTAATACAGGGTAATGACGAGGGTAAAGATGGAAATTCTGATGAAGATGAAATTGAAAAGAATAGTTGGGCCATCAAGGAGAAGTATAAAAAAAAATCAATTCAAGAACTTGACCTTTCTGACTGTGAATGTTTTTTCATATTTGACCATGTGCTCATTTTTAATCTCTCTTTCTCTCACTTTGTTGTAAACAGTTATTTTCTGCTTTTGGGTCTGTTTTAAAGATAGCAATGTTTGGCAAAAATGGTGGAGTTCAAGCTCTAATTCAATACCCTGGTGAGAGTTAATTAATTTTTTTGATAACAAGTGTTGAGAAGCTTATTATATATAATATAATTTTGTAAAATGTTAAAAAAAATTATAAATTTCAGATGTTCAGACAACTATTGTAGCCAAGGAAGCATTTGATGACAAGGGTTTTAAAAAAATCAGCACAAATCTTGTTTACATAGATGCACACATTAGGTTATTAGAACTATTAATTTGTAAATTTCGTTACAACTTCTATTGATTTGTTTTATCTTTCCATGGAACAATTATTTGTATGACATTAAATTTTATGTAATGGATTGTATTTTTTGTATATGATATTTTATTTTCTAATAAGAGACATTAAATGAAAATTTAATTTGAAAATTAGTAAATCTATAAATAATATTATTTTTAAACATTTAAAATTATGATACGCAAAAATGTGTGTCATCTTCATTTATGACATGGCCTTTCTTGACAGGGGCTTCCTTGATACGCATTGCGTGTCATTAACACGTGTGTCGTAAGGTTACGATGCGCGAATGTGTGTCGTCTTCCTTTATGACAAGGCCTTCCTTGATACGCATTGCATGTCGTAAACGCGCGTCGTAAATGCGTGTCATAAATGAGCGTCGTAAAAGCGCGTCGTCTATAGACGACGTGCATAAGCGCGTCATCTTTCTTTATGACAGGGCCTTCCTTGACGTGCATTTGCGCGTCGTCTTAGCCTTTTACGACACGCAATGAGCGTCGTAAAAGGTTGTTTTTCTAGTAGTGATTGGAAACGTACGCGCACTCATTGTGCTCCTTGTATATAGTCTCGACTGTAATGTCCTTCTTTTCCGCATTTGTAGCATATTATAGTACGACAAATCCCTTCGTGTGATTTTCCACGCTTATCACACCTAGGTCCTTTCTGTCCTCTAGAACTTGAATCTGTATGTTGGGATCTTTTGGTTGTTGGCTGGGACAGAGCTGGAGTCTTCTTCTTTTCCTTTTCTTGAGTTTCCAACTCCATCTCCCTCCTCCGGGCATGCTCTTGCATCTCGCCAAGGTGTTTTATCGATTTCTCAATACAAAATCTATGATATCCGTCTTGAGTATGTTGAGGTACCGATACATCTGCACCTATTTTGAGGACGAATATTCTAGGCAAAATAGGGCCCTTTCCATGAATATCTTGCCGATTTATGTTACCAACTCTGTGGTTTGCTTGAGCGACAAGTATTCCTGAGCTAGTCGCTCCCTCTCTCTAATTGGAGCATATTCTTCCCTAAACTTTTCCACAAACTACTCCCATGCCACTGCGCTCTTCTCAACAGGTGAATAGTCCTTCATGAAAACATTCCACCAGTTTTTCACCCCATGTTGGAAGAGATTTTTTGCATACTTGAACTTTATGTTGGCTGGGCAAGCACAAGTGTAGAAGAATCCTTCTACATCTGAGATCTACCTCATTTACATGATTGGATCCCTAGCACCTTCAAACTCTGGGGGTTTAGTGTTGTTGAACTCCCTATAAAGAATCTCCTTCTCCCTAGGGGAGGCTGTGGCAACAACAACAACAATGGATAATGTGGCGGTGGTCTTAGATACGGTGGAATATCGTTGGAAAACATGGCGATTAGTTCGGTCTTCATACATCTGAACATCTGTGGAATCATTTCTCTTACTGCGGCTAATACTGCTGCTTCTATCCAATCGTGCTTATTAGTCTTGATTGGTCCAGATCCTTCTGATCCAGAACCTGAATCGCTTCCTCTAGTGATCATTACCATTTTGGAGATACATATGGGGCCAGATTTATACAAATGTATAAACTATTTCAGGGTAATGATTGATCTACTCCAGCTTCGTAGTGACTTTACGATTCTTCTTGATCCAAGTATGAACCTTGTATTTCTTGTAGTACGGGCCCTTATACTACTTTCCATACCTGTTTATACTCATTCCAAAAATTATCCCAACGTTTCTAATTTGTTACACTCTCTTACAGACATTCCTTTTCACACCCAATGTTCCAAAGGTCTAACCACTCTCTTTCCTAGACTTTACTAGGTTCTTGCGTCTCTATCGACGCCCTACTTATGAACATATGCCCTATCAAATGTATATTAAACTTCCTGGACTATCCTTCTAGGATTCCTAACCACTTCACTCTGCTATTAGTTGAGGAAGAACTTCTACCAATCTTAACTAATTATCAAATAAATACAATTGTATGCCACTAAAACTCAAACATTTTGTCGACTGAAAGATTTGACACTACATCGGTTGGACTTAGACAAGGGTTGCGTAACAGCGCCAAATCAAGCAATCTAAAACTATTTAATTCTAGGAGCATGCAACCTAATCTTGCACGAAAAACAATCATGAAAATGCGAGAAAATTTTCCAAATTTTGTGATTGTTTTTTACTTTTGGGTGGGAGTTGTAAGAATCCAAAAATTAGGTATAAACTGTCAACTTTAGAAATTCTGCAGGGACCTGGTGCGCTAAAACAACTTTAAATGCAAAACTTTACCCCAAATGTGAAACTTGGCATCAAGTGACAATTAGCATTAACTATAGGGACCAGATTCGAAATATTTTCCCATTTCTCAGAATTTGTTAAAACTCGGAAACTTCAGGGATTCAATGAAATGTCTTCATTATTCCCGGTAAAGTGCCACATTGCGAAATAAGGTAATTTCTATCAACTTGGTAAAAGATGAGGGATTCGAAATAAACATTTTGGTTTTCCTCCCCGAGTTTGATTTCAGATCGTGACCATAGAACATCATATGTCAAATTCGCTTTACCAGTCAAACCCTAAGGCTACCCGGTATGGAGGTTTTTTCACGCGTGTTGGGCTGAGGTGGCACCCTCTCCCACGCGTGAACATTGCCCCCAAAGCCAGTGGGCTGAGTGTGACGTGAGGCTGAAGACGGACGAAGACGAGAACTTTGATTTGCTAATTGATTTTCGAACGTTATATTCGACTGTATAAATAAAAAAAACTTTTTTTTTTAGTTTTTTCAAATTCTCTATATATACATCCACTTTAACCACAATTTCCACTAAACCACGCCCACATTTTTTCAAAACAAACACATACATTAAACCAAAACATGGATAATTTTCCACCTCCAATTCATTCATCTTCGATGATAACGATTCTGATGAAGATTTGATTTTGTATACATTGTTATCCGCGGCACGAGACGTGGTATGTGAGAGGGGCGAAAGTTCAAACGTCGACAAGAAGCATAGAAAATGGATCAACCGGGATCGAGAGGCGGCACATGAACTTTTGGTACGTGATTACTTTGCCGTTGATAGTTTATATGATCTATCTAAATTCAAAGAATGTTTTCGTATTAGTAGAACTTTATTTTTACATATAGCTAGAGATTTGGCACGTAATTATGAATTTTTTTCAATTACGATGGGATGCTAGAGGTAAATCCGGTTTTACTACAATACAAAAATGTACGGCCGCTCTTAGACAGTTGGGATATGGTATAATTGCAGACACATCAGATGAGTATTTGAAAATGTCTGAGAGGATGGGTCGAGAGTATGCATATTTATTTTGTGAGTATGTCATAGAGCTTTACCGTGACATATACCTGCGACATCCGACTAAAAGCGATGTGGAACAGTTGTATGCCGCACATCAAGCGAAATATGGTTTTCCAAGGATGCTTGGTAGCATTGATTGTGCATATTGGGAGTGGGAAAATTGTCCCAACGCGTGGCGTGGCCAGTTCATGCGAGGTGATCATGGGGTGCCGACTGTTATTTTGGAGGTGGTGGATTCAAATGACCTATGGTTTTGGCATGCATTCTTTGGTATGGCCGAGTCAAACAATGACT
Organism: Lactuca serriola; assembly: GCF_051521515.1. Lineage (NCBI taxonomy): Eukaryota > Viridiplantae > Streptophyta > Magnoliopsida > Asterales > Asteraceae > Lactuca > Lactuca serriola. The sequence continues at coordinate 147,635,593 of NC_136410.1, read as the reverse complement.
TGAATGTGCTCCAAGCGTCTCCGATATTTAACGATATTTTACAGGGCAAAGCACCAGAAATGTCATATGTTGTCAATGGAAATGAATACAAATATGGGTATTACCTAGGTGATGAGATGTATCCAGAATACGCTACATTTTTCAAGTCAAACGATATACTTAAGCCACCCGCACTAATACAAGTTGGCAGTATGGCATACTTCTCAAGGGTTTTGGAAATACAAAACCGTGAAACACATCACAATCTACGACATGATTTGACCGAATACATATGGGAACGACAATTTCAAGGGCAAAATGACGGTAAAGCCGACGATGATGACGATGGTGACGATGAGGAGGATGATGATGGTGGCGACGAGGTGGATGATACCGGTGACGACAACGATGACGATTAGAATTTTTCAATGTTTTTTATGTTTTTTAATTTTTATTTTATTTAGACATTGTAATGTTATTTTCCTATGTTTTTTTATGTTTTTTAATTTTTAGTTTATTTAGACAATGTAATGTTTAATTTTACTAATTTAAGTTTTAAATTTCTATGTTTTAATTAATGAAATGCGCTCTTATTTTTTTTTTATGTTTTAAAAAATTAATGTATGTTATAAATTATGCTTTTTAATTAATATAATGTTCAAAAAATTAAAAAAAATAATTTGTGGAGTGGTAACCATTTCCAGTCTTTAGTGGGTTGGGTGTAAAGCTGACATGGTGCACATGTGGCAGCACTTTTTCGGTGGGGTGGGTGTGACCACTCCCTATAGCCTAAGCCATGCTTGTTCGACTCCAGGGATTTTTCGTTCGAATCAAAGCAGCTCTCGTTTGACTCGAACTCCAATTAACCAACAACCTACACAAGGAAATTGACTCCATTCGACTCCAACACTCTATCAGTCGAAATCGATATTGACCTCAAGGTGTTCGACATCCAAATCAATTTCCAATCACAAGCGGGTAGTAGCAACAATCGAATTCAATTGACTTCAAACTAAGCTAGTCAAATGCAATTTCGATTCCAATCAAGTCCAAATCAATATTTCTTTCGACTTCAACCATACACATTTTATTATTATCCTTCCCAATCGAGAATCAATGTCGAAACTTAAGTCGTGTTCGTTCAATTTTGCACTCACATTCATGATATGTGAAAAGTAGTGACCATATCTAAAAAGCTGTCATCTTCTTCCCCCTTTCTGTTCAGATGCAAAAACACGAATACTTGTTACGATTACGAATACTATAACTATTCAATATTCAGAATCACTATCCAAAATCAATACTCGATATCGATTACCCTTCAACCTTTCAATATTAGGCCACTCGTAATCCACCATTTGCACATTGTCCACTTACATCGATACTCATTATCAACCCTTCAATTCTTGTTCTACACAAACAAAACCTATAGATCTTTAACAAATTGTTCCGATTTCAATTAGCCAAACGCCCATCATCGACTGAAATAAAAAATCTAGCCATTCGATTCCACTCCTTCTTCTTTGTTGATTTCTAATTCACTAATTTCAAAATCCAAAACTCATTGACTTGTAAGAAAATCGAAATCGAACATCCAAAACTCGTTGAAATTTTCGCTTCTTCAGACCATTCAAATTGAAATTAACAATACAAAGCTTTCTCAATCAAATTTTGACATCAACCTATTCATCAAGCCCATTATCGAAAATCAAATTAATTTCACAATTAAGAACATCTTTGATTTTCGTATTCGATATCATCTATTCTCTATAACAATCATACTTTCAACAATCGAGATGAGCAAAAAAATCCTAATTTCCACTCCAAATAATCAATTTTTGATTTCACAATCAATTTAGTCACAAACTCAAAATCAAAAGTTGATTTTGACTTTTAGTTGACTTTCGATTTCAAGCAATCACCTTCCATTCCAATCACCTGATTTCAAGCAAATATGCTTTGATTACCAAGCAACGTGGCTTTCGATTCGAGTGAGCAACAATTTGACTTCGATTGGAAGAATCGATATACATGAATTGATCGTTCATCTTTGATCTCAACATGAATTTTTCAGAATCCATTTGAGAATTTGAGAAACCTTATTGATGATTCTCTTTCCATTTACAACACATGAATCAATCATTGAATATCTCGGTTCTTTGGTTGGAAAAAGAAAATCACCAAATTTCACATTGTACCATCCACAATGAATGTTGGACAATCTGTTCTTCTCATTTTTCCAAGTTCTAACATCATCTTCATAATAATCTTCAACAATTTTGGGTCAAGAATTCGAATTCATTGCAACACTTGATGATTGTTGCTTTGGAATCCAAATCTGCTTCATAGATTTCAGCTTAAGACAAGATTTAAAGACTTTTGTATAGAAACCCATTTGTTCTTATTTTTGATCTTTCTCTTCTTGTTCATCTTTTTGGATCTTGAAGTTTTGAATTCAAGAACAACTTCAATATTGAAAAATTTAACTTTTCAATTTTGAACCAAATATTTTGGAGTTAGATACATTTGAACTTCTTGGATTGAAGGCTTTCTATATGGCACCATTCCTTCAAACGAATCACAAGAATTTATGCATTCATCGTTTTGAACTCCAATTGAACGAAAAAAATTCACTTCTTCATGATAATGACATTGAATTCCCTCCTCTTGAACATCAAGAACATCTTTAACATGATGAACTTCTTCAAGAACATCTTCTACAAACTCAAGAACATGAAGATTGTTTGGGTCTTCAATAAGAGAAACATATTCCTTTTTGAATAATTCTTTTTCTTTTCCTTCCTTTTTTTTACCAAAACAACACAACATATCTATAGTAATATCAATCAAACTTCCAATCTTTCCAAGAGGTTGAAATATCAATTTTCCATGATCATCTTTCAAGCCTCTATAAGTAATCAAAGTTTCCCATGTAATCAACCCGCCTTTCAACAATAACCTATAAAATTGATTCTCATTGACTTTTTATTTGACATATTTAATCATTACGGTCCAAGAATCATAAGCCAAATACACCATGATCACAAGAACTTAGATGTTTATAGAGAGAGAAAGTGATTATGAATGAAATCTATAGAGAGAGAAAGTGAATATGAACCAAGTTCTAGAGAGATAACATGAAATTAACAAGTATTTTAGAGAGGGAAAATCGAATTTTAAATCAAATGAAGGAATAAATTCGATTTTTGGAATTAAAAACTCTCTCAAAGATGAAGAAATTACACACATTTAAGATTCATCATGGATCAATTCTTGAGAACTTCAAGAACAACAACTCTGATACCAATTATGGTGACCCAGATTATGATGACATGTGCGGAAATGTATAGATCAAGTGAATTAATCAATCATAAAGAACAAAAAGGGTAAATAAACACGTTTAAGCTCCATTAGAATAGTAAGAGTACAAGTGGATATTTTTATTTCTCTCACTAAACTAAACTCTCCAAAATGGGTCTTACATAAAATGGGAGTCACTCACTTCTTATTTATAGGAAAGGCTAAACCCATTACACATCACAAGAGGTAAGCCACATCCAAGGAGAACTTTGCACCATAAAATTTTTTACATATTAAATATTCAACTGCATCAGAGTATAATGTGGAAAACAAGATTTCAAACGTACATGAGTACAATCGAACCTTGCCCTTCTGGCGAACCAATGAAGTGCCTGAAAAACATTTGTAACAATTGGGTAAGCCCTAGGCTTAGTGAGTTCACTAAATATATCATATACCACAATACAAATACATGCATACAAGTAATGTGTGTATCTTAGAATTAAGGCCTACACGTTATTTCGTCTTCATCATGGGTATGCGTTTACTTACGGCCTACATGTCATTTCATTAAGACATATCAATGTGGACTAATGGCCTACATTCCATTTCTTTAACACGTGGGCCTATAGGCTCACAACCTCTTTGTATTTCACTCATCATCCCCTAACTAATTTTCAATAACTTTTAAGCATATCAACAATCATGCACATAGATACTACATATTCAGCTCTACTAGCACATAGAAAGCTACATTATGGGCTCTACACTACTGGTTCCTATACCCTAACATACACGAATATATATATATATATATATATATATATATATATACTGGAATACATAATATAGTGAGATGAACTCACCTGGACAGTTCCTTTGACAACAATCATCAATCTACTGACGACCCAACTGATGGTAACGTAGCCGACAAGTATTAACCTATAATACTACCGCTTCTTAGATACTAGGGAAACTAGAAATGTAGGTTAGACCTATCACTAACTGTGATGAATACTGACAGTTCAATAAAATAAGGATCATCCATACCGGAAAGTTGGGAGGCAGGACTATTCTGGCATATAGCCTTTTTGAAATCTAACAACCAAGCGAAGGTGACCATTCTGGACACCTCTCCCATTAGTAAGATCAATCAACATTATGATTGTAATTACTGATAAATCTTATTTATAGGTCCATAATAACAAGTTATGAGTATAAATATAAGTTATACTGAAAAGACTAGAGTATAACTTAACTTACAATGATTCTTCCTGACCAAACTCTAGAAATCACACTCACAAGGCTACTACTTAGTTGAATATCTTAGGAGTTGTAGGGCTTCGCCGGAACACAGAAACCTAAGGAAATGGCCTAAAAGTGAAAAGAGAACTCCAATATAGAGGTTGTAGGGGTGTGAGTGTTGGAGCATATACAAAGGCCTCTATATATAGCCAAGAAAAGCCACGTGCACCATGCCTATAGGGGTGTGTGCCGCGCCCTATGGTCTTGTTGTCTCCAGAGGTGTCCACCTAAGCCTTATTTATAAGGTGCCATGTGTCACCTTCCTATGGTTCCATGTTTCATAACCTTGTTGAGCCACATCACCATGCCTCGAAAGAAAGGGGTTGCCCCGACATGGCCACGTGACGCTTTCTCATGATGCGACCTCATCATGCGTACCACACACTTCGCATGCACAATTTTCTAGATTTTCAAAATGGTATAACTTCATTATATGAGCTCTGTTTTTGACGTTCATTATATCCCCAAAAATCTCTTGATGAGATCTACAACTTTCCTTTACATCTCAACAACTAATTCTTAGTCTATCAAAAATGTATATTTTTGGAAGGCTTAGGCTGTTAGAAATCGTTGTAGAATGTATAACTCCTACATACGGACTCTGTTCTCGATGTTCTCTATATTGACAAGCTCCTATTGACGAGAACTTAAATTCTTATTTAGATTATTTTGTCTAATAACCTATCGTTCCAGAATTTGATTTCTATGCCAACACTGTTGCGCTGAAACTTAGAAAAGTTATAACTTCCTCTTATGAAGTCAGATTTGGACGTTCTCTATATGTACGTTCTTAGTTTAACAACTGCTACGAATTTCATTTAGATTTCTTAGGCTAATAAGCAACCTATCAAAAATTTATTTTTTTGAGACGCTAAGTCGTGTAGGTTTAAACGCAAAATCTCAAAGAAGCATAACTTCTTCAAAGAAACTCAGATTTAAGCGTTCTATATATCTATGTAAATCGTATTGATGTTTCCTAAATGTTTATGATGATTACTTTGGTTAAAGAGTAATATATCTCTACTTCAAATTTTATAAACAATGATTTATATTGAATCCTATGGAACGGTAAAAATGGGGCGTTACACATAAAGATACTCACCTTGAATGACGATAAATGATCTAATATTCGTTTGTTTGGTATCTAGCTGGTTGGTACTCAACGATGAACTTACCCCTCCATCCATTCAGCAAACCACCTAAACAAACTGCCTTCTACTCCAAGCCTTCCTCCATATATTAGAACTCTGATATACAATAAATCCTTCCACCATCGATTGACTTCTAACGAGTCGATACTCAGCTACCCGGGAAATCAACCCGGTAGTGGTAATTTCTTTAGAATTGTCATTCTCCTTTCTTATTTTTCAGAAAATGAAGAACTATCTACTATCCATTATCTTAAACCTAAACCAAAAATCTATTTTACATTTCCACCCCTTTTTGATAATATGAATCGTATGAGAAGAATGAATGATATCTAATATTATATTAACCCATGTTACAACTTTGATCCTTATACAATGTCATGTCTAATACATCAACCCCTTACCTAATTCAAATATTTATATATGTATATTTATGAAAGAAAAAGATACTTACACACCTAGTTTACGATTTAGGCCCTTTGCAAGCTTATTTGTTAACTTTATAGCCCCTCCACTAAATAACCTTAATGCATACATATTATCTTTAGATATTAATACTATGAGGCTAAAACTTTATTCTTTTTTAAAAAGTAGACACAATGACTAAAAGTTTAAAATACAAGCTGACGCGCACAATGCAATTAAGATTTAAATGTGTATCGATATCTAACATAATATATTTTTAGCTATAGAATTGCAATATTTTTGGTATTATTATTAGTCGCATACTAACCATTTACCTTTGTTTGAAATTCTTTTTTATATCGACTAAATTTACATGAACATGTAAATTTAACAACTACCAAGGTTTGAGAAGGAATTAATTGCAATATGCATAAATGATTTTTATGAACTATAAGAAGAATGCAAGCTTGAATGTTAAAAAAGGTATTCGTTCCCTACTTGTTAACGACAATGTCTTGATAATTCCTTATCTTGTAGATTTCTTTGAAAGGAGTTTTTACATCTTCTTAGAGCAGAAAACATAAAAACCATGGAAGATATACTACAATTATGACTTTGTCTGGCAGCTAGAAAGATTTTGTTTTGCAAGAAGATTTATTTGGAATTTATTCTAAAACGCATATGTCTTAATGTCATACAACATTTTAGACTAGGAGGCATAATGGTGTACCGTCCCTCCGACCTCCCAAAAGGAAGGATAGACATGGAAGGATAGTAGGACATGCAGATAGAAATATAGAATATCTGTCAAGTTCATGCAACAGTAAAATAAGATATGGCAATCACACAAGATCCAATATTATGTTAGCAAACTAGTATAGTAGCTAATATAATATTTCCAAGACCTTACCTTCCTTTCCTATAAACTACAGGTCCTATCAACACTCTAGGTAAGTGTTCCTCACTCACTTCAATCCTTCTCTCATGGAGACATCTTTGTCCATACAGACAGCTCCCTTTCCAAAAGTTAACAACCTCAGACGGGCTGCATGAAGGCGTTAACAATGTTTGGCTGACAAAGTTATGGTCGACCACTACCTAATTAGACAACGTGTGTCGCTGTGTGGGCCATCCTGTTGAGAAGGAAATTTAAATGTGTTTGTTAACTCAATAATATGTGTCATTAAAGGTTGTGTATTATGATGGTCGTTTGGTCCCTGTAATATCCCAATTTCAGGACTTATTAAATCACTTCTCATAAAAAAAATCCCTTCAAAGTATTTGAGTGTGTGTTCTTGGTATGACTACTATATGTAGATGATTTCAAACTTTAAACAATATCAAATCAAGGAAATTTTGAGAATCAAGTGAGGATAACAAGGTAAAACACAACTGTCTTCAAGTTACATGGATTAAAAATGGGAAAAACATTGTAACACCTTGTTCGGGATCATTTTGTAATTTAAGGCTGTGGGCTTGAAGTTGATTGTGTAAAGGCTTTGGGCCTTAAGGAGATGGTGTTTAGAACTTTTGGAGGGAGGTAACGATGGTTATGAGATCTAAACCCTTGAATTGTGTTTTGGAGTCGAAGGGTAAAATGGGAAAAGTCACAGGTCGGTTTCTTGCATGAAATATGGATTTTTGTTTGAGAGGTTTTTAGTCCAAGATATTTAGATAATATTATAGAGCTACTTAATACTTTTCGGTGGATATAAAGAACGTCAAAATCAAATTTAAAACGAACAAGTTATGCCCGTTTGAAGTTTGGTCGGTTTTAGGTTATACCGAGTATGTTGGGTGTATAGAGGGGCGTACAGTGGGCTTATTGAGGCGCCCTGAGTACATTGGGCATACTAGGAGTATGTTGGGTGTACACAACCAGTGCCTAAACCTTATTGTTGTGGTTTGAGCCCTATTTAAGCTCCTTAACTCCCCCAAACCCATTCCATTCTCAGCCTCCACCCCTCCAACACCCATTTCATGAAACCCTAACCCTAGTTGAGCCTTGTATGCTAAAAGAAAGTGTTTTGAGTGTTTTTCAATATGTATGATGCAACTTGGAGAAGAAGGAACTTCTTGGAGAAGTGTTGGTTGCTTTGGAGCTTGTAGCTCTGGACTTTGTTCACATTCATCTATCTTCTAGAGGTATAAAGCTTGAATCTTGATGGTGCATTTGTTAGCTCTACCTATTTTGGGATGAAATGAGCTTTTGGTTATTTTAGTGCGTAAAGTTTAGATATTGAAAGTTTGTGACCTTTTTATGGATAAAGTTGGAAACTTTATCCATCTAAACATCATTTTGATTCAAATCTGAAAGTTTGAGACTTGTACTTAATGGATTAAGTTGAAAAAGATGCACTTTTGGGTCCCTTTGAGACTTAAAGAATAAATCTTGTTTGTTGGGACCATTCTAATGGATCAAGTTGGAAACTTTATCCATTATGGAACCATTATGAACCATAAAAATGTGATCTTGGCCCTTCTATCCCTTGCATACAAGAGTTGTGGTGTCTTATTGGGTTAAGAACTTAGGGTTTTGGACATTAAGCGCTTTATAGTGATGCAAAGACATAAAGTTGGAAAATTTATGACTTAGGACATCATTTTGGGCTTGGATCTAAGTTTTGGACGTAAGGGTTAATAGAATAAGCTCTTAATCGAACTTTGGGACTGTGTTGCGTACACTATGCGTACGAGGTCAGTGCCTGCTTTTGGTCAAGACCAAAGTACGTTGGGCTTACTTTCTTGGTACGCAGGGCGTACTCTGCTCGGAAGAAATATTGACTTTTGGACCTTGACCATTGACTTTGACTTTGACCAAGGTTCACCAAGTTTTACCTAAAGTCATTTTGGGTAACTTGATTTATAGTTTGAAATTTGGGTTCCTTTGTATAGGTGACTGGTAGAGATAGATTTTAAATTAGTGATTGGTGAAACTATTCTTTCAGAATGTGAGGTGAGTTTTCTCACTATATCCATGGGTCGAAGGAATGCTAGTTGGCCCATTACTTATTATGTGGAATGCTAGTTGTCTTTCTGATACTTTCCTGGAGGACCCCAGGGGTAGCCTGTTGCATTTGTATGAAAGACCATGGTGGTAGCCCATGACACTTGGATGTCAGACCATGGGGGCAACCCATGGAATTTCAAGGAAAGACCATGGGGGTAGCCTATGGTACTTGGATGTTAGACCCTAGGGGTAGCCCATGACATTTCAGGGAAAAGACCATGGGGGTAGCCCATGGCAAATGTATGTATGGTATGTGGTATTTTGGGGAACTTACTAAGCTTTGTGCATACGATTTTCAGTTTATGTTTTAGGTATATCCGATACTACGGACAATGGCCCGACATGATGGCACAACATCCCCTAGAGTTTTCCGCATTGACAATTAATGATATTACTCTGATGTTTAAATGATATATTCACTTTCATCAGTTTTGGAATAAATCGTTTGTATAATTTATCATTTAAAAAAATACCTTGGATTTTCGCGACATTACAAACATGGAGTAGATCATAAATTACAAATGTACCCCATGAAACCTAACTTTTAAGGTTTCATTATTTTATGAAATTAAGGTTATATAATACAAATTCAAGTTATATAAACATGTTATCCATGGAATAGAACATTTATTGAGATCAATTACATAATATTTTTTTATGATGAGTTTTATTAGAGAATAAGAGAAGATTGAATGAATAATGTTAATGGTGCTCTATGATATGATCACCATGTTATTGATGCAAACTAGAATTTGATATTCATTACACATTGAAAACGTTCATCGAATGAGAGTTAGGATATTATTCAAGATGAGTGTCAACTAAATTAAATGATTGAATGTGCTACTTGTTATAATAGAGTATTCTATGTTAGAGCTATTGATAGATAACCCGCTATATATAATTGAATTAATGAGAAAGTGATGATCAACTAATAAGGATTGGAAGTATATAAGCTTAAGAAAAGGAAAAGTGATTAGGGGAATTATAATTATGTAGCCTAACTATGTAATGTGAGTGCATGTGGTTTTTATGGGTACATAACCAAACATGATTTTGTATTAGAACTATGATTAAATATTGTTTTAAACTTCCATTATGAAGGTTTAATTTAATTTCCATGAGTTTATTATAAATGTTTTAAGATTCTATTCGAATATGATCAAGTTTGATCAATTGTTTGATGATTGAGTTTTGAAGTCGAGTTTGATTAATTATGATAATTGTGTTTTGATGTTTTATGAAATAAATTCATTCATTGTTTTATCTTTCCGAACTAGTTAACCTACAAATGACGGACAACATGAGACTCTACTAGGATGGTACCTCACGATACAAAATGGATATCTATAATAATTAACCTGGAAATGGAAGAGATATTTTTAGTTACCTTAATTTGATTAGAGACTTTCGAACTATCTTGGCAGTTTTTACTAAGTTAAGTTGGAGATTGTGGATTTTGTGATCGGGAGGCTCGAAGCTTTATCTTTAAGTTATTGATGTCGTTTTATGTAAGTTTCAGTTTATATGTTTCCTTATGATCAAATTTTCTAGATTTTTGATATTTTATTGGGTCTAAACCCATTTATTGCATGAGGCTTTTTGCCTTACATATTTTTTGTTTCAAATTAATGGCTATGTACGAAGGATCTAGAGCAAAGGAGAAGAAGGTTAGAGATAGAAGGGAACTTTTTGAAGACCTAACAATCATAGACTTTTGTATTCGAGAGATAGAAAGGGTACTTGATATTAGCATATGAAAAAATAAATAAATGGCAGTATAAGCTTATCAATCACTTGAAGGTTTGGGATACTTTATATTAGACTTTAGGCGGGATGAAGCTTCATAAGTGATCTTGGGAGGAACTCACCAAACGATTAAAGGAGAACTTTTGTCCTACTAGATATATAAAAAAACTCCAAGAAGTGGTTTTTCCTTGGAAAAGGGTAACATTTTGGTGAATTTGTATACGGAAAATTACACTAATATGATTCCTTTGGTTGTGAATGCTTACACTACTAAGCGTACACAGATTAATCGTTATGAAAATGGGCTTCTCTAGGATATGAATTGGAAGTAAAACGTGCAACTACCATTGATCAAGAAAATATTGATGCACGTAATGTTGAATATGTTGATAAGAGGCATAATATAGAAACAAAATTGTATGGAGAGAAAAATAAAGTTTGGTGGAAATACGAGATGAAATAAGAAAGGCCGCTTTTCTTCTAGCAACTCAAAGCAACAAAGCCAAAAGAAGTGTGACAAGTGTGGGAAAGACCACACGGGGGAGTGTAGATGTAACAACGTGAATTTCAAAAATAAATTTTCATTTTTCAAACACAATAATACTCATACAATATTCTCATAATCTTATGTTTATCAGATATCATCACAATATAACATATCCCAGAATCTCGAAAACGTAATCTTCTGCCAGTGTGTACAAATCATGTCGACGCCTTCCCGTGATCATCGGTAGTACCTGAAACACATATTACATAACACGGTAAGCATAAATGCTTAGTGAGTTCCCCAAAATACCACATACAACACATAAGCCACTCGAGGCTATAACTCGGTAAGATCCTCTAGTCAACGTGTCTCAGTGCGACCTTCCAATCCCCTAGCTCGTTGGACCCTCCGGTCCAGTGTAGCTCGTTGGACACTCCGGTCTGGTCTGGTTGAGGACCCTCTGGCCTCGTAAGTCATTGTACCCTCCAGTCCGGTCTAATATCACATAGCATACGTAAATCACAAAGAACATAATCTCAAGCAAGCACATAACGCGGAAGACCCTCCGGTCTGCACATAGATACCACTCTAGGTAATATATAGTGAGAAGACTCACCTCGGTTAGCAGGTAACCGACAAGCACTCGGAATGTTGGACTAGCCTCCGCCTAACATATAAGACAAGCATCTCAATGATTATTCGTCTTTTTACTCATTATACCTTATGTCGACTTCTCCACCTTTGACCTTCAGGATGGGTAAAAGACCATTTTACCCCTCCTTGGCCCCACCCGCCCTTACTGGCCCACTCATGAAGTCAACAAAAGTAAACCTGGGTCAACATTCCATGCTGACCTGAATCGCCGAGTGCACACCTGTGACTCGCCGAGTCCCCTCGAATTCTCCATGATCATCCTAGGGTTTGCTCAGCTCACTGAGTTGACTCCCAACTCGATGAGTCAACACTTGCCAAGGCTACTGGGTCACACCCACTACAACTCGTCGAGTCATCCCAGGGACTCGGTGAGTTGGCTCCATTGGATTACTCATTTAGCCACCTGAGGCCAGATCTGTAGCCCTAACTCATAGATCTAACCTCCTACTACCCTAAAGTCGCATAAAGGTCCAATATTGATGTCCATGCATGGTGTATTTTGCATTATAAACCATAAAAACTCCATTAATGGTTCCTAGCTTCAAAGCACAATGGTTGCTCCACCATGGCTTCTCACTTTCGGACTCTATGGACCCTCCAAGGTCCAGATCTATGCTACCAGCTCATCAGAGGGGTTTGATGCATTCAAAACCCCACCAAGAAGGTAATACAAGCCCTAATCCACAAAATAAAGATCTATTCAAATAGGTAAGAAAGGGGCTCCGAATTGATAACTCCAACTAATGCTCCTTGGTTGTAAATCGCGGATCTACAACCTTCTCTGGCCCCTTTGTCTTGAAACCTTCCTCTTCTTTGCAAGACACCCACCAAGAAGCTCCACATGGCTCTCACTCTTGCCCAAAGCACTCAGGACTCGTTTAGGGTTTTCTCCTCTGAAGGGTAGCCGCAATAGGAGACCTTAAGCGCCATTAAATAGGTCCCAAACCCTGGAAGTTAGGGTTTCTCTGCCCAGTACCTACTCGGCGAGTCCCTCCCCTAACTCATCGAGTCCGCTCATTAAACCACGGGAGAAACACGACTCGAATCGACAAGTTGGACCCTCAACTCTTTGAGTCTCTCCTTCAATCTCAAGTTTAACATACACAATGATATCCCTGAAAATCCAAATGTTACAATTCCCCCCCCCCCCCTTAAATTAGATTTCGCCCTCGAAATCGCTCCTCAACATACTGATCTTGCGCCATCAATAGGATCTCATACCACACAGCTATCACCCTCTCTGGACACCTGAATCCAAACTGGGGTTCCCAATCCCGGAAGAAAGCAAACACTTCTGATTCTCTCTAGACATAATCCAACAATCGGCTACCGATCACTCATAGCAAATATAGTAACGATTTGAATCACGCCCCAAGAAACGGGAGGGTTCACATCCCACCTGGGCTCATCCACTACACTGCGACCGGAACCTATGTGAACAATGAATTCTCAACACTCTGCTCTTAGAAACAAGAGAATAATCATGCTCGGTCATAAATGTCCACAGACATCTAAAATCATAAGCCTCAGCTCCATTCCTCATACCCCTTTTTGACTCTAAGTACCAGTTCTGACCTCGACCCAACAGTTGGACCTCCAATTTCATCCATTGCATTATCCCAACCATCTCAATGGTTTCCTTCTCACTTTCACTACATCGGCCCATTGTGACACACAAGTCACGAAGTTAGCCTTACCCCAAGTGAATGCTACACTCCCAACTGAAGATCAACTTAACCCCGACCTTTGTCGTCTACTGCTCATAGTTCCATGCATCTCGTGGTACCTCTTGTACCCGAGTACTGACCTACACCGGTCTAAGACATCAGATGATAAACAATTTCCCCCATCATGGAATCCACCTCAGAATCCAGAATCTCATCTAGCTTACCCAACACACCACCAGAGCCAATCTCAAACTCGAAAGTTTGGTCCAACCTAGAGTTGGAACTACTCGTCCCAATGAAGCACTCACCTCATGACCCATGATCCGCGACCCGTGCATATACCACTTCTCCAATTCCCTTGGCTTGTGACAACCACAACTCCAATCCAAGTATAACAATTCCTGACAAACATGGATACCCCATTCTTGCCTCTGGTTCGACCACCAGGCCCCCAAAAACTAAATTATTAGTGCTACCCAAGCCTAAAACTCATCTGCGTCTTACTCTAACCAGAGAGTGCTCATCACAACACCCTCTCGCTAGCTATTGCGTACTACGGCTCCCCGAAGCATCACAACAACCTCTCATTGACTAGTAAGTACTACGGCTCCCCGCAGCATCACAACAACCTCTCACCAACTAATGAATACTATGGCTCCCCGCAGCATCACCACAACCTCCCACTGACTAACTTGTGAACGCTACATCTCCCCGTAGTATCACCACACCCCTTTGCTAACTCATTGATGTTGCAGCTCCCTGCAACCTGACAACACTTTCTCTTACTACCCATGATCTCAATCTCAAGTTGACGCCACAGACTGTATCCGTTAACCAATGCTCCATGGGCCAACATAGCTAGGTGCTCACATACCCATCCAAAAGTAAGCATCACTACTCCTGACGACAACTGACATGACAAACTCCTTTTATCATTGAAATCCTCTTTCTTAAATAATCTCATTTAATCACCAGTTATCCGAAGTGCTCCCACCGAACCATAGATACTTGTTACACCACTTGCCAACTCTCAACTCAGAACTCAGAATAATCTAGAAATAAGGACATCATACCTACCAACACATAATCTCCCCATGTTTTTCCCAATTCACTGATCTCATACTCGAGACCCCATGCTTGGATACCGCATTCCTCATTCAGAATCTCTCAACCGATCTTTCTCTCACACCAATTGAAACCTTCGAGTATTCTATCTCCTAATTTGAAACATCGAGGCATCGTCAATGGCTCAGAACATGTTTTCAACAACCCGAAACTCCCCCTCTATTGGTCACTACTCATACGGAACTACTCATATCGACTGTGAGATTGGTTGAAGAATCAACTGCTGCCCTCCCAAGGGTATATATTACAATCTATACCTTCACTTGCAAATCTCATATATTGCATCCGCAATCCAGCAACACGATCACACTCGAACTCGATATATGTTAACACCAGAAAGCACAGGCCACAAGGAATCTTCCAATTCACTCATCCTTTCTCAGACACATACCACATGCGTTATCTCTTTCTGCACCTAGCCTCGATCACCAATAACCCTGGACTCATGAATCCGCACCGTAGGTCTCTATGTCCATATCTTTAACCGTTCTTGAACAAATCTCTGATCTCCTCAATAAAATACCCGGTTCTCCCCCACTTAAGGTTCGAACCATCACCAATTGGTACACCAACAGTCTATCCCACAGACTGTTTCCACTAGTAACATTGCACCTACTATTGGAAGGTGCTACGCAACGCTCGATGATCTCCCTGACAAAGATCAAGCAACTCCTAATACCCCGAATCTCAGATGAAATCCTCAAAACTTCCTATCATGACTGCCTCTAGTCATTCAGAATCTCACACCATTCCATCACCGGACCTCCCAACTATCCAGTATCAACCCTGACTCTTAGTCTGGAAATAATGAACTATCATTCTCCTCATCCTCGACTCCTCAACCAACGCTCCATCATGACACTTATGATAAGAACAAAACCCACATTACCACTCTCGATACTCATCAAAGATAATAAGAACCACCGCCCTTATATTCTCCTCTTGATCGACTGACGTTGCAGCTAACACATGCCCTACTATACTCAAGTAGGGTGTATCTTGGTCCTCGACCATCTTAGTCCCCACTGACGACCTATTCAAGCTATATCTTTACCTCGCGGCAGACCTACTGCCATATACTCTGATTGAAGATCACTATTAATGCAATCCCACAGGGCTCACTCCCAAACTTAGAAACCAAAATCTCAACACCTCTTACGTCTCCCACAAGAAACAGAATTTGCACCACTCAGGTCACAGAAACTAACATCTCCCATATCGGCGGGTTGCCTAGCCCAGACCGTATTCTTCTATAACGCACCATCCCTACTCATCCCTGAGTCTTGCGACTCCAACTGGCATCTCACCAACAATCCCTCGGAGCTAACTCGATTTCCCTCTCAAGGGATACTTCACTAAAACTCGTTCATCATGGCCTTTTGGCCCCATATCTTTCACATCTGTTCTCGGTATAGATAATTACCACAGAATAACTGGTAAAACCAGAAGCACTAATCGCCACGTGTCACGCTACTCAAACTATGTGGCCACCTCTCGGTCTGCTATGAATCATGGTACCCATACCATGTTATCTCCTCTTAATCTCATGGTACTCGAACCATGTTCTCTCTTCTCAATCTGCCTCAAATCATGGTACTCGAACCATGATATCACCTCTCGACCTGCTACAAATCATGGTACTCGAACCATCACGCCACCTCTTGATCCGCTACTTATCATTATACTTGAACCATGACACCACCTCTCAATCTGCTACTTATCATGGTACTCGAACCATGACACTAACTCTCGATCTGTTACTTATCACGGTACTCGAACCATGACACCATCTCTCGATCTGCTACTTATCATGGTACTTGAACCATGACACCACATCTCGATCTGCTACTTAGATCCTCTGGAATACTCCCTGCATCAGGTATGGGTCCACTGCCTTCAGTAGTATGGGCCCATACTACCTGCCACATCTACATATACTCTCTACACGAACCATCCTGGATTCCCAAAGTAGTTGCTCAACCTTCTCAATCGCCAATCCCAACAAGCGTGCTCGCTTCCCAGCAAAATGCTCTACTCTGTCATCATACTCGTCTGACTAAGGCCACTTCCTAGGCTCTTCCTAGGTTCTCACACTTCTCTGCCATCGGCTGTTGAGAAACCCCTTATGATGTCAGTCATCTACCTCCTGAATGTCGTCCTATTCACTTGGTAGCTGACTCCTATCATCGGGAATTCCACAAAGCACGAAGCAAGCAGCATTTGTACATTAAATAGATACGTAAAACCCACTCTAGGTGATAACTCCATTTTCTCTACTTATACTCAAAAGATATCACCAAACTCTGCAACTCTACCCCTCGCGGGTATTTAACTACTCTCTCAATAGACTCCATAAAAGATCATATAGGTATCTCTCCTAGATTACTCCTCTACTCAAATACCTCTCTGACGGATTCCTGCTGGATACTCTCACTCGGCACATACTCGAAAGTGCATGACAGAAAGCAGCAACTCATAGGCTAAGGCATCACAAATCAGGCCACTCTAGTCCTAAATATAAATACCTATCCTACTCTAGCATGCATAATATCTCATAATATCTCATAATATCTCCTACACATAACGTAAGGGTATTTTAGGAAACCACCGTTTGGGCGCTGGCTGATTGTACACACTGCTCTTTTCCGCTTTCTCTTTAAATCTTTTACTCGTTTTGGAAAAATCGTTTCTTTTGAAAACTTTTCTCAAATCCTCAGTTTGAGTCCGGATATGTCCGAAGGTGTATTCGAATCCCTCAAACCAAGGCTCTTTACCAACTTGTAACAACGCGGATTTCAAAAACAAATTTTCATTTTTTAAGCACAATAATACTCATACAATATTCTCATAATCTCATGTTTATCAGATGTTATCACAATAAAACATATCCCAGAATCTGAAAAACGTAATCTTCTACCAGTGTATACAAATCATGCTGATGCCTTCCCGTGATCCTCGGTAGTACCTGAAACACATATCACATAACACGGTAAGCATAAATGCTTAGTGAGTTCCCCAAAATACCACATACACCACATAAGCCACTCAAGGCTATAACTCGGTAAGACCCTCTGGTAAATGTGTCTCAACGGGACCCTCCAGTCCCGTAACTCGTTGGACCCTCCGGTCCGGTGTAGCTCGTTGGACCCTCTGGTCCGGTCTGATTGAGGACCCTCTGGCCTCGTAAGTCATTGTACCCTCCGGTCTGGTCTAATATCACAAAGCATACGTAAATCACAAAAAGCACATAATCTCAAGCAAGCACATAACACGTAAGACCCTCCAGTCTGCACATAGATACCACTCTAGGTAATATATAGTGAGAAGATTCACCTCGGTTAGCAGGTAACTGACAAGCACTCGAAATGTTGGACTAGCCTCCGCCTAACACATTAGACAAGCATCTCAATCATTATCCATCTTATTACTTTTTATACCTTAATTCCACTTTTCCTCTTTTGACCTTCAGGATGGGTAAAAGACCATTTTACCCCTCCTTGGCCCCTCCCGCCCCCTTACTGGCCCACTCATGAAGTCAACAGAAGTCAACCTAGGTTAAAATTCAATGTTAACCTGACTCGCCAAGTGCACACCTATGACTCGTCGAGTCCCCTCGAATTCTCCTTGATCATCCTAGGGTTCGCTCAGCTCACCGAGTTGACTCCCAACTCCATGAGTCAACACTGGCCAAGGATACTGGGTCACACCCGTTACAACTCCCAGGGACTCAGCAAGTTGGATCCATTGGATTACTCATTCAGCCACCTGAGCTCAGATTTGCAGCCCTAACTCATAGATATAACATCCTACTACCCCAAAGTCGCGTAAAGGTCCAATATTGATGTCCATGCATGGTGTATTTTTTTATTATAAACCATAAAAACTCCATTAATGGTTCCTAGCTTCAAAGCCCAATGGTTGCTCCACCATGGCTTCTCACTTTTGGACTCTCTGGATCCTCCAATGTCCAGATCTATGCTACCAGCTCATAAGAGGGGTTTGATGCATTGAAAACCCTACCAAGAAGGTAATACAAGCTCTAATCCACAAAAGAAAGATCTACTCAAATATGGAAGAAAAGGGGTCCTAATTGATACCTCCAACCGATGCTCCTTTGTTGTAAATCGCGGATCTACAACCTTCTCTGGCCCCTTTGGCTTGAAACCTTCCTCTTCCTTGGAAGACACCCACCAAGAAGCTCCACATGGCTCTCACTCTTGCCCAAAGCACTCAGGACTCGTTTAGGGTTCTCTCCTCTAAAGGGTAGCCGCAATAGGAGACCTTAAGCGCCATTAAATAGGTCCCAAACCTCGGATGTTAGGGTTTCTCTACCCAGCACCTACTCGGCGAGTCCCTCCCCTGACTCGTCGAGCCCACTCATTAAACCACGGGAGAAACACGACTCGACTCGGCGAGTTGGACCCTCAACTCGTCGAGTCTCTCCTTCAATCTCAATTTTAACATACACAATCATATCCCTGAAAATCCGGATGTTACAGTAGATAAAATTTAATTTCTTTTTTCAAATGTAGAAGATTTGTCCATGAGCCCAAAGAATGTAAAGTGAAGATCTTCAAGATGTTGAGTTTCTCTCATGTCATGAAAAGTGGTACTATAACAAAGCATCCAAAGAAAGGGAATAAAACACTTGGGTCAACCAAAAAAAAGAAACTGGAGCCATAAAATGTGAATGGAGGTGACTTTTAATTCACCATGGAAGAAGCAAAGGAAACTCCTGATGGCGTTTCATGTACATTATTCATCACCTATATTCTCACAAACATGTTGTTTTGATTAAGATACCAGTTTACTCCTTTGTGTCTCAAGAATAAAAGCAAACTCTTTTTTTGGGTTACACTCAAAAGCTAGAAATATCTCGAAATGATTTAAAGAGAGAGATAAAATGATTTGTTAATATATTATATGATTAATATATCAACTAGAAATTGTGAATTAATGATTTGTTAATTTATTACATGAATAATAAATTAATTAGAAATAGATGGAATTAGTTAATTATTATTCAGATTTAATCTGAAATTAATTCGAGATTAATTGGAGTTAAATAAAGGTGCAATGAGTGAATTATAATTGTTTAATAGTTGAACAAAAGATGCAATTCTAGAAGAGTCCATGGCATGGATGGCTTTGGAGCATATTTATTGTTTTCAAAAGTCTCCTGGTTGTTGATAATGAAATGATTTGAATTAGGATTAAATCTATTATTTAATTATTAAAATCCGGATTTAACTTCAACTTACTAAAAATATAAATAGCACCCTTGAGCATCTAATTTTCTTGGATTCTCATACCTAGAAAGTGGATAATGAAATGCTTTTTCTTTCTCCTCTCTCGTCTTGTCTTTCTAGTGTTCTAGGGTTTCGGGTGGGAAGCATTAGAGGCGTGCTTACTTTTGGTGCTTGCTTTCCACAATTGAAGATCTTAAGAGATTAAAATATTTTATTATGTTAAAGGTATGTATTGTTATCTATGATTTTCGATTACCATTAGGGTTTAGTTTTTTTTTTTTTTTTCATAAAGTATGTTGTTATTAATACTGAAAAAACTATAAAGCCTTTTAGATTGCGTTTACCCATAAGTGTTTGTATGAAATTCCACAAGTACATTGTTATTTTAACCTAAAAATCACATTAGTGGTATCAAAGCCTAGGTTGTTCAATTAATAGTAAATAAAGGATGAAATCAGAAAACTAATAAAAATTTAAAATTTGTTCTGGCTACGTCGTGGGCAACCCTCTGCCACGACATGGTAGCGGCCTAAAATCCGATTTCAGGATTTTCTTGCCATATTCAAAAGATAGGATAATATATAGTTAGCTAATATTATTTTAAATATCTAAAATCTAAATTTAGTAACTATATAAATGGAAATCCTAATTTGAATATAAGGTGGATTTTAAAAAGGTAATTATCCCATTATAAGATAAATGGATAATATGATAAGATTTATATTAATTAATTATAGGTTTAGTTAAATAAATCATATTTGGATTAAATATTAATTAATTAAAGGTTAATTGAATTAATATGATTTGAACCTTGTAATATAAAAGGTTTTAAAATACACCCTATACATATGTATAATAGTGTATTACTATATGTATAACTAAAATTTTGTCAAATCAATAGTAGACCTTATTCACGAAGCAACACTGTAAGAGAGGTATAAGGAAAACGAAATATAAAATGATCGTTGAATGTCTGTCTTTTTTACCCACCGCTTCTTTTTGTGGTTGAGGGTCGTTAGTTGAATGATATTGATATAATACTATTCACATTAAAATTATAATGTATAAAGTACTAGAACCTTAGATAAAATCCCACTATAGTTCCTTTAGGGAAAATGTGAAATTGTATGCGAATTCATGAAAATGCACATCATTTCATTACAAGTCGTTATTAGAGCTTGTATGGGTAACTAGGACACGAATATGAGACTACAAAGATGAAATGATGGCACATACTCAAATTTATGGTTGTTGATGGAGCATGTGTGGTTAACCGTAACATCAATGTGGGATCATAAACGACCTCGAGGATGTTATGCAAGTTTTCATGGTTATTCTCATATTGTTTGTGATCCTTGGCATCCTAATCACAAATTGAAGAGCATAATCTGAGACATACATGCCATTAATTGTTCAATAAATCTCAAAAGATCTAGGAGTTTCATTGTGATTGGAATTGGTAGAATGCTTTAACTACCTAAAATAGATTCATGGAGTTGATTTCATCCCTACACACATGCATACATCTGTTTTAAGATAAATACATACATACACACATCTGTTTTCAAGCATTCATTAGTTTTCTTATGGAGCTGATTTCAACCATTCATTTGTCTTCATGTGGAGCTGATTTCTAATATACACAAGTATACACACATAAGCAAATATGTTTTCAACAGAAAGGGAAAATTGCAATTAAGTCCCTACATATTGGCCTCATAATCGATTTAGTCCTTATATATATATATATATATATATATATATATATATATATATATATATATATATTTTAATTAAGTCCTAAATACCGGTAATCGTATTCAATTTAACTCTTTGACCCGGTCAACAGGTCATCCAACTTTCAAAAATTACATTTTTAGCCCAGATTTCAAAATTCTTTACCAATTTGGTCCAAAATACTTTTGGCTCAGATTTTAAATTTTTTTACAAATTTGGTCCAAAATTTATCCTTTTTGCCCAAATTTTAGAATTTTATTATGAATTCATCCTAAGTTTAGTTTTTTTTTTTACAACTTTTTTTCTCAAAAATTTGTTTCTAATATGTTTTTTCTTTATAAACTCATATTTATACAAGAAAAACATATTTTCACATAAAAATCTTATTTTTTTCTATATAAAAACTTTTTTTAAAACGTTTTTTGGATATAAAATATCTAGTAATAAAAATAGGTTTGGATTATTTGTGTGATATCTCTTAAAAATCAATTAAGAAATTAAAAGTAACTCTAAATTATAATAGCACGTTTGGATTATTTGTTCTTTAATCACATTTATATGAAAGTTTAAACTAGTTACATTATATACGAAAGTTTAATATATATATATATATATATATATATATATATATATATATATATATATATATATATATATATATATATATAGGGTTAAGTTCAAATGATCACACTATTTAATGTGAGAACGTGAGAACAATACTTTATATTACTTTTCTACTATGAATTTTGTATATACAACGATATGACATTATTCATCAACAAATATACAAACAATCACACATTAATATTCACATTATAATTTTGTATGTACAACTTTATGACATTATTCATCACCGAATATATGAACAATCATATATTTAACATTCACATTAGAATTTACTAAATTACTACATATATATATATATATATATATATATATATATATATATATGTATATATATATATATATATATATATATATATATATATATAAATTTTATAGTAGAATAGCAATATAAAATTGAATATATTCATATTATAATTACTACAATACTATACCTATTAAATTCATAGTAGAATAGTAACATAAAGTAGTGTTTTCACGTTCTCACATTAAATAGTGTTCTCATTTGAACTTAATTATATATATATATATATATATATATATATATATATATATATATATATATAAAATTTATTTTATTCGTAAGAATTTTTTTAAGAAAAAAGTTAAAATCATAACTTCGATATATTTTTTTTATAAGTTTTTAATAAATATATTATCGAAATAAAACATATTCATTCACGGCACGTGTTCGATCTAGGTTGTGATTTTTTATTGCCAATAAACCTCTTCTTACTTGAATTATTTATAATCTTGTATTTTCTTTATTTTTTAATGTCTGTTATATGGAATACCGGTTGCAATTTATTATCGATAAACATGTTTTTAAGGGGGTGAAAAATGACCAAAATACAATAGCAACACAAACATATAAAATGTTATAACTATCAATAACACAATAGAATACTTTAACTAAAGTTCTGAAGAAATTACACATGAGTTTGGTTAAAAAAATTCCTTGTGAAGCTCAACTCAAGCATTTTTCAGATGTTTGAGTAATTTTTTTAACCAAACTCATGTGTAAATTCTTTAAAACTTTAGTTAAAGTATTCTATTGTGTTATTTACAGTTATAATTTTACATATTTATGTTGCTACTGTATTTTTGGTCATTTCTCACTCTCCTAAAAACATGTTTATTGATAATAAATTGCAACCGGTATTCCATATAATAGACATTAAAAAATAAAGGAAATACAAGATTATAAATAATCCAGGTAAGAAAAGATTGATTGGCAATAAAAAAATCACAACCTAGATCGGACACGTGCCATGAATGAATTTGTTTTATTTAGATAATATATTTATTAAAAAGTTATAAAAAATATATCAAAGTTATGAATTTAACTTTTTTCTTAAAAAAATTCTTACGAATAAAATATAATATTATTATATTATATATATTTTAAACTTTCATATATAATGTAACTTGTTTAAACTTTCATATAAATGTGATTAAAAAACAAATAATCCAAACCTGTTTTTTATAATTTAGGGTTACTTTTAGTTTCTTAATTGATTTTTTAAGAGATATCACACAAATAATCCAAACCTATTTTTAAAACTAGATATTTTATATACAAAAAAACTTTTAAAAAAGTTTTTATAAAGAAAAAATAAGATTTTATGTGAAAATATGTTTTTTTTGTATAAATATGAGTTTATAAAGAAAAAACTATTAGAAACAAATTTTTGAGAAAAAAAGTTGTAAAAAAAAACTAAAGTTAGAATGAATTCATAATAGAATTCTAAACTTTCGGCAAAAAATTAAAATTTTGACCAAATTTGTAAAATGAAATTAAAATTTGGGCCAAAAGTGTAAATTTTGGACCAAATTTGTAATAAATTTTGAAATATGGGCCAAAAATATAATTTTTGAAAGTTGGATGACCTGCTGACTGGGTCAAAAGGTTAAATTGAATACGATTGCCGGTATTTGGGACTTAATTGAATAAAAAATATATATAAGGACTAAATCGATTATGAGGTCATTATGTAGGGACTTTATTACAGTTTTCCCTAGCAGAAATACTCACGTTTTTCGCACAAAATCATGTTTAATCGCACAAAACTATGTTTAGAAAAAAAAAACGAGAAAGAAAGATTGAAGTATTTCACATAAAATCACGTTCAACTACAAAAAAAATGTTTAGAAAAAATGACAAATAAGGTGTCGCACATGATTCGAAGGAAGACGAGTCCAAGATTGCATAAGTTGGAGGAAGACGACGAAGGAAGAGCTGTGGAGGCAAAGGTTAGTCTTGCGAATCACTTTCTTGTTCCATTTCTGTGGGCGTTTTTGTATAGACGATGTTTAGGGAAAAACGGGCATAATCGATTTTTTCCCAGTCCTTTACGCTTGCATATGGAACTGAATAAGCTAATTTACATGGTCCGAGTCCATGGGTTTAGAAGGTTTATCAAACATGCTAATTTAATGTTTTTAGATTCTATCAACCTTTAGACCTAATTAGAAAGCAAATCAAACACACCCTTAAAATTATATGGACTTAACCCGAGTGCACAACATGGAATTGTATGATCGACAATTTTCACACCTTGGGAAAGCCATGACACTACTAGACCAATGCAATTTACCTACAGAAATCACCTACGAGAAAAATGTGTAGGTCATTACCTACAAAATAGCTATAAATTAACCACAACAACGTTTTTTCTATATTACAAAATAGCTACGAATTAACAAAGAAAATATTTTCTATAGGTAATCTGTTAGTAATTATCTACATATACGAAATATAAAATTTTTATTCCAATTTAATAGTCCATAGGTATTCCGTAGGAAATTACATAAGAAGTAAGCGACGAAAATTTAAAGAAAAGCGATTTTTTTTATTCCGGTTTAATAACCCTTAGGTGTCTCGTAAGAAATTATCTATAGATTACCTACAAAAATGAAAGAACGTGAGATTATTTTAACTTCCATAGATAATTTGTAGAGAACTGTTTTCATTTCCCTCTCTTTTATTATTATTACATATATTTTTATTTTTATTATTATTATTTCTTTAAATTTATTATTATTATTGTTACTGATTATTTTCAAGTATTATTATTATTATTATTATTATTATTATTATTATTAGTAGTAGTAGTGGTGATGGTGTGAGTATTTCGTAAGAACTGTTTTCATTTCTTTCTATTTTATTATTATTACTTATATTTTTATTATTATTATTTATTATTTATTTTATTATTAGTAGTAGTAGTTTTATTATTACATAAATTATTTATTGGCATGTATATTTATATGTATACATAAACATACATACCACATATACATAAATGTATATAAACTGTACATGTACGTATGTGATTATATATATATATATATATATATATATATATATATATATATATATATATTCTTAGCTTATTGTTTTTATTAAGTATTGTGTGCCAGACTGTACAGATCTGGACCAACGGATATAACTAATCAATGGACCTGATTTAAGAGTGTATGATATTACAATGGGGTAACATGTACCATATAATCACACAAATTTTAGCAAAAATGTATTTTGGACAATTAACTACATTTATAAAAGGAAATTTTCGGATTTTTATGGATGAATAATTCTCCTAATTTAAAAAATCTAAATTTTTTTAATTAATACAATTTTAATTCTAACGTAATTTGTAAACATAAGTGATTTTATTTTGGCAAAATATTTTTTGTTAGAATGATGCTCTTTCAGAATTTTATTCTAATAGAATATTATTGAAGAAAAACAAAATTCTTGAATCAGATGTTGAAAAATAACAAACATTCTAATATATTCTTATACATCCGAACTTAAATACAAATTCATAAATATTCTTACAAACTAAAATCCTTATATATTTTAATATAATTATGCATATTCTAAAAAAATATCAACAAAAATAAATAAATTCTTAAAAAATAACAACATTATTAAATTGTGAGTATGATCAAACTTTATTGATTTATTAAGTTATTCCAATTAGGTCTTCAACACCTTCTTCCAACCATTCCTATCACAAAGATAACAAAAACTAATGATGGTTAAAAACATGTTACTTGCAATTAACTATCAATATATTCTTGTAGAATACATAAAATATGACAATACATATAATACATTCTGGCAGAATACATAGATTTTATTCTAGTAGAATACATTCTGATAGAATACATAGAATACATTCAAAAGTATTGTATTTACTGCTAATATAATTTTAGATTTCAAATATACAATAACGAGGGACAATAGAAATTGTAATTCAAAATCACAAATTGAACCAAAATAATACACAAACAAATTAATTATCTTTTTAAACAAATACATAAAACATGTGTTGCTAGTAATTCTGACAGAATGCATACCACAAGGTTAAATTCTTTAGATTCTCTTTCAGGCATTTCAACAAACACTTGTTAGGCATTATTATCAAACAAGCCAAAAACCATATTTGATTTACTTGCAATAGTCTACCTATAAACATAATTTCCAGCAACATATTTGATTTAGAATGCATACCACAAGATTCAAAAGTATTGTATTACTTATTCAATATATGAAAGGAATAGAAACGTGGTTTTCATATAAGATTTAAAAACATTATTTTGCAAGAAAGAGAGCATCCACATAACAGAAATTGAAACTCATCAACTTGAAAACATGAATAAAGAATGTTACTTACATTATAAGGCCCTGATACAAGAGCTGGAACCATACGAACTTACATCTTTTTCTATGCTTCCTTTTAACTGAAAGTTGCTGAGCAATTTCATTTTGTACTATTATTAGCCACATGAATCAGTTAATATAAACACAAGATGAAATGTATATAACACCCACAACAAGATTAAGAAAACTAAACATTCTCAGTTGATACATAACCGAATCCCTAATCTAATAAAAAAAAGGTCAAACCCAATAAAATTGTAAGTTTAATGAAACATATGAACTTTCACATAAATTTAGAAGTCTTAATTGATAAAGAGATCAATCGACTTGTTTAAATACTTGCAATTCGTTGAGATTCTATGCAAATAAAACACAAAACCCTAAACAGATTAAAATAAAATCAAAGCTTTACCTTAAAATTAGCAGAGGGCATATAGAGATGATGTTGGGGTTGGAGGGTTATACGGCGGTGGTGCTGTAATGGGACGGGGCTGCCGGAGAATCCTTTAGTTGATGATGGTAGCGGCGCCACGGCCAGAGAGAATGGAAAATGGGTGAAGGGATCGACGGTAATTGTAATTTTCAAGCATAGGGTTTTTGGGTTTGACTTTGATATCTTATATTTAAAGGGATGATAAATATATTAAGTATCTACCGTATTTAAATATGCCAAGATTACTATAATACTCTTAATGATTTATTTAATAATTTATTATTTCCTGAATTCTCATTGGTGCATACAGGCACACAATAGTTGTCAAAAACATTTGAACCTATCTCTCTCTCTATCTCTCTCTCTCTCTCTCTCTCTCTCTCTATATATATATATATATATATATATATATATATATATATATATATATATGGATATACATGTATGTGTATGTATGTGTACATATGTATGTCGATAGTATAAAGTAGCGGAAAAGATGAAGGATATAGGTCTTATAACTTCTTAAAGTTCCTCTACCCTAAACAATGAATTAAACCATATTATGGTGGTACTTGTCTAGTGTGGGAGAGGTGAAGATGGTGGCACGATTTGGATTGGTCAACATTAACCATATTATGGTGGTGGTTGTGTGGTGTGGGAGAGGTAAAGATGGTGACAAGATTTGGAGTGGTCAACATTACAGGTGGGCTGGCGAATTTCTAGGGTTAGGGAAGGAAAGACGGGGGAAAAGTAAAAATGGTTGGTGGTTTTTAATGGGTGGATGATAAACTAAAGACCATGAACTTAACTCTTTAATCAAAGCAGGAAACCAAGGGTCAGGGCAAGGATAAGACAAGAAACCAACATACCGTGATTGTTAGTATGATTTAAGGTTGTACATAGTCTTAAAATTAATCCAATGTCCGTAGATAATCCGTAGATATTTATCTACAAGTTACCTATGAAAGTTTTTGTAATTTTCATTTTCGTGGGTCAAATGTCGTTTTTTTTTTTCGTTTTTTTTTTCACAACATTATTATACATTGATTATTTTGTTTTCACAAAGTTATATTAATCCATATGTGCCATTATATATATACACATACACCAAAATGATTGAACTTGAAATAAGTAATGGGTTTGGGTGGATAAATCTGTTGTGCATTGGTTTACATCAACATATCTCATAATTGGGTGTTATAAAGTGTATATTACATGCATGATTTGGTGAGTGAAATTGATGATTAAATAGTCGACGTTTATTTGTTTATTTTGCCTTAACAGAAAAAACAATATCTTTGGGTCCCTCGATAATTTGTTGCCGACATCTGAAATGTTTGGCCGAACACATATTAAATTAATTTTCAATTAGCAGTCTAAATTCAGTCGTCATAAATCGAAAAATCGATAAACATAATTTTAAACAATAAGATTCGACTAAATCTACAAAACATAAGGTGATAAGATGGTGTCTTTCCATGCCTTTCTCTTTCATTCAAGCATCATTTCTCTCTTCTCTGTTATTATATCAGCCTTTTGCAACAATGTTTACCCAAGGAGAAAAACTTAAAAGCGACATAAATTTAATAATAAAAAAATAGAGTAAAAAAAATTAAAAAAACAAAAAGCATAAAAAAATGTAAAAATCTCTTTTTACTTGTATTAAATGGCCAAAAACAGTTGGCCATAAAGACTTTGGACCAACGTTTTTAGATCATAAAAGTCATTCGTGTCCAAAAGTTTCCATTACATATTTTGAAAATAACAAGGACCATTTCAATAATTTTGTCTAACTATTTCTATTAGTTTGCCAAAAATGTGTTTACAAAATAATTTATTTTTTAAAGGGCATAAAGAACCTAAGCTTATTCAAAAAGTATATTTATCTTTTAAATAATTGCAGGGTCCTGAAATCTAAAGATTTATTACCGATTGCGATTTGAGCAAGATACAGTAATTTATGTATTAATTTATATGATAATATATGGTAATGCAATTATCAATTATAAAGAACAATATATGTGGTCATATCACTCACTTACCTAGGCATAACCAGCGAAACCTACGAGCCACCATCAATGGAATTCATGCTTATTGCTCTTGGTTTGTTCTTAACCTACGCTCTTACTCGAGCCACACTCTCAATCTTTCGAGTCGGCAAACCCAAGAATCTACCACCAGGCCCAACCCCGTTGCCGATCATCGGAAACCTCCACTTGCTCGGCGACCAACCACACCAGTCTCTGGCCAAGCTAGCAGCTATACATGGCCCAATCATGTTCTTAAAACTTGGTCGTATCTCGGTACTAGTCATATCCTCAGCCGACGCCGCCAAAGAAGTCCTCCAAAAGCAAGACCTTGCTTTCTCCTCCCGCCATATCCCCGACGCCCTCACCGCCCACAACCATTCCACTTACTCCGTGGTCTGGCTCCCTGTCGCCACCCAGTGGCGGAGTCTGCGCAAGTTTCTGAACACCAACATCTTCTCGAGCAGCTCCCTTGATGCTAACCAGCACTTACGGAGCCTGAAAGTGCAAGAACTGGTTGCATACTGCCGGAAAGCCAGCCACTCCGGAGATTCAGTCAACATCAGTCGAGCTGCTTTCAGAACCTCACTGAATCTCCTATCCAACACATTTTTCTCCAAGGATTTAACAGACCCGTATGAGGATTCTGGTAAAGAGTTTAAGGAGCTGGTTGGAAACATGATGGAGGAGGCCGGGAAGCCAAATCTTGTGGACTTCTTTCCGGTGTTGAAGAAGATCGATCCACAAGGGATCAGGAGGAGATTGACTCGTTATATGGGAAAGGCTTTTGAGATTTTCGAGGAATTGATTGAAGAGAGGTTGGGGAACAGATCGAAGCAGGATGATGTATTAAATGAGTGTTTGAAATTCAGTGAAGAGAATCCAGATGAGATGAATCCAACACACATCAAGAGCCTGCTTTTGGTAAGTATTTATTTATTTTTATTGTATTTCAGATTTGGTTTCTCCTTTCTACTATATGCACAAGTACAATAGGTTACATAAGTTTAATTGGTTGTTAACACATGTCTAAAACTAGTATAGGTTTTCCCCAAAAACATGACACACACTAATTATTTTTTTTTCCACTACAACGTTTTTTTTTTTTCTTTTTATATTTATAATCATTTTATTATTTTTTTTCTATTTGTTTCACTGGGTAACTAAGGGTTTATTATTATTATTATTATTATTATTATTATTATTATTATTATTATTATTATTAAATACGGTAAAAGTTTTTTAAGGTATCTCCAATTGGCCTTAAAAATAATACTTTGATATCAAAATTTGCTGTAACCGAACTGCAAAATTTGCTAGAGTCGGACGCCAAACTTTGAACCATTTTAGTGATTTTGTGAAGTAACACGCCAAAATGGTATGCTAATAGTGTAACTCAACTTTACCTTGAATTTGTGATCAATCACCATTACTAAACATTTGTACCCTAATTTTAAACTCTTTTGTCAACAATATTGCAATAAATTTCATGTTAGTATTTAATTGTTTACAAATAATTTTTATTAGAAAAAATAGTTTTAGTATTTTTCTTTCTCTTTTCCAAAATCAACATGTCATTATGTATTTATGTTATAGGATTTGTTTGCCGCTGGCACTGATACAACTTCAAGCTCATTAGAATGGGCAATGACAGAAATACTACGCAATCCATACACCATGACTAAAGCCAAAAAGGAGCTCGAAGAATTTATTGGTAAAGGGAAAATGGTAGAAGAATCTGACATATTAAGGTTGCCTTACTTAGGATGTATCTTGAAAGAAACCCTGCGTATTCATCCACCAGTCCCCTTCTTGATCCCACGCAAAACTCAGACCGAGGTCAAACTTAACAACTACATTGTGCCAAAAGGTACCCAAGTTCTAGTTAACGCATGGGCCATAGGACGGGACTCTACCTTATGGGAGGACTCATTGAAGTTCAAGCCAGAAAGGTTCTTGACCTCAAGTCTTGATGTTCAGGGTCATGATTTTGAACTAGTTCCCTTTGGTGCTGGACGTAGAATTTGTCCTGGTATGCCACTTGCAAGCCGTGTGCTTCCAGTGATGTTAGGATCATTACTCAATAATTTCAATTGGAAGCTTGATAGTGGATCGGAACATATCGAATTAGACATGAATGAGAAATTTGGAATCACCTTGCAAAAGGCAAACCCTCTTTGTGTTTTTCCGATTCCTATGAATTAACATCTATCTGGTTATATGATTTACTTGTGTTTGTTGTTTTTATGAACCATTGTATCATAATAATTCTCATATCAAATAAATAAGGCTTGTAATGCAATTACATTTTAATTTCTTCTTGATTATATAAGAAACTATATACTAAATTTACAATGACCAAAGATACACATTTTACGTGTTATGAATATATAGCTGTTTAGTATGCATTTAATTAAAAAGTGGCACATGTCGTTGTTTCTTTATATAGTAAAGGCATAAACTAAAAAAAAAAAAAAAAAAAAAAAAAAAAAAGAGAAAAGAAAACAAGAAAACTAACATTTAGTTGAATAAAATCCAATAACTAAAGGAATGACGTATGTAGTCATGTCTTTGAAAATTGCAAGCCAGTAAAATACCACATCAAATACATTTTCTGCCGTGTATTGAGCTCCATAATGTCCTCCGGTTGGACCACCATAACAATGATGTAGTATCTCTCTTGCTTCTTTTCTAAATAAACATCTCCTTATAATGTTATCGACACAACTCAAGAATAAATATGGTTTATCCCAAAAATAATATTTGATGTCGGAAAAGAATCTCTTCTTTTGTTGATAGGATAGCCCTTTTCAACAGTAGTTGCTTGCAAGAAAGTTCACAATGTCTGTGAACCAAAGCTCTTCTCCAGCTATTACCATCAAATACTTGTAGGGAAAATTATTGTTGATTTCTTCCTCCTTCAATTCTTCAAGCTCCAGTTTCTCTAATCTTAAAAGGTGACCAACCACCACGTTTTCCAATCCTTTTTTGTCATGGACCTCGATATCAGATTCTTTTAGTAAAAGCACCCATCGAATCAATCTTGGCTTCATATCCTATTTATTAAATAAATATTTTCAAGCAGAATGGTTGCTGAACACAATAGTTTTGGACAAAATTAAATAAGGACGAAATTTATCAAAAACGTAAACCATGACTAATAACTATTTCTTAGTTATCGTGTAATTATATTGAGTTGGGTTAAGTGTTTTGCTAGCGTAAAAGATTGGTCGAAAATGGTTTTCAACCCTTTGTCCTTAAACGGCTCCCAAAGCATAATCACCAGCATCACACATTAACTCAAATGGTAGGTTCTAATTTGGGGAAATCATGATCAGAGCGATGGTCAACTTCTCTTTTAAAGTTTCGAAAGGGTTCAAGCAATCATTAAAAAAAATCAAAGTTAGCATCTTTTAAAAGCAATTGAGTTAAAGGCTTTAGCAATTTTTGAAATGTAACATCTGGAATTACATGTATTATATTTTAATTATTTATTTTGTGTCAAGAAGAAAGACTCGACGAGTTAGCGCCCAGACTCGTCGAGTAGGATCGCGACTTGGTGACGTGTTTAATGAAGGGACTCGACAAGTCGGAGAGTCGACTCGACGAGTCCGTGTTGTGGACAGAAACCCTAAATCTTCGGGTCTGTTCCCTATTTAAAGGACCTTATGGCCCTCATTTGCGGCCACCTTCACCCTTGAGAGCACCAGAGCATTGTGTGTGTGTGTGAGAGAGGGAGAGAGAGAGAGAGAGAGAGAGAGAGAGAAACCTGTTTTCATCATTTTAAGTGTGATTTTTCAAGAAGGGAGG
This sequence comes from Lactuca serriola, assembly GCF_051521515.1. Taxonomy (NCBI): domain Eukaryota; kingdom Viridiplantae; phylum Streptophyta; class Magnoliopsida; order Asterales; family Asteraceae; genus Lactuca; species Lactuca serriola. Next base: position 147,602,212 of record NC_136410.1, on the reverse strand, counting down.
AAGGAGGGTAAGCTAGGAAGATTGAGGAGCTCAGATCTACCACCATTTGATCAGAAGAGGCTACTAGAGGTATAGATCTATGCTCAATCTCGTGTTTATGGTGATATACTTGAATCTAGAGTTTTCTTATGCCTTCTTTAGCTTGGATTCGAAGTATATGAGGTCCCAAGGTGGGGTTCGTCTTACATCTGGACCTTAATAGGTCCAGAGAGTCCCAACCATCCTGCTTTATGTTGTTCCATTGTAGATATAAACCTAGGTTGCCATTTTAGAATCAATTTCACCAAAAGAAGCATTATAGACGTTGCATGAGCGAAAAGATTGGACCTTTATATGATTATGGAGTATGGTAAAGTCAGATCTATAGGTTAGAGAAACAGATCTGGCCTCAGAAGGTCATTTGAGTGTTACCATGGAAGGAACTCGTCGAGTCCATAAGGGAACTCGGCGAGTCGAGTTGGGGTTGCCCTGTGATTCATGACCAGTGGTTACCCGTCGAGCGGAAGGTTCATGACAAGTCGAGTGAGACCTTAGAAGGATTCAGAGGACACGCTTGGACTCGCCGAGTCACCCATCTACACTCGATGAGTCTGGTCAAAGTTTGACCGTTGACTAGAGTTGACTTCAGTTGACCTTGGGGTTTTGGTCAAGTTGATTCAAGAGAGGTCAGAGAGGGGTAGAATGGTCTTTTACCCATTATTAGATATGAGAACATGAGAGGATTTTGATTAGAGATGTTATCATGTTGATAGGAGGAGACTAGGTCGGGGTATTCGAGCACTAGAGTTTATCCGACTTCATATGAGGTGAGTCTTCTCACTATACTTTACCTAAAGTGGTAATTAGAGCTATGTGATAGAGTAATTTGTATGCTATTTATATGATGTGATTATTATGTGATTTGTGCCATGTATGATTCAGAGTTTACAGAGTTAGGACCGGAAGGTCCACAAAGTTAGGACCAAAGGGTCCACAGAGCTATAGGACTGGAGGGTCCCACTAAGACACATTGACCAGAGGGTCAAACAGAGTTATAGCCTCGAGTGGCTAATATGTGTTGTATATGGTGTTTTGGGGAACTCACTAAGCATTTATGCTTACAGTGTTATGTGTTATGTGTTTCAAGTACTAGCGAGGATCGCGGGAAGGCACCGGCATGATTCGTACACACTGACAGAGGATTGTATTTTGTGATCTTGGGATATGTTTTATTGTGATGATCTTTGACGAACATGAGATTTGAAAATATTGTATGAGTTCTATGTTGTTTGAAAAATGAAAAATTGTTTTAAATTTTTACGTTGTTACAAGTTGGTATCAGAGTCTTGGTTTGAGGGATTCGGATGCACCTTCGGGCGTATCTGAACTCAAACTGAGGATTTGAGAAAGTTTTTCATAAAAAGACACAATTTTTCTAAAAGAGTAAAAGACTTTGAGAAAAGTAGAAATGAGCAGTGTATACGATCAGCCAGTGCCCGAACGGTGATTTCCCAAAATACCCTTACGTTATGTGTTATTAGATATTATGTGATATGCTATGCATGTTAGAGTAGTCTAGGTATTCATATCTAGGACTAGAGTGGCCTGATTTGTGATGCCTTAGCCTAGGAGATTACTGCTACTATGATATGCTACTATGAGATACTTCGAGAGCGGGTAGGTAGTAGTAAGGAGCTTATGAGTGGCCTACAGGAGAGTAGCCTGTGCGTAGCGAAATATAGAGTACTTGTGATCTAGGATCCTAGGAGGAGGATTTGGAGTGAATGTTGATCCGTTGTGAAAGGTAGTATAGGGCCCGTACTACTGGAAACATCAGATCAGTGAGCAGTCCAAGTAGGAATCCTTAGGTTACTAAGGAGCAAGTAGGGTTGAGTGATCGAGTGCGAGGATACTTGAGCGGGTCTCTAATTTTTTTGTGTTGTGTTTCAGAGACATCACGGTGAGTACACACCACACTCTAGAGAGCAGCGGTGTTAGCGATGAGGAGATCCGCAGGATGATTGATGAGGAGGTGGCTCCGGCCATCCGAGCTGAGATATTGGAGATGTTTGGGTCTATCAAGACCCCGTTGATCGAGACTTTTGATGAGCGGTACACTACTCTTACTGATGCTAATGTTGTTGCAGCCGTCGTTGCTGCCAGGCCATAGGGGGTGACTCGTTGTTGTACCGAGAGTTCAGCAACACGAAGCCACTAGAGTTTGATAGGACTCAGGATCCGATAGTTGCGATGAGATGGATCTCTGACATTGAGGGATGCTTCTACATGTGTTCATGTTCGGAGCATCTGAGGGTACGGTTCGTGCTGAACCAGATTCGCTTGGGAGCGAAGGACTGGTGGAAGTTTGTGACAGTGGATTTCACTTCTGCAGAGCTTACCGCAGTGACCTGGGAGAGGTTCACCGCTATGTTTCGTGATGAGTATGTTCCCCTGGTGGAAAGGGAATGGTTGGCCCATGAGTTCTTGACCCTCAAGCAGTGTACTGAGTCTATTACTACGATTACCAGGATGTTTCACGAGAGGGCGATGTTCTGCCCTGAGCATGTGTATTCTGAGTAGGCACGCATGAGTGGATATCTAAGCATACAGAGGAGGGACATTCTCGAGTTCATGGAGAACTCAACGTACCGGACATTCTCCGAGCTCCAGGAGAATGCTCGGAAGAGGGAGATCGAGCTCAAGACTCAGGCCAGGGAGGAGGTGGAGTCACAGGGGAGGGATCGGCGACCGACTCAGTCCCAGCCGCCAGCCAAGTGGGCAAAGCCCACTGATTCGAGACCAGGGAACCAGAGGGGCCACACTTCTGGTAAGTGTGGCAGGAGTCACGAGGGGATTTGTCGAGAAAGGTCTTGCTACAAATGTGGCAAGGAGGGGCACATATGTTAAGGATTGCCCCAAGGGATTTGTAGTTTGCTTTCACTGCAACTAGACCGACCATCGGAAGGTTGGGTGTCCACAGCTGCGGGGGTCGGCACAGGGAGCAACACAGGGATCTGCCCCTGCTGCCGTACGAGCTATCGAGATTCGGCCAGCGAAGGCCGAGGCACCGAACGTGTCACACCCCAAAACCGAGAACGGCAGAATACGTTTTGGGGTGGAGGACGTCATGTCAAGTATCACAACATATGCAGTATAGTAATCAAAGTACAACAACCATTGCATTAATAGTAATAGTTTTACATCGGTTACATGTTATAGTAATATCTAAGTAATTACAGAACATAACATAGATGCAGCTCGGTACTAGGCTGTCTTCACAAAAGTTCCTGGGATGTACCTGTCTATCGCTGACCTGAGAATATAAGTTATTTTGAAAGTGAGTATCAGTATTTTATAATGCTGGTGAGTCCATAAGTATTTAGTGTCTTTTGTATAAACATGCATTTTTATTCAAAATAACTTTATGAAAAGTAGTAGTTTAGAATCTACGGTGTATTAGCGACCTTTCCAGAAAATCCTATATTTTATAATAAAACAATCTTCTAACAAGACCCGACTGATTTACGTTTTAGGGAGTAGTTTTCCCCAAATTACTATCATTACCAAATACATAATTGACTTTAAAAGAGTAATGATAAAATCAAAAGTGAAGATACTAAGGGAAGAATAACATATGCCTCAGTAGTAATACTGCTGATTAAGGCAAAGAAATCATAGACTCTAGGAGAGTGTCAAATGAATGATACACCTGGCTCAGTCTAACAACAGGAAGCACAGACTCTAGACAGTATCAAATGAAAGATACAACTAGCAAAGTCTAAAACAAAGGGTGAATGTGAACCCGTATGTAACCATGTTGATCGACGATAGAGTATCTGATGACCCTCCAGGTCACACGTAGAGGTAGTGGCATTAGAGGTAGTGGAATTATGTCACCCATGGGCCTTATCGACGCGAACTGTAGCTAGTAGTCTGGGTGTGGGAGTGTCAGTCCCGTATAGATCTATACACATGATGTTCGCTCTCCTTCCCGGAGACTCTGGTTACACGGCGTTGGCGCAATGAAGCGTCGTAGAAGGAAATAGCGTGTCACATTTTGAAGTAAAAGAGAGAGAGAGATAGAGAGAAACAGAGATAGAGATAGAGATAGAGATAGAGATAGAGACAGAGATAGAGATAGAGATAGAGATAGAGTCTCCTAACTATTCCTATAATAGTTACTAGGGTTCCAGAAACATGAATAATAGAGGGAGGCCTTTACTACCCAAGGCGATGAACTGGCTGAGAGAGAGAGAGAGCTTTTATGTCCATATATGTTTACATGATATATAATTAATGCTTAAACGACCTTCGGATAGATATTTGATACCCACCAGACCACATCCCAACGAGGAAAAGGAAATAGGGCGAACTAGCCTTCCTAAGTCCTTTAAACATTATTTATATAATTATACAAATATAGGCATGCATTTAACGAAATAAGAACATAGAAGAAAACTTTGGTAAAACCTTTGGAAAACCTTTACACTTAAAACCATTGCGACTTGATACCATTTTGTAAAACAAGCTTGAAAACCTTTGGAAATCCTTTGAAAATTTTCATAAACAATTTTTGAATAGAATTTGATAAAACAATATAAGTGAAGAAAACCTTCGTTTAAAACACTGATGTAACTAGTTTTGAAGTAAAACATACAGCGCGAGAGACAATTTGAGAAAAGATTTAAGCAATTAAAGACGTTTTGGAAAAATCATCTATAGTATTATACTTGGTAAAACAACTGAGAGTGTGATAAATCCTTTTGCATGCGGGTTATTTATCACATATGATTGATATGATAACTAGCATGTTTTAACTTGTATTCCCCCTATAAAAGCATTTTAAAATGTTTAAAAGGTTAATTCAAGGGTATGAACTCACCTGTTGCGGGTGGATCGGACGGGGGTGTCGGTTGGGTGCTCGGTGCCAAGTAGAGACTTGAACACACTTAGTGACCTATTAACATATGATTGTTGGGTTTTGAGCATTCTAACACTCCTAAGTGTACATGCAACCCTAAATACCTTGGATCTATGTTTTCTCTATTATACATGCAAATACGAACTTCCAAGGTATTATCCTAATCTAGCATATAAAATAATGAATATAACAAGATAGAATACATACCTCTTTCATGTAGAAAGTCTTCATGAAGCTTGAGTGCCAAGTGCCCCAAGTGTGACACCTTAAATGGTTCACACAACACCAAATACACTTGGAATAACTTGAGAGAATTCTACACTTCATGAAATCGGCTAGCCCTTCTCTAGAATGATACTAGTGGCCAATTTTGTCAAGAATAAGATCTTTATATAGTGTTACAATTAGGGTAAACCCTAATTGTCATGACTTTCCATTTCCTTGGATCCATGGGTTCAAATACACCATGGAGCATCCATGGACCATCCTATGGGGTTTAGCCCAACTTGATTATCCATGGAGCATTAGCCCACTATACAAGTATGGATGATTTACACAATCAACCCATATATTTAATTAGTCTTCTTTTGATCACTTAATTAATCCTAGATTAATTCTTGATCAATACTAATTAAATAATCTTATTATTCTTATTATTAATATACTAGAACTTATAATATATTAATAACCATAAGTGTCTTATTTCTCTCATTATAGTCTATCCAAGTGCATGATGCCATGCAACCCAAATGGACCATGTCGGGTCGGGTCAAGTCTTACCAATTATAGTTATGGACTTAGACATTAATCCAACAGTCTCCCACTTGGATAAGTCTAAAACTAATATTGCGTATGACTTCAGGAACCGACTGGAAATCGTAGCTCTCAAAAGCTTCTGTCGAACTCTGACCTTGTAGATGAACTCTGACCTTTGTCAGTGACTTGTCCATTAGATAAGGGATCATATATTCCTCCATTCTAGATATCATATGGACTGAGACATGGATTATAATCATTCTCTCTGTCCATTTGTTGTTTCCCGATTTCCGATTTATGACGACTGACTAATTGAACAAATCAAATCAATCCTGGCCCGGCCGAGCACTTCCACTTGTCATCATCAAATCATCGAGGGGCCCACAGATATCGCTTTTATCCCGAAGGTAAAAGGAATGGATAAACTTCGACTCATATGGCTTGTTCTACTACTTGTTGAATCATACACAAAGACACGTTTTTTAGCACCGAGTTACCAAATGCGTTTTCGTGCAATCAATGTACTATCAACTCATAGTAACAACTCATATCTCTAGGTTTGAAGAATATAAGATATTATCATCTCATGATCACTCGTGATAAAATCCATGAAGTGATTCCAATGAGCGCAGGTTGAATCCAATACTCAGAACTTATGAGCACTCATGAGTGTTGTAGCCCTTTGTCCAACACCTTAGACCTCTACAAGCCAACCCATGACAGTCTTAATTCATATCTACTTCCAACATATGACCAACTGTGGATGGTTTGAATAAATTAGTCATTATGGAAAAATAACCTAGTTTATTCGGGAAGTCAAAACATGCAAAATGAAACACAAGAATAATTGAATCCAATATGGTATCAAAACCTATGAACATAAATAAAACACCTTTTATTTATCACCATTTGATTACACATTATTCATTGTATACTGTTTCAGCTATCAACTTTATTCTTGAATTTAAAACAATAGTTGTCCCATGCTCCAAGCATGTACACTATGTTTTCTAAACACTAGTCATGCCATACACCAAGTATGCATACTATGTTTGTCTATGATCTTTACTTTGTGAACTAGATCAATTGAACATAACTTCAATGATTCTCTTTTCACACTCCCAAATCCTTACTGCAAATGCAAGAATTCCAAATTCATGTCATTTACTGAAATCTGTTAGATTCTAAACTTATATGCATTGATCCTCTTTTAATGATTATGCACAAAGTCAGAAAGACTTGACAACAATCATTACAGAGTATTCCAAAGGAGATCAGCTCCTTGGAAACATCCTTCTTGCATTAAGTTTCCTAATCTTAAACAAATTGAAAATTCTAACTTTGAAACATTTCCAGATTCTATTTTGACTATCACTTCTGAACAAGAGTTGCCTCCTTACAGACTATGTCAATATGGTCCTTCCAGAATTATCATTATACTTCCAACTGTCCTTGAGCACCCAATCTTTGGAAAACCTTAGATTGTCCTCGACAACTGTTTAATCCTTTTTAGTCACATCCAATTCTAGAGCTTTTCCCTTCTTAATGCCCCAGGCATTTGGTAAAACTTAGAACGGATGAATATAGCACATGTAATCGATCGTATATCCGAAGCATATGGGACACGATTCATGATGTCTTGCATAAAGACTAAACCAGTCTTTTGCTATAATATTTCCATTTCAATTTGCCAAGTTCTCATAATTTAGATTATGAAAATGAATGTCGTAATCATAATCGAATTTTAGAACGCAAATAATGGACTCATATATAGAATTTCCTTATGTTGAGCCATTCCAACATGAAATTCATATATATCCTTGACTAAATGATTAAAACCTCACGATCTAAGCTTATAGATTTGAGATGAAGTATAATTTTTCTCTCCCTTAATTATAGCAAAACAACTCTTTCCGAATTGAAACTTTTGTTTTCTATAATTAACATTGCTAACTTGCAATACTTATCATAATTATCATGCTCCCACTAACATGATGATTATTAGCATAACACTTATGCTCCCACTAGCTTTGACATGTACTCAGAAATTAGCTGACTTTCTTACCAAAGTTCAGAATTCTGATACTGGATTGCTTTGATAAAACTTTATCAAAATCATACACCTTCCCTTAGATATCTCATAGGTGTGTCTAAACAATTATGAAGAGGGATGCCGTAATCATAATGGTTAGACCTTTTTGCCACTTCTCACAAGTCCAAGTTGGTGTTCTGGTTAACCACACACTCTCCACTAACGACTTTGAGAATGCAAATATCGCAATTGCTATCTAGCTAAAATCTACTTAGTGAAAGTGTTTCCTCACCATCATTTTCATGAATCGGAGAGAAACCTTATGACACTTAGATTTACTGGTGTATGTGTTCTTATCCATGTGAATTGTCAAAACCATAGTCACAAGACAAGGATAATGACAAATCCAAACTCATATGGACTGAACTCAATCTTAATTTCTTGCCACCTGGCAGCTCAAGGGCCTGTCATTGCTTCCAAGTTGTTGTGCAACAAATTGAGAACTCTAAGAACTCATATGCAAAGACAACTTTAACTGGAATAGGCACAGAATATGTCAACACGATAGGTTAGAAACCTCAAGTCATGTGCTAGTGAAGAACTTCAGGTTTTATTCTTGATTAGTTCTTGAGATTGTTAAGACTCCCACTGTCCTCTTGACCTATAAGACTCCCTTGTCAAATATCCAAGAGATAGTGTGGATTCTAATCAAGACAAACACTTCACACAATTGGCCTAAGTTGGTCTTTGTTTTATCCAAAACATCACAACTTACTAATTTCAAATGTACAAGAGTAGGAAACTTTTACTCTTACATTTGACAAGTGTTTTAAACCTTCTTTAAGACATATCACTCAAGTTACAATCTTGGAGTATGACTCTAAGACTTGTATTGGAACGAAGTATGACTCGTCTTCTTGATTTAACCATTTCAACAATTCAAGTTCCTCTTCTTAGTCATAAGAATACACTAAGATTTCCTTAGAGAACTAACTTTGATATGGTTTCTTAATCATTAAGATGATCACAAAAACTAATACTAAAGTACTCTCCTATCTTTTCAGATTTGAGAAACTTTTATCCTTCTGCCTAATTTGATTCTTCTTATTCGCTCTGTCATACATTGGAACCTTTTTCCAATGTCTCAGAGTTACACTTAAGCTTGTAAGTATAATCATATTTACTGAGCTTTTGTAAATTATGACGAATAATCTTATCGATCTTTTGTGGTGGACTTGACCACTACACAAGAATGTGTACTCGATCCATTAGTCCTTTACTTGACTCACACATCCATGTGAACAAGTAATTAGTCTTAATTTTTCAATACTTGAAAGTTCTCATTCATCATGCTATACAACTTGCATTATTCCAAGTTCCGGTCCAATTGGAACTTGGGTGATGAGAGTCTTTCCTTATTTGGTAAATTTAGACATTACCACAAATGAAAGAATCAATTTCATATTTCCACTCTTGCTATTAATGGAATCATATAAGCAACAATTTTTCCTCAAATGCCATTGTAAGGATATTTTAAAATAAATAAAATCAAAAATTTTCTTTTATTTTAAAACTTTACGGAAAAACTTATCCTTACAATCCATATGAAAACTTGTTGTTATCTATTCCTAAGCAATATCTCATAACTCCTAAGAAGTAGCTCAAGAATCCGATCTTCAAACTACGCGATAGAAATCCATCTACGCGATCAGATTCAACATATTCTTTCTTTAAGTCTCTTCACTTTTCTTTGATTCTTAAAACATCACCATGTGACCCAGTCACATCATGTATCAAGAATCTCAGAATAGAAACTTAGCAGAGTTAGATAGTGGACTTTACCTGAAGTAGAGTCAAACTTATTGACTTTAACATCCTTAGGTAAATTTGGCAGCTTCGCAACCAATGCCCCTTCCTTTGGCAATATAAACTTATGGACCCTTTGATAATGGTACACGGGACTATCACAGACTTAGCTTTTCTCTTTACCATTTGGTCAACCCAGTTGACTATGGCCGATCGCTTTCCACTAGGAAGAGAGATCTTTACTAGATATCCAATGTCATCATTGTCAATGTCCATAAAGTTTTAGGAAGTTGATCTTATCAAATAGATAAGATCATTAAGGGTCTTGTCATAGTCTGTTTCATAGGTGTCCCAAAGGAACTCACTGTGTGACTTAGAAAGTGACTACATCTCCAAGACATGACCACACCTAGACCTTGTCGTGCCAATTGGGCTTGAGTGACCTTAAACTTTTCTGGGTTGGGGAGAATAATTGGAGGAGGTAAATGAAGCATGATTTCCAAGGGACATCATCTTCATTTAGGAAAGCTTGTTTCAAGAGATTTGGGAAGATCATAAATGTCTAAACCGGACATCTTTTGGGAGATATTCAAGATAGTTGATCTAAAGTCCTTAATATGACACCCAATATGAAATATTAAGGCTAGGACCCAACAAACTATTTTATAACTTAGAAGAGGTATGTCGTAATCCAAGCTATAAAATATTTGAAGGTAGGTGAATGACGATTCACCAATTTCCACCAAGATAAACGAAATGTATTATTATTAGGTTTTAATTGGTTTTGAAACTCCTAGATCTTTTGAGATTCATTGAACTGTTCAATGGCATGTTTCAATCTCGAGTGTACCCTTCAGGTTTTGTGACTGGGATGCCGAGGATCACAAAACAAGGTGTGAAGTAACCATGCAAATTACTTGGTACCCTTAAGTGTTTACCCCTCAATCGATGTGCCGGATAACCACACACACTCCATCGATACTATGATAAACATTAAGTTACCCTTTGCCTACCTTGTTAAATACGAGTTAGTGTGCCGGTTAACCACACACGCTCCACTAACCGACTTAAACAAAGTGCAAAGTGTAATTTCATGGATTAGCACCTTATTCACATTTTCCTAAGTAACTAAGATTGGGTGTTATTAAGAGTTTAGTTACTTAGTATTTATCATTAATACTTTTAATGAAGGGAGAATTCTAGTCCTGTCAAACCCATTCGGCTAACGACCCTCCACCAGTCAAGCAAGCGGTGGGTGAGAGTGGACACCCATTAAGTTGCCATTTTATAGGCCACAACCTTATACCCACCTTATAGACCGGCTTCGTGAATCAGGTGTACTAGCGGTAAGACTGACTTTACTCTTATACATATATATATATATATATATATATATATATTATTAGCTTATAATATTATAAAGTATAAGGGTTGAATTTTAACTTTTAAAATTCTAAGGGCTAACTTGGAATTAAAGTATTCATAAGTGAAAACTTTTCAAATTCCAAAACTTGAGGGCAAGTTTTGAAACTATTCAAAACTAATTAATTCCATAACTTATGTGTTTAAAGTAGTTTTAATCCAAAAACTCTTCAAGTTCCATAACTTGAGGACAAGTTATGGAAGACTTTAAACTAATAAAAGAATTAACTTTTCTTTATTTTATAACTTATCGAATTAATTAAGGTTACACTTTATTTATTTATTTATTCATGAAGTGACTCTTGAACCTCCATAACTTAAGGACAAGACTCTTCATCTTTTGTAACCATTGCCGACTTTTATGAGTTTTATGAAACTTAAATGTGACTTTTCATATAACTTGAGGACAAGTTACAAAAACACATTTTAGAATCAACTCTTAGATTAATTTGGATTGAAAACAACTATTTCACTCAACTTTTCTATTAATCTAAGCAACTCATAAGAACAAGATAATTCAAATCAAACTTTTTCATGTAATTAGTCTAAACCTTAAACTAATACAAAACATGAATCTATTGACAATTATCTTTGAAATTGGATTAGCATGAACCTTACCACATCAAAAACAAGTTTATAAGTACAAAAACATCTTAGGGTAATAATGTTCCTAGTCCAATTCCAGCCAAAAAAGTCGAATTTATGATGTCTGGGGTCCAACTCGTCGAGTGCATGAACCAACTCGGCGAGTTGGATCGATTTGATCACTTTTTAGGCATGGACTCGCCGAGTCTCCTGATGGACTCGCCGAGTCTGATGATCAGACAGCAACAACTTCGATTTTTAAGCAGTTTTGCAAGTATAACAAGAAAACAAGCCTAGGCTCTGATACCACTGTTGGGTTTTGAGCATTCTAACACTCCTAAGTGTACATGCAACCCTAAATACCTTGGATCTATGTTTTCTCTATTATACATGCAAATAAGAACTTCCAAGGTATTATCCTAATCTAGCATATAAAATAATGAATATAAGAAGATAGAATACATACCTCTTTCATGTAGAAAGTCTTCATGAAGCTTGAGTGCCAAGTGCCCCAAGTGTGACACCTTAAATGGTTCACACAACACCAAATACACTTGGAATAACTTGAGAGAATTCTACACTTCATGAAATCGGCTATCCCTTCTCTAGAATGATACTAGTGGCCAATTTTGTCAAGAATAAGATCTTTATATAGTGTTACAATTAGGGTAAACCCTAATTGTCATGACTTTCCATTTCCTTGGATCCATGGGTTCAAATACACCATGGAGCATCCATGGACCATCCTATGGGGTTTAGCCCAACTTGATTATCCATGGAGCATTAGCCCACTATACAAGTATGGATGATTTACACAATCAACCCATATATTTAATTAGTCTTCTTTTGATCACTTAATTAATCCTAGATTAATTCTTGATCAATACTAATTAAATAATCTTATTATTCTTATTATTAATATACTAGAACTTATAATATATTAATAACCATAAGTGTCTTATTTCTCTCATTATAGTCTATCCAAGTGCATGATGCCATGCAACCCAAATGGACCATGCCGGGTCGGGTCAAGTCTTACCAATTATAGTTATGGACTTAGACATTAATCCAACAATGATGACATATGTTTACATACAATTAGTGATTATAATACTAATTAAACACGAATAAGCATCCTAGTGTGCGGAAAACACTTTGGTCAAGTGCTAGGAGGCTATCGGGTTGCAACAAAGGAGTGTAAAGTCTTATACGGAGGTGTATGGTCAAATGACCATATTTGTTGGAGTTTACGGCCCAGGGGAGTTTACTCCTGGCCGTAAACTCTCAATTGGGTCACCAAATGGTTCTTCAAACTATTATAACTTAAGTGGTTAAGTGTTCTATGGCCTAAACAAGAGATTGGGTGAGTTTACGGTCCAAAAATGGTATTGTGTGGAGTTTACGGCTTGGGGACCACTTCCCCATGAGTTTACGGCCGTAAACTCATGGCATGAAGTGCCAAATCATTGATTTAAGTCCCTAATTCATTGAGGTGTAATTCTAGGTTAATGCCCAAGGCTAGGTGAGGTGATTAGGGCACATCTTGCACCATTTGAGGGAGTTTATGGCCTAAGAAGTTCTTGGGCCGTAAAATCTCATTCAACCCACTAAAACTTGATGTTTAAGGTTTATAACACTTCAAGGGTATGATCTAAGCTAGTCTCTAAGCACAAGGAAGGAGTTAGGGGCATTTTGGCACCCTTTTTAAGGGTTTACGGCCTAAGAAGTTCTTGGGCCGTAAACACCTTGTTTATGCTATTTTTGGGTGATTTCATTGCTATATGGACATGAAATAAGATTAAAAACATTCTAGGGTAAGAGAACTTACAATTTGGGGTCGAAAACTTGACGATTCTTGGATGAAATCGGGTTTTTAGAGAGAGAGGGTAGAGTGAGAGAGTGGAAAGAGTGCAAATGAAGTCTAATAAATCCTTATATAGGGTGAGGTTGCTGCCCAAGATTTTACTGCCCGAGTTTACTGTCAGGTTTACTACCGAGTTTACTGTCGGGTTTACTACTGAGTTTACTGCCGGGTTTACTACCGAGTTTAATGCCGGGTTTACTGCCCGAGTTTACTACCAGAGTTTACTACCGAGTTTACTGTCGTGTTTACTGCCGTGGTTACTGCCGGGTTTACTGTCGAGTTTACTATCGGAGTTTACTACCGAGTTTACTGTCGAGTTTACTGTCGGGTTTGTCACATCATCCCCCTGTTAGAGGGAATTTCGTCCCGAAATTAGAGTTTAAGCAAGGAAGTAGGCATGAACAATCGATTAAAGAGATGAGGGTACTTCCTATTCGGTTGGCCCTCGCGTTCCCAAGTGAACTCCAGTTTTCGCTTGGCGTTCCAGCGAACCTTCACTTAACGGTATGTGGCTTCGTTTCGTTTGCTTGATCGCTTGGTTCATGATTCCTACAGGTTCTTTCACGCAAAGTTGGGTTCCCATTGATTTCTATCAAGATGAGTGGGATACAGAGAGTGACGTCGGGCAAACACTTTTTAAATCTAAGAAGTGGATGGATTTGGTGCGAAACTTTGGTGCGAAACTTACGGAATTTCCGAAAGTAGTCTTGGTATGACGAGGGTTGGACCAATTTTTGTAAAGAATCTCGGATGGTCCTAAGCTCTCGGAAAGGTAGAGCTTTTCCGTTCTCAGAACATATTGTACTTCTATAGTGAGATCATCACTGGCGTGATCGCCATTCTGAAGTTCTAAACATTCTCTCATACTGGAAGTGTAGTCCTTCTGTTTGGTTCTTAGAAAGCTCGAGTTATCCTTGGATTCATGTTTCCTGCCGATTGGCTTTCAGAGGTTTTTTGGATCATTGGATGAATTGGATGTCTACGGGTATCTGTTTGCTGCAGGGCGTCTATCTCAACCTAGTGCAAAATGAACCTGCACTTCTGGTTCTGGAGATGTTTCTAACAGAACTATCAGGGTTGGGGAGATAGGGTTTTACTAGACGACTATTTAGAAAGTTTTTAAACTTCTCATCATCGTTTAGTTGACGCTTTCACGACATGATTCCCAACAGGAGGGAATCATGCTCTTACTTGCTTTGTTGTTTCATGAATAACAATCTCTACTCAGTGCTAACACAGTCCTTAGAGATTTTCTGAAGTGTTGGACTATCTCGGGAGGTGGTTCTACTATTCCTGTGCGAGATAGTATTCTTGGAACACCTAATAGTCCAATGAATCTCTAAGACATGCCCTATTCTCTAAGGCATCGGTTTATTTCAGTTCCAGAAAGCACGTGCTCTTGTATAACCCATCGACTAACACCTAGACTGGTGTCAAGTCTATAATCTCTTCGGGATCGAGGTTATAAGGCTTGACGCAACATACCATTTTACTTTATTCAAGTATTTCTTGGTTGCGAGGGTTATAATGTGGTTCTTGGCATTTTAGTGTTCACTTCGGAGAATGCAATCTTTCGTCTACAGGGCGACGATGACTATTCTCACATGAGGAGGCGGTGTGTCTTAGGCACTACTTGTCAGTAACGGGATGGACGAAGTGCCTGAGTAGTGCGAGTATCTTTGGCAACTACTCTTCCGGTGTTTCTGAGTTTTCTTGATTTAGATTATGTCTAGAGGTATAGGGTTCCGTCACTCAGAGCTTCTAATTTCCTCATCCACTCTTCCCAGGGTTTAACTTATCGCGGCTTCCAGGTTTCCAAGATATCCGCTGAGATGCTTAATTCGTGGGATTAAGCATGAATGGATGGTCGTAGTCAATGTCCTTGACTCTTACGACTCAGATTTCTTTACCAACTGAGGGTGTTAGGTACTATATTGGCTTAACCGGGATGACCACAAATTTCAGATTTGTGGTCATTATAGTAGCTCAACCCGCAGTGGTTCTCTTGACTCTAGTTTCTATTCTATGGGAGAGGATGAAGGGTTTTACTATGAGGTTCGTGGTAGAGCTCATACTTGGCTTAACCACTAATACTTGGTGTATGCAAGCCGTATATATTTGAGATCGACGGGATGGTCAGTTCTGCGACTCCACCCCAGACCCACAACCCAACAAGGAACAGGGAGTAGGGAGGAAGCACACATCTTAAATCTTTTTGATCTTAATTATATACCACCCTTACGCATATACTCAGTTATAGTAGTTAGTCCCATGAGTTCTATCCTCTTGATTCACGAACCTGGTTGTGAGGTGTGAAGGATCTTTCTGGGGGATCTACAGAGTAGGTTTCGGGTGGTTATCATCTTCTGGAACACCTGTAGTGTCTTTCACTTCGGGTTCTATCTTTACCTGAGGAGAGGTTGGTTAGTAGTGCGTAATACCCTTCTCCTGGGTATTTCGGAAGGTTTTAGATAGGAGGGACGGCCGACGAATTGCATTAGGTTTTATTATTATTATTTGGTTAGCAAGAACTTTTAATTGCCGAAATGGCTATGGAGAAAGTTCTTTTTACACAGCACTAGGGATTTACACATGGTTGCACTAGGTCAAACCATGATTGTTAGAGGCATCGAAGTTGGCATACATCGACATGACATAGAATGAGGTTCGATAGGGTCGTGTGCTAAATGGGCACACAAGTTCTTGGCGTCTCGGGTTTCGTCTCGTGTATCACTGTCGCGGATACTTGGACCGATAGAGTCGATGCGGAACTATAGAGGATCTTGAGTGTTTCGGAATAGTGTACCTTTCATGAACAGATTCTCACGAGACCTTTCTATAATCGCCTAGCATACACTAGTCATGTATAATTAAGGTGGGGAGGACTGCTGACTGAGCGACTCCGCCTTAAATCCACAACCAAACAAGGAATAGGAAATGAGGCAGCATCACTCACTTGAGGTCTATCCATCTTAATTATCCACGGCTTTAACGTATATACTGGGCCATTATAGCTTTACCTTATGAAATTTTTAGTTTTACATCAGTGCTGCGACTTTAACAGAGTTACAGTATTAGATTTACTACAAGATTAACGCTGTGAACTAGGTGTATTACAACAGCAAGTATACGCAGTACGAGGGTCCCTTAACTGTCAGGATCTCGCAAAAGATCGGACTCTGGTTGCACTAGTTCTAAACAGTTTACGAGTCTGATACAACGAATGCTTAGAATACTTTAATGAGGGTCTGGAGTAGTTTCTCCTGCAGCAGTGATCCTTAGTATCTTCCCGTCTGCGTCGGAGTTTTTTTTATTATTGGACAGTCCTTTTTGAGGTGTCCCATCTCGCCGCACTGGTGACATGTCTGGTTCGTACTAATATTGGTGTTGGGAGTGAGGTGCTTAGTCAGAGTTACGTGGACACGGGTGCCCTCCTCGTTACTCCACTTTGAAAATTTTCTTTTAAAGAGTCCGACCTTATCACCACTTTTGTGGGTAGGGTCGGTCCCGATTCCAGGGACTTGTGAAATGGGTCGTGCCGGTGCTGAAGGGGCCGGGGTTGCCGCTTGCTGCTGTTGCGCGGCAAGTCTTTGGAGTCGTTGGCGCTCCTTTCTAGCTCGGCGATTTCGTTTCCTCTTCTCGGTTTTACAACTTTGCATGTCCGTGACTATTTCCATTCGTTGGCTTCCTGTATTGGTACAACGATCAGAATCTTCCATTCCTTTGCAAGTCGTGATTGCATTGCTAGCGTTGAGGTTTGCAAGGACAGTTGTCACAGCAGCTGTTACGGTGGCTTGGAAAGTGGCAACGTCGATATGAAGGATAAGGGCTTCATTGTTTGGTTGACTTCCTCTGGATGACGACATGATTTTGTAACACGAAAGATGAGGGGTTCGTGAGTGACCAAGGTTGACTCTAGATTATTTGATTCTGACTAATAGATGAGTTATTATACATGAGAACTCAGCTTATACACGTTATGATATAATCAAGACTAGGCGGATAGTAAAATGTGTGATTCTATTTTAGTTTCACATCCCGACGAGGAAAAGAAACTAAGTCAGCAACCTCACATTTTACTGTCTACCAAGCCTTCGTTATATATAACTTGGAAATGTATGAGCGAGGAAATCATACAAATAACTTTCTTACTAACCCTTCATAATTGAACTAGAATTCCTAGTAAGGGCTGTCTTTGGACCTAGATGTATTTCAATCATTCACCAATGGGGTAGGAGTATGTTCTCGAAGGTTTGACCTACATCCCTATGATGCAGTCCGTGTATCAAGGTAGGGGTATGAATATCGAAAAACCATAAGATGGGGGTCGTTCCTACTAAGTTATCCTTATACTGGAGAGATTCACTCTCCGACTCTGGAGAGATCTGAGGACAGCTCGGAACGAAGGCCGTGGGGAGAAAGGCTCATGAAGACTTATGGCTAAACACTCTCAATCGGGGTCTTGAAATCTGATCTAATCGTATTACTTGCGATAGGAAAGGCGATTTACCTAACACATAATGTGAGTAGTGTAATCACTAACTCACTAAATTGTATTATTTTATGGGTGTATTAGCGCGACTATAATGAGGAAAAGACACCTCTCAGGTTCCATGTACCGGCTCCCTCTGTCTAACTCTTATCCTTGACTGGGATCGGCGTTGGTTTTCTTCGGGTAGTTACCTAAGGTTCTCTTCTCTTGTAGACATACTGAATCTCTACTCCGTCTTACTCCATATATGTTTACATGATATATAATTAATGTTTAAACGAGCTCCGGACGGATATTCGATACCCACCAGACCACATCCCAACGAGGAAAGGGAAATAGGGCAAACTAGCCTTCCTAAGTCCTTTAAACATTATTTATATAATTATACAAATATGGGGATGCATTTAACGAAATAAGAACATAGAAGAAAACTTTGTTAAAACCTTTGAAAACCTTTACACTTAAAACAATTGCGACTTGATACCATTTTGTAAAACAAGCTTGAAAACCTTTGGAAATCCTTTGAAAACTTTTCATAAACAATTTTTGAATATAATTTGATAAAACAATATAAGTGAAGAAAACCTTCGTTTAAAACACTGCTGTAAGTAGTTTTGAAGTAAAACATACAGCGCGAAAGACAATTTGAGAAAAGATTTAAGCAATTAATGACGTTTTGGAAAAATCATATATAGTATTATATACTTGGTAAAACAACTGAGAGTGTGATAAATCCTTTTGCATGCGGGTTATTAATCACATATGATTGATATGATAACTAGCATGTTTTAACTTGTATTCCCCCCCCCCCCCCCCATAAAAGCATTTAAAAACGTTTAAAAGGTTAATTCATGGGTATGAACTCACCTGCTGCGGGTGGATCGGACAGGGGTGTCGGTTGGGTGCTCGGTGCCAAGTAGAGACTTGAACACACTTAGTGACCTATTAACATATGATGACATATGTTTACATACAATTAGTGATTATAATACTAATTAAATACGAATAAGCATCCTAGTGTGCGGAAAACACTTTGGTCAAGTGCTAGGAGGCTATCGGGTTGCAACAAAGGAGTATAAAGTCTTATACGGAGGTGTATGGTCAAATGACCATATTTGTTGGAGTTTACGACCCAGGGGAGTTTACTCCTGGCCGTAAACTCTCAATTGGGTCACCAAATGGGTCTTAAAACTACTATAACTTAAGTGGTTAAGTGTTCTAAGGCCTAAACAAGAGATTAGGTGAGTTTACGGTCCAAAAATGGTCTTGTGTGGAGTTTACGGCCTGGGGACCACTTCCCCATGAGTTTATTCCAAATCATTAATTTAAGTCCCCAATTCATTGAGGTGTAATTCTAGGTTAATGCCCAAGGCTAGGTGAGGTGATTAGGGCACATCTTGCACCATTTGAGGGAGTTTACGGCCTAAGAAGTTCTTGGGCCGTAAAATCTCATTCAACCCACTAAAACTTGATGTTTAAGGTTTATAACACTTCAAGGGTATGATCTAAGCTAGTCTCTAAGCACAAGGAAGGAGTTAGGGGCATTTTGGCACCCTTTTTAAGGGTTTACGGCCTAAGAAGTTCTTGGGCCGTAAACACCTTGTTTATGCTATTTTTGGGTGTTTTCATTGCTATATGGACATGAAATAAGATTAAACACATTCTAGGGTAAGAGAACTTACAATTTGGGGTCGAAAACTTGACGATTCTTGGATGAAATCGGGTTTTTAGAGAGAGAGAGAGAGTGGAAAGAGTGCAAATGAAGTCTAATAAATCCTTATATAAAGTGAGTTTGTTGCCCAAGAGTTTGCTGCCCGAGTTTACTGCCCGAGTTTACTGCCAGGTTTACTACCAAGTTTACTGTCGGGTTTACTACCGAGTTTACTGCCGAGTTTACTGCCGGGTTTACTGCCAGGTTTACTGCCCGAGTTTACTACCGAGGTTACTGCCGGGTTTACTGTCGGGTTTACTATCGAGTTTACTGCCGAGTTTACTACCGGAGTTTACTGTCGGGTTTGTCATAGAACGCTCGTGGGAGAGCCTTCCAGTTGACAGCGGAGGAGGTCCGCGCAGCGCCCGATGTTGTGGTTGGTATGTATCCTTTTATTTCTTATTGCCGAGTTTGAGATTTTGTGCTTATATTGTGGTATGCTTAGGTACCTTTCTTGTGAATTATGTACCCGCTTTGGTGTTATTTGACTTGGGTGCGAGTCGATCTTTCGTATCATTAGCATTTAGTCAGCACATCAGTATCCGACGAGAGGTGTTGAGTCGACCTCTGCGAGTTTCTATTGTAACGCCCGGGTTTCAGGGCTAAGCATTTTTTACAATGTAATAGTCTAGGTCAACTATTTTAACTCTTTTTGAAGTAATAAAGATGAAATATTTGAGTGTTATGTGAATTATGTGTTTATGTGCTTATTATTTAATTATAAATGTATAATTAATAAAGAATAAAAATAAACGTCAAAATTAAAGTGTGAGATAAGCCCGATATCTTTATATAAAGTTGTAGTGGTCGAAACAAGGATTTCGGGGATATAAAGAACGCCGGAATCCGAGTTATAACGAAGAAGTTATGACTCGTTGAAGTTTCGCGACGGAACCGGCACGATACCGGGAAGCGTGAATAGTGAATTTACAATAGAGCGAGATTTAGCCTTAGTGATCTAAATGAAAGTCGTAGAATATGTTAAACCGAGAAAAATCCATAAAAAGAACGCCCAAATCTGACTTCGTATGAAGAACTTATGATTTTTCGAAGTTTCAGATTAGCAGTGTACAGCCCGAAATTCAAATATTAGATCGAGCGGTTTTTAGCAGACACAACCTGAATGAGAATCGAAGATCTCATTAAGAGTAACGTAACGAGAAAAAGATGGGCGAAAACGGATGTCGGGTGAAGAAGTTTTGAGAATTTAACGGACCAATCCTGTCCCGGCCTGTTAATAATATAAATTTTAAAATAAATTCAAAATTAGCCGACGGAGTCTAAACAAAAGTTATGGAGTACGTTCGCGCCTTCGCGTGGATATAAAGAACGTCAAAAACGGAGATCGTATGTGGAAGATACGAATTTTTGAAGTTGGGACTCGAAAATGCGAAACATGGTGCAAGATTGATGACGTGGCACGATCCCAGCCGTACCTTGCTCCCCACGGTCCTCGTTTCGGATCTCGACACCTTTCCTCGCATTACGCACAGTGTCTGAAGTCAGTACACCCCGCGTACCCTCACCCTTATCTTCTTCCGGAGTGCAAGACAGCTGGTCCGAGGTGGCAGCCTTATCCGATGACTACGCCCCACGTAGTCGAGGACTACGCCCATCGTACGTCCGAGGCCTCGCAACTATAAAAGGGGGTCGAGGGCAGCCTCATTCTTCACTCCAAAATTCACACTCTCTCTAGTTTCTTTCTCTCTCTAGGGCTCCTAACCTCCCCTAAACCCTAGATAAACCCCCTTAGCTCCCGAGGGAAGCCCCGAGGCTCCCGGAGTCCCGAGAAAAAGTGTCTTTCGGTTTCGAACCGCTGCTCCAAATAAAGTTCCGGTTTTCTTTAAAATCCACTGTAAGTGAGCTACACTTACGCAATTTTTAATATAGCATTCAAATAATGATAGGAATGTTATTAGGTCCTTAAAATAATTATTTGGGCTATTATTATGAGTTATATTGAGTGTTATTTAACGCTTATATAATAATAATAACAGTTGGATTATTAATTTGTTGCGGTTATCGTTAGACTAAAACCTAGTGGTATTGATACTAGGTTTTATCGAAGGAAAATTGTTTTAAGAGTATCAAAGCGTTGTCCGAGTGCTGGGTCACCACCTTTCAAGTGCGTGCATAGTTACTTTTAGCTTACACATAGATATGAAGTATTTTATATAAATTACGTGCTATGTGTGCATATTATCTGAATACTTGTTATCTATGTTGGATGAATGTTTTATACATGTTTTCAATGATTTATACTGTATATGTATTTTATATCTACGAAAATGTTGGGGTAAAACATGGGTAGATGTAATAGGTGATGTGTGATAAAATGATGAGAGGCCTCGATGTTGATGTTGTTGATTCTGTCATCTAGCGGAGTATGGATGACGACTACGGACTCTTCTAGACAGTCCAGTGGAACGCTAGCAGGCTCGCAACCTGTAGGTGTTTGTGAACGATGTGTTCACCGGTGTACTCCATCCCCCACATGGTTGCCTTTAGGACATTTATTGTTGGGGAATCCCCTTAGCAGTAGTGTCCATCCCGATGATGATCCTTAGGCTAGGTCCCTTATGATAGGTGTTTAGGGACGTAAAGTGAGGATAACAGGAACGGGTAATCAGGTTATTGTTGATTAATGAAATTAATAAACTTATTTATTGTGGGTTGAAAACCATATGTGCTCACCATGCTCCCCAGCCTAACCCACTCAGTTTCTTGTATTACAGGTAGTGGCGCATGAGCATAGATGTGATGTTTTGGATGAGGGATTACGGATATAGGCATGTAGATACGAAATAATGTAGTAAGGCTTATATTGTACTGTTTAT
Source organism: Lactuca serriola (assembly GCF_051521515.1). Taxonomy (NCBI): domain Eukaryota; kingdom Viridiplantae; phylum Streptophyta; class Magnoliopsida; order Asterales; family Asteraceae; genus Lactuca; species Lactuca serriola. Next base: position 147,579,807 of record NC_136410.1, on the reverse strand, counting down.
GCTTTTGATCTGTATCGAACATGACATCCCAAGTCTTTTAATGAAATACATTTCCTTGGAAATGCTTTTGATAAATCTTTATTATATTTTGTTTTGGGACAAATTCTGCAACACTTTTATTTAAAATGTTACTCTGATTTTCAAACAAAGCATAAACAAAATCGGTCTTTTCTGGCCGTGAAAATGGGGATGTCACAGTTGGTATCAGAGCATTAGTTTAAGCGAACTAGGAATTTGTAGGGTTTCTAGACTTAAACTTAGAATTCTAAGCGGTGATTGTGAGGTGTGAGCACTAGCTTATTTTAGGAATTGTGCCTAAAATGCTTTTATATGCTAAATGCTTTGTGCATTATATGCTGTTATTTGTTCGAATCTATGGTCTGTTGCCGACCGGATCTGGAAACCTTACGTGTTTAGGATTCTAAATGTACGACTACGATATTAGAACTAGCACGTAAACGTTTCGGAGTGATAAGGATGATTTAAACATCAGTCCTAAATAAAGATCTAAATTCACCTTATTCGGTGTATAGATCAAGATTGCAAGGACCCGTAACAGAAACATGAATGCAAATGGGGACAGAAACCAACCCCCAGTGATTGAGCTAATACTGGTTGTGGAAGCCGTTGTTGAACCAATAATGATGGCCGGAGTGCAAGTGATGATCCAGGCGATGTTGGATCGTCAAATGGAGGAAACCAGACGTTTGGTCCAGGAAAATCGAGAGGAAGCGACTATTCAGATCGAACAGTCCGAATTGAACGAAGGGCAGACTGAGGAAGGAAACTACAGTGGGACAGTTGGTCAAGCCAACCCACCGATAGTTAGGCAAAACCACCAGGAAGGAGGAAATGACGGACGTGGATGCAAATACAAGGATTTCATGGCATCCAAGCCGCCGAGTCTATCTGGAAGCCCGAAGCCGGTGGAAGTCATGAACTGGATCTCTGAGATGGAGACGGTGTTTGAGAGTTGAGAGTGTAGCAACTTGCAGAAGACCGCTCTCACGGTTCCTCTGTTGAAATCTGGAGTACTGAGTTGGTGGAAGTTATTAGCCGATTCAATGCCCAAAGGTGAAGCAAGCAAAATGTCGTGGGAGGATTTTCTGGTACAGTTGAAAATGCAATACTGCTCTGAGCAGGATCTTCAGGAAATCAACAACGAATTCCAGAATCTGAAGAAGGGAAGAATGAGCGTTACTGAGTACGCTGCAAGCTTTACTGAGAAAATGAAGCTTGTTCCTCACCTCGTCCCAACTGAACTCTCCAAGGTTAACAAATTTGCCCTCGGATTACCAACAGACTTTGGTCCAATGGTCAAGCAAAATACCACTCTGAAAGCTGCCATCTGGGGATGTCACATCTATAGCCGACGAGTGAGCGATATATGCAACTGATGTGATTCGAGGATGTGTACTCGAGATCTTCGGTGTTGAGTTCCCGATAGATCTAGTCTGGATTGCGATGAGGGATGTTTGTGTCATTGTGGGTATGGATTGGTTGAGCCGATTTGGTGTTGTTATAGACTGTGAGCGCCAGCTGGTAACAATACGAGACCCTAGTAGGGGAGTACTAACGGTATACGACAAGGGTACCCGATCCGGGTCAACATTTTATTCGGCTGCCAGTGCGAGATAGAGTTTACAACAGGGCTGTAAAGGGTTGATAGCGTTTGTGATGGAAACGCAAGTTGCCACTGAGAGGCCGAGTTCTGTCAAGGAGGTCCCGATAGTATGCGAGTTCCCAAATGTATTCCCCGAGGAGTTGTCGGGTGTGCCTTCGGAGAGGCAGGTGGAGTTTCACACTGATTTGTTTCCGGGAGCAGCGCCTATCGCCAAGGCGCCTTATCGCCTTGCGCTGCCAGAGATGCAAGAGTTATCCTCCCAGCTTCAGGAGCTGCTGGGGAAGGGGTTCATTTGACCAAGTAGCTCACCGTGGGGAGCGCCGATCCTTTTTATTAAGAAAAAGGATGGTTCACACCTGATGTGAATTGATTACCGGGAGTTGAACAAATTGACGGTCAAGAACCGTTATCCACTACCGTGGATCGATGATCAGTTCGATCAGTTGCAGGATGCATCTTGGTTCTCCAAGATTGACTTGAGGTCGGGATATCATCAGATGAGGGTGTCGGATGAGGATATCCCAAAGACGACGTTCAGGAGTCGTTACGGGCATTATGAGTTCGTGGTGACGCCTTTTGTGTCACCAATGCACCTGCTTCATTCATGGATCTCATGAACAGGGTGTGCAGGCCGATGATGGATCGTTCGGTGATCATGTTCATCGACGATATTCTGGTGTATTCGAGATCTAGAGAGCAGCATGAGGAGCATTTGAGAGAGATTCTCGGAGTATTGAGATCGGAGAGGCTATACACCAAATTTTTTAAGTATGATTTCTGGTTACGAGAGGTCTAGTTCTTGGGGCACCTCGTCAACCAGAATAGGATATTGGTCGATCCGGCCAACATTGAGGCGGTTATGAGCAGGGAGGTGCCGAGATCCCCCACTGAGATCAGGATTTTCCTGGGGTTGGCCGACTATTACCGGAGGTTTATCAGGGATTTCTCCGAGATTGTCGCTCCTCTCACCAGGTTGACCTGGAAGGGCGTTGCTTTTATTTGGGGTCCTGAGCAGCAAACCTCATTCGAGACTCTTCGCCAAAGACTGTGCAAAGCCCTGGTGTTAGCCCTTCCAGAGGGAATGGAGGATTTTGTAGTGTACTATGATGCGTCTATGTCGGGATTGGGTGTGGTGCTTATGCAGAGAGGGCACGTGATAACATATGCATCGAGGCAGCTGAAGCCCCATGAGACGAGGTATCCCACCCACGATTTAGAGTTGGGGGTAGTTGTGTTCGCCCTCAAGATATGGCGTCATTATTTGTATGGGGTTCGGTGTACCATATACACGGACCACAAGAGTCTGAAGTACTTGATGGATCAACCCAACCTGAACATGCGCCAGAGGAGATGGTTGGATGTGGTAAAGGATTATGACTACGAGATCCTGTACCAACTGGGCAAGGCTAACGTTGTACCCGATGCCCTGAGCCTCAGGGCGGAGAGTGCCCCGATACGAGACATTTGTATGAGGATGACGGTGATGACTTCAGTGTTGGATACCATCCGAGAGGCCCAGGCAGAGGCTGTGAGATTAGAGAACCGCAAGAGAGAGCGGGTAATTGGGCAGGTATCTGAGTTTGTTACCGATACCTGAGGGCTTATGACCTTTTAGGGTTGGATTTGGGTGTCGTTTGCGGGCAGGGCACGTGCCATACTGATGGTGGAGGCGCACAGATCAAAGTTCTCGATCCATCCCAGGGACACTAAGATGTGTTTAGACCTAAAGAGAGAGTATTGGTGGTCATGTATGAAGAGGGATGTGGCGTGGTTTGTTGAGAGGTGCTTGACCTATCGCAGGGTTAAGGCCGAGCACCAACGTCCGCATGGCAAGCTACAACCACTTGAGGTTCCCCAGTGGAAGTGGGAACAAATTTCCACGGATTTCATCACCAAATTGTCGAGGACTGCGAAGGGTGTCGATGCAATTTGGGTGATCGTTGACCGCCGACGAAGAGGGCTCACTTCCTTGCTATCAGTGAGAGCTCTTCCACGGAGAGGCTGGCGGAGATATACGTAGGGGAGGTGGTGTCGCGACATGGAGTGCCAATCTCGATTGTGTCAGACCGAGATGTTTGTTTCACTTCCAGGTTCTAGAAGAAATTCCATGAGGAGTTGAGGACGAGGTTGCATTTCAGCACCGCTTACCACCCACAGACGGACGGACAAAGTGAGCAGACGATTCAGACATGAGGAAATGCTTCGAGCATGTGTGTTTGACTTCGGAAGAAGTTGGGACACGTACCTACCATTGGCTGGGTTTTTTCCTATAACAACAGCTACCATTCAAGTATTGGTATGCCTCCCTTCGAGTTGTTGTATGGGAGGAGGTGTTGAACTCCCATCTGCTGGGGAGAGGTGCTTCAAACGATTGAGCAGATACAAGAGGTCAGACAAAGGTTGCTGATAGCTTAGAGTCGCCAGAAAAGTTATACGGATAGGCGACGATCCGAGCTCGAGTTTCAGGTTGGTGACTTCGTACTCCTGAAGGTATCTCCTTGGAAAGGAGTGATCCGATTCAGGAAGAGGGGCAAGCTGGGGCCCCGGTACATTGGTCCTTTCAGGGTGACTGCGAGGGTGGGCAGGGTAGTGTATTGTTTAAAGCTACCTACGGAGTTGAGCCATATACATGATACCTTCAACGTGTCTTAGTTGAGGAAGTGTATAGCCGACGAGTCGGTGGTAGTGCCACTAGAAGATATTTAGGTGGATGTGAGCCTGAATTATGTTGAGAGGCCGATCGCGATTCTGGATCGGAGGATCAAGGTTCTGAGGAACAAGGAGGTTCCCCTGGTTCAGGTCCAGTGGCAACATCGGAGAGGGTCCAAGCTGACTTAAGAGCTGGAGTGGGAGATGCGGGAGCAACATCCAGAGTTGTTTTCAAAGAGAGACTTCGAGGGTGAAGTCTGATTCTAGTGGGGGAGAATTGTAACATCCGGAATTCCAGGTATCATATTTAAATTATTTATTTTGTGTCAAGAAGAGAGACTCGACGAGTTAGCACCCAAACTCGTCGAGCAGGATCGCAACTTGGTGACGCGTTTAATGAAGGGACACGATGATTCGGAGAGTCAACTCGACGAATCCGCACTGTGGACAGAAACCCTAAATCTTCAGGCTCGTGCCCTAGTTACAGGACCTTATGGCCCTCATTTGCGGCCACCTTCACCCTTGAGAGCACCAGAGCTCCTTAGAGCGTTGTAAGAGAGGGAGAGAGAGAGAGAGAGAGAGAGAGAAGAACCCGTTTTCATCATTTTAAGTGTGATTTTGCAAGAAGGAAGGAAAGAGGACAAGCTAGGAAGATTGAGGAGCTCAGATCTACCACCATTTGATCAGAAGAGGCTACTAGAGTTATAGATCTATGCTTAATCTCGTGTTTATGGTGATCTACTTGAATCTAGGGTTTTCTTATGCCTTTTTTTAGCTTGGATTCGAAGTATATGAGGTCCCAAGGTGGAGTTCTTCTTAGATCTGGACCTTAAGAGGTCCAGAGAGTCCCAACCATCATACTTTATGTTGTTCCATTGTAGATATAAACCTAGGTTGCCATTTTAGAAGCTATTTCACCAAAAGAAGCATTAAGGACGTTGCATGAGCATAAAGATTGGACCTTTACATGATTATTGAGTATGGTAAGGACAAATCTATAGGTTAGAGAAATAGATCTAACCTCAGAAGGTCTTTCGAGTGTTGTTATGGAAGGAACTCGCCGAGTGCATAAGGGAACTCGACGAGTCGAGTCGGGGTTGCCCCGCGATTCATGACCAGTGGTAACCCGTCGAGTGGAAGGTTCACTCGACGATTCGAGTGAGACCTTAAGGATTCAGAGGACACGCTTGGACTCGCCGAGTCACCCATGTTTACTCGACGAGTCTGGTCAAAGTTTGACGGTTGAATAGAGTTGACTTCAGTTGACCTTGGGGTTTTGGTCAAGCTAATTCAAGGGAGGTCAGAGAGGGGTAAAATGGTCTTCTACTCATTATTAAAGATGAGAACATGAGAGGATTTTGATTAGAGATGTTATCCTATTGATAAGAGACAACTAGTTCGGGGTATTCGAGCACGAGAGTTTATCCGACTTCATACGAGGTGAGTCTTATCACTATACTTTACCTAGAGTGGTAATTAGAGTTATGTGACAGAGTAATTTGTATGCTATTTATATGATGTGATTTTTGTGTGATTTGTGCCATGTATGATTCAGAGTTTACAGAGTTAGGACCTGAAGGTCCACAGAGTTAGGACCAGAGGGTCTACAGAGCTATGGGATTGGAGGGTCCCACTAAGACACACTGACCAGAGGGTCAAACAGAGTTATAGCCTCGAGTGGCTAATATGTGTTGTATGTGGTATTTTGGGGAACTCACTAAGCATTTATGCTTACAGTGTTATGTGTTATGTGTTTCAGGTACTAGCGAGGATCGCGGGAAGGCGCCGGCATGATCCGTACACACTGACAGAGGATTGTATTTTGTGATCTTGGGATATGTTTTATTGTGATGATATTTGATGAACATGAGATTTGAAAATATTGTATGAGTTTTATGTGGTTTGAAAAATGAAAAATTGTTTTAAATTTTTACGTTGTTACATGAAAAATCTTTAATAAATTGACGGCAAAATCCCGCATAACCCAAAAAAAATCATTACCCCTTTTACGTTTATTGGAGGTGGAAATTTAGAAATTAGATCGATTTTTTCCCAATCCACCTCTATCCATGCTTTGGAAACCTTGTGTCCTAACCTTATTCCCTTTTTAACCATAAAGTGTTACTTTTCCTAATTCAAGACCAACTTGGTCTCCTCAAACCTAGCAAGCATCAAATAAAGGTTTTTAAACAATTATGGAATGATGAACCAAAAACTGAAAAATCATCCATGAACTTCTCAACCATATCATGAAAAATGACAATCATGCATCTTTAGAAAATAGAGGGGGCTTTGCACAACCCAAAAGGAATCTGACGGTAGGCGAATGTCCCATAAGGACATGTGAATGTCGTCTTATCTTGGTCTCTTGGATCTATAGGAATTTGAAAGTAACATGAAAAACCATTTAATAAACAATAGAAAAGGTGACTGGATAATCGTTCAATCATTTGATCAATAAAAGGAAAAGGAAAATTGTCTTTACGAGCGAAATTGCTTAACTTCCGATAATCGATGCACACTCGTCAACCGGTTACTATTGTTGTTGGAATGAGCTCATCCTTGTCATTTGTTACCTCCGTCATTCCACCCTTCAAAGGCATGGGAACTGCCCCTCCACAACGTGGGAATGTCTTCAACCTCAACTAATCGTGATTGTTCCGTCTGCCACGTTGTGTCATGTATTTGGCCATGCCATGAGAGTTCTTTAGATATAGTTTTCAGCTCCTTGTATTCACTTTCTTTCAAAAGCATTTCTAGTTCTTTGAGGTTGTGTTCTGCATCAAACTCATCTTCTTTAAATGTCATGTATGCCTCTGAATTTTCCTCCTGCCATTCCTTCATTTTGTTCTCCATAAATATATCAAAAATATCAACCGAGAAGACTATATCATCACTAATCTTTGAAATGCTTCATTGTTAGATCAAGACCTAACTTAATAGCATCCTCTCTAACCCGAAATGTCAGTTTTGACTCTCTAATATCCACCAAGGCTCATGTGGTGCTAAGGAAAGGTCTCCAGAGAATGATCGGAATTTGATTGCTTCTTCCATATAAAGCACCAGAAAATATGTTGGAAACACAAATTTGTCAATTGTAATAAGAAGATCTTCATAAATACCTCTCGGAGATGTGACCGGTTTATCAGTTAGATAAATTGTCATTTGGATCGGCTTTGGCTTTGGTTGATTCAATTTTTTGTATAATAAATATGGCATGAGATTCACGCTTGCTCTAGAATCTACAAGAGCATGGCTTGTGACTAGATTTCTGAATTGACAAGGAAGTGTCAAGCTCCCTGGATCCCCCATCTTCTTCGGTAACTTGTTAAGAATAGAAGCTAAGACATTCTTGTTTAAGATCACACTTGAGGCTTCCTCTAATTTCTTCAGGTTTGTGAGAAGATCCTTCAAAAGTTTTGTGTGTTTTGTCATTTGAGCAACGACTTCTACGAACATAATATTGATTTGAATGATTTGATATACTCAAGGAATTTTTCGTAATCTTCAGCTTGTTTTTCTTGTTTTGCACGACTTGGGTACATAAGAGGTGGTTTGTAAGCTTTGACCAGAGGTTGTTCAGGATTTTTCTCGTATGCCCACGCCGTAGGAGTTAGCTCCCAATGCCACGGAGAATGGGCAGACTCCTTTTCTTTCTTCTTTTCTTCTTGTTTCTAGACACTATATGAAATATCATTAGCTAATGGAATCAAATAAGTAATTCTTACTTGTTTCTCTATGTTGAGGATATAGGCTTGCTAATTTCTTAAGGTAACATCAATCGCATGGACTAAAAGTCAGTTTTCTTTTCAGGCTCCACTTGCTCTTGATAAAATCCCAAACCGTTATGCCTATACTTATCTTTCTTATCGTGGATGTAGTCTTTGTAGGCTTTCCATTTCTTCTTACGCTTCCTCGAATCTTCATCATACCTATACCCACTCGAACAACAAGCTTGATCCTTCTGGTTTCCATTCTCGTCTAAGTCGTAATCCTTGGTCAAATGTAGACCGCTACAGTTATCACATCCCACTTGAATCGCGTGTATGAATTGACCCATGTTTGTTATCCTCCGGTCCATTGTGTCGAGTTTAGCGATAATGGATTCCAAATTTTCCAATTTATCATCTCCATTCACCTTTCTTTTTGTGATATATCTCTTCGATTATGAAATTCCGTGACTATTTTTCAAATTCTTCTATAAGTTCCTTATTGGTTGCCAGATCCTTCTTCATCAAAGGCCCACAGGAATCAAGTATTTAGCGAGTACACACATTCTGTATTAGAAGGTGGAAGTCTCTTGTTGCACGTTCAAGTCATGTTGAGGGCAGTTCCAAAGCAAGCCCTTGTTTTGTTCCCACGCCTCGTATAGTAACTCCCCATCAAGTTCTTGGAGGTTTTGGATATTCTTCTTTAGGTTGTCTATTTTCAATTGAGGGATAAATGATTGACTAAATTCGGCTCGTAAGGTTTCCGAGTCGTGGTTGCTCCTGGTAGAAATGGCTTTAGGTAATCCTTAGCTGGTACTTTAAAGGATATTGGAAGCATCGTTAGCAATAACACATTACGTGTAACGTTTGGCATGTTGAAGTAGTTTGCGATTTCCACCACCTCATCTATATTCTTGTAGGCGTCCTTGTGGCCTTTCCCATAGAATGGGATATCTTTAAACAAAGTGAGGATGAGCCCCTTGATCTCAAAGTTCGCTGCGGCTAGGATTTTGGGTGGCACGAGGCCCGGTCATTTACATTTCGCATATGTCTGTTGTCTTCCTCCATTACCATTCTGGCTATTTCCCCCTATGTTGTCGGATTCACTTTCTTGTTCACTTTCTTCCAATGAGTCGGTTTCAGATTCGTATCTCGTTGCCATCCGGTTTCCTTTTAAATAAGAAAGATTACGTCTTTCTATGTTTTGTCTTCTTCTACTTTCTTTTTATCCTTTTTTTTGTGAAACACGGATTCCGGATTATCAAAAACATCAACTAATTTTGATGAAGATCATCTGGGTCATGTACTACTGAAACAAACAAAGAAAACGCACGTAAAACGAATAAAAATGAGAAAACTAAAAACCGTTAGAATAGTTCTCACGACATGGACAGTCGTGACCACGGTGTGGCAACTGTAAAAACAGAAACAAAAAATCAACCTAAACAAACAGAAACAAAAAATTAACTTAAACAGAAACACGGAATCAACTTCGTATGGAATGAACTCCACAAATGGATCAATAACAAATAGAGGAAAAAAAATTAACAAAAATAAAACTGTTCCGCGACAATGGTGCCTAAAACTTGATATGAATTATATATAGTAGTTTTTATTTTATAAACCAAAAAAATCTTAACTAGCTAGGTAAAACGCAATAGGCAGTGTACCTGATCGAGCAATAAAAGTCGGGTGTCGAACACAAAGGGAACATAATGATTAAAATCTAAAATCTCAACTAAAGTTAACTAATTTAAATAGAGTAAATAAGGGGGTTATTCTGAATTTTCAAGTCTAGAAAACTTAATTAATAGCAATAAACAAAAGGTAACTAAAACTTAAGCTGGAAAACGATTTTTAAGACAAGATTAAAGAATACTTTCATTTATATACGATTCACCTACTAACTATGGTGGATTTTATGTATAGTGCAATGGATATAAGTTTCGTTGCTTACTGATTCCTATTACGATTAGAATTATGTTAAAATTACTAATCCTTTGATTCAATGAGATTATTTATTCAGGGATCAAATGGAAAAACAATTAAATAAATTAGTACTGAGTTCGAAGTATACAAGACTTGAAATAATGAATGATATTAATTGTAATTAACACCGATTATATATATATATATATATATATATATATATATATATATATATATATATATATATATTGTAACAACCCAAATTTTCATAAAATTTTTAAACTTTTATTTTCATTACATTAACCATAGTAAATATAAAAATCCCAATACATATCTATGTTATTTTGAAAATTGTGAGTATAAAGAACTAATGTGAGAACACCGGAGAATGCATGCATCGTCATCAAGCCGGGCCCTTGCCCTTATCAATAGAAGTACCTGAAACATACAAATAAACTGTAAGAACATGCTTAGTGGGTTTCCTGATCACACAAATCATATAATCACACAATGTCATGCTCATATATATATATATATATATATATATATATATATATATATATATATATATATACATACCAATTTCCATGGACTCCCTCCATGGACTTCAATGGAATGTCATCGGCTACCCTCATGGTCTTATATCGTTTTGCCATGGGCTCCCCCCATGGTCTTGACAAGTGCCATGAGCTCCCCAATGTTCTTTATAACACCTTGTTTATTTAATAAATAAATAAACAAATTAATGAATGAATAGTAGCCCTACAATTTATAATTTTATAGCAAGATGTTGCTCTTGAGGAGTTAACTGTCATAATTTTTAGAAGGCGGGGAATAAAGTGTAAAGTCCGGAATAAATTTATAAGCAATATTGAAGACAAGGGCTGCTTGGTAACAATTAGGATTTACTATGAAAAGATTTATGGAAGCTGGGGGCTGAATAGTAAATATTGGATTAATGTTGAAAAGAGGTTTTGGGGTTTATTCGGCCGAGCAGCTCGCCGTGGGGAGCTCCGATCCTTTTTGTCAAGAAAAAGGATGGTTCACACCGGATGTGCATTGACTACCGGGAGTTGAACAAGTTGACGGTCAAGAACGGTTACCCCTTACCGAGGATCGACGATTTGTTCGACCAGTTACAGGGAGCATCTTGGTTCTCCAAGATCGATCTGAGGTCTGGATATCATCAGGTGAGAGTGCGAGATGATGATATTCAGAAGACCGCATTTAGGACTCGTTATGGGCACTACGAGTTCGTGGTGATGCCTTTCGGGCTCACCAATGCACCATCAGCATTCATGGATCTCATGAACAGAGTGTGCAGGCCGATGTTGGATCGTTCGGTGATCGTGTTCATTGACGACATATTGGTGTACTCAAAATCCAGGGGGCAGCATAAGGAGCATTTGAGGGAGATCCTCGGAGTTCTGAGATCGGAGAGGCTTTATGCCAAATTCTCCAAGTGCGATTTCTGGTTACGAGAGGTTCAGTTCTTAGGACACCTCGTTAACCAGAATGGGATATTGGTCGATCCGGCCAAGATTGAGGCAGTGATGAGTTGTGAGGTGTCGAGATCCCCCACCGAGATCAGGAGTTTCCTAGGGTTGGTCGGCTACCATAGGAGATTCATCAGGGATTTCTCTAAGATTGTTGTGCCTCTCACCAGGTTGACCCGAAAGGGTGTTGCTTTTACATGGGGTCCGGAGCACCAGACCTCATTTGAGACTCTTCGCTAGAGATTATGCGAAGCTCCGGTGTTATCCCTTTCGGAGGGGATGGAGGATTTTGTGGTGTATTGTGACGCGTCGATATCGGGATTGGGTGCGGTCCTGATGCAGAGAGGGCATGTGATCGCATACGCATTGAGGCAGCTGAAGCCTTATGAGATGAGGTATCCCACCCACGATCTAGAGTTGGGGGCTGTAGTGTTTGCCCTCAAGATCTGGCATCACTATTTATATGGGGTCCGGTGTACTATATACACGGACCACAAGAGTTTGAAGTACTTGATGGATCAACCCAACCTGAATATGCGCCAGAGAAGGTGGTTGGATGTGGTAAAGGATTACGATTGTGAGATCTTGTACCACCTAGGCAACGCTAATGTTGTAGCCGATGCCCTGAGTCGTAGGGCGGAGAGTGCCCCGATACGAGACATTTACATGGGATTGACAGTGATGACTCCAGTGTTGGACACCATTCGAGAGGCCTAGGTTGAGGCCGGGAGACCAAAGAACCGCAAGAGAGAGGGGGTAGTCGGGCAGGTGACGGAGTTTGTCGCTGACAATCGAGGGCTTTTGACCTTTCAGGGTCAGATTTGGGTGCCGTTTGAGGGTGGGGCACACACCATTCTGATGGAGGAGGTGCATAGGTCGCGGTTCTTGATCCATCCTGGGGCCACTAAGATGTACTTGGACCTGAAGAGACAATATTGGTGGCCCTATATGAAGAGGGATGTTGCATGGTTTGTAGAGAGGTGCTTAACCTGTCGCAAAGTCAAGGCTGAGCATCAGCGTCCGCATGGCAAGTTGCAGCCATTAGAGATTCCCGAGTGGAAGTGGGAACATATTTCCATGGATTTTATCACCAAATTGCCAAGGACTACGAGAGGTGTCGATGCAATTTGGGTGATCGTTCATCAATTGACGAAGAGCGCTCACTTCCTTGCTATCAGTGAGAGCTCTTCTGCTGAGAGGCTAGCGGAGTTGTACGTAAGGGAGGTAGTATCGCGGCATGGAGTTCCGGTCTCGATTGTTTCAGATCGGGATGTGCGTTTCACTTCTAGATTTTGGAAGAAATTCCATGAGGAGTTGCCACAGCAGGCGACGGTGCAACGGATTTGTCTTTGAGGTTGCTCTCAGCAGTCCTCAAGAGTCCTTGGAGCTTGCTCAAGGAGACCTCCTCTTTGTTCATATGGTAGGTCATCCTAAACTGATTGTAGCAGGAGGGCAAGGAGTGGAGGATTATGTCAATAGCCAAATCCTCATCAAACTTAACATTAAGTTTGAGAAGACGATCAACATACCTCTGCATTTTCTGCAAATGAGAGGTTAGGGATTCTCCACTCCCCATCTTAGCGGTGATCATGCTAGTAATGATCTCATAGCGCTCTTGCCTCGCGCTCTGGTGATACCTGTCCAGCAAATCCTGATGCATTTCATATGGATACATGTCCTCATAGGACTTTTGGAGTTCGAGGTTCATGGTGGCCAGCATGATGCAGTGAACTTTCGTGGCATCACGCTCGTGGGCCTCAAAGGCGGCCAGTTCCTCAGGAGTAGCAACATCTGGGATGATCTTCTCAAGCTTTTCATCGAGGACATATTCTTTGTCCTCGTAGCGTGTGATCATGCGAATGTATCTCATCCACTCGTTGAAGTTTGAACCATCAAATGTCACTTTCTGACACAAGTTCATCAACGAGAATGACCCAGAAGCGTTGTTGTTGTTGTTGTTAGCAGACATCTGAAAAAGAAAGGGACAAAGCTTGATTAGAAATGAATCCCTAATTAACCACCCAAATGAGAAATTAGGGCTAGGATCCAACAACATTATTTACAACTTAGAAAGGGATGCCCTACTCTAAAAGTAAATAACTTGAAGGTAAGTGAATGACGATTCACTAATTCTCACCATGAAAAACGAAAAAGCAATTTAGGTTTTATACAAACAATCCTATGTGTGCATGCAACCCTAGTTGGATCTATGTTTTCACTATAAGACATACAACTTTATGAACACAAAATAAAACCCTGGCATGCTTCTATAATTTTCGAAAATTACATAGAAGTGTAGTAAACATACCTTTGTTGTTATATAGCAATAACAACTAGTTTCCTTGATCTCTTGAACTCTCTTGAACTCTTGAAAGCAAGCACCACAATTGTAGTGCCTCTAATGGCTCACAAACACCTTGAAGCAAGAAGGCAACAAAGAGAGAGAAGGGAATGATGCTAATTTCGGCCCTAGGGTTTCCTTGGAATCAAGTGGCCTTAAATTGAAGCATAGGGCATGTATTTATACTATAGGGTGCTAGGGTTTTAGTCAAAACCCTAATGGACAGCTTAACCACCAAGCAGCCCAAGGAACCTTATGGAATGAGGCCTTTGGACGAAAATATGATGATCCTTCATCATAATTTCGTTCCCCCTTAGTCCATTAGGTTTCCTAGCCCAAAACTCAACTATCACACATTTGACAGTTTATACCCTTTTATTTAATTAATCTCTTTTAGTCACCAAATTAATTCCTAATTAATTTATGACTAATACTAATTAAATAAATATGATTTCTCCTTTAATATATTATTCTTATAATATGTTAATAAATCATAATATCTCCTCTCTCATATCAAATTACCTTGTCAAGTTGCTTTGGTGAAGGCAACCCAAAAGGACCATGCACACTCGGGTCAAGTATATACCAAATATGGTTACTGACTTAGACACTAATCCAACAGTCTCCCACTTGGATAAGTCTAGTAACTATATCTCACGTATAACTTCCGTACCTGATAGCAATCGTAGCTTTCAATAGCCGCTGTCAACTCTGACCAATAATCTGTCCTTCAGATAAGGGATCGTATAATCCTCTGTTCTAGATATCATGCTAACAATACTTATTGTCTAGCATTCTATTTCTTGATTTCTGATTTGTTCGACATAGAACTCAGTTGAACACATCAACTTTATCCTGACCGGGCCCGGCACATAAGTCAAACCAAATCATGAAGTGGCCGAGATATCGCTTTTATCCTCATAGAATAAAAGGAACAGAAAACGTTGACTAATATGCCTTTATCATTTACTAGTTAAACCACACACAATAATACATTTTATAACATCAAGTTACTGATGCGTTTTCGCATTATCAATGTATAATCAACTAGTAAACAATAACCATATCTCTAGGTTTAAAGATTATATGATATTATCATCTTGCGATCACTTGTGATAACATTCATGAAGTAATACCAGCAAGTGTGGGTCTATTTCAATGCTCAATACAAATTTCATAAGCACTCATAAACTTTGCAGCAAACCTTTGCTATGTCTAAAACTTTTCAGACAATCTACAAACAAATTTATGACAATCTTCCTTCATATCTACTTCCAACATATGAGCGATTGTGAACTGTTCGAATAATCTTATTATTCAAGAAGTCAAAACATGCAAAATCGACACAATAGATAAATAATCAACACAAGATAGAAACTTTCTTATAAATAACACACCTTTATTTAATCATCATTTGTTGAATATGACATTATCTATTACAAGTTTTTCTACCTATCTAATCTAAACTAATATCGTCCTTCAGCCCTACGCTCCTAGCGTGCTGCAAATGCTTGACCCTACTCAGTCCCTTTGTAAGGGGATCTGCTGGGTTATCTTCTGACGATACCCTCTTCACAACGAGGAGTCCCTCTTCTACCCGATGTCTAATAAAGTGGTATTTCCTGTCGATATGTCGAGATCTGCCATGATCCCTTGGTTCCTTGGTTAAGGCAACCGCTCCTTCATTATCACAGAAAATTTCCACGGGCTCTTTTATGGATGGCACAACTCCAAGGTCTCCAATGAAGTTCTTCAACCATATAGCCTCCTTTGACGCTTCGCTCGCCGCAATATACTCTGATTCGCACGTTGAATCAGCTACGGTCTCTTGCTTGGAACTTTTCCAAGTCATTGCTCCTCCATTTAGGGTAAAGACCCAGCCTGACTGCGATCGGAAGTTATCCCGATCCGTCTGAAAACTAGCATCACTGTACCCTCGTACCCTTAAGTCATCACTCCCACCGAGGACTAGAAACCATCCCTTGGTCCTCCGAAGGTACTTAAGAATATTCTTAACCGCAATCCAATGTGCCCTACCAGGATTCCCTTGATATCTGCTGACCATGCTTAAAGCGAAGGCCACATCAGGGCGAGTACAAGTAGGGCGAGTACAAGTCATAGCGTACATGATAGAGCCTACTGCGGAAGCGTAAGGTACTCGGCTCATATCAGCTATCTCTGTCTCTGTACTCGGGCTCTGAGTCTTACTCAGCTTGGTATTGCTTTGGATTGGCAACTCCCCTTTCTTGGAATTTTCCATACTAAAACGCTTTAGTACCTTTTCCAAGTATGTATCCTGACTGAGTCCTATCAGTCTCTTTTCCCTGTTTCTTACTATTCTTATTCCCAGAATATAAGCGGCTTCTCCGAGGTCCTTCATAGCGAAGCATTTCCCAAGCCAGGACTTGACTTCCTGCAAGGTTGGGACATCGTTTCCTATGAGTAGTATGTCGTCGACATACAATACGAGGAAGCTTACTATACTCCCACTGGCTTTGACATACACACAAGATTCATCTTCGCTTCGCAGAAAGCCAAACTCTTTAACCTTCTCGTCAAAACAAAGATTCCATCTGCGAGATGCTTGTTCCAATCCATAAATAGATTTCTCAAGCTTGCATACTCTATTCGGATGCTTCACATCGACAAAACCTTCTGGCTGATTCATATAGACATCCTCAGCCAACTTTCCATTAAGGAAAGCGGTTTTCACGTCCATCTGCCATATTTCATAATCATGAAACGCAGCTATGGCAAGCATCACCCTAATAGACTTTATCTTCGCAACTGGTGAGAAGGTCTCATCATAGTCAACTCCGGGAGTTTGAGTAAAGCCCTTCGCAACCAATCGCGCTTTATAAGTATGCACTTTCCCATCCATGTCCGTCTTCTTCTTGAAGATCCACTTGCACCCGACTGTCTTACGACCCGGTACATTATCAACCAAATTCCAAACTTGGTTGTCGTACATGGACTGAATCTCGCTGTCCATAGCCTCTTTCCATTTTGCAGACTCCGGGCCTGCCATGGCTTCCTTATAGCTGCTAGGTTCATCCAAATTTACTAGTGTACTATCACTAATAAATGTATCCCCTTCAGTAGTAATATGAAAACCATAAAACTGGGGTGGAATGCTAGCCCTAGTGGAACGTTGAAGAGGTAGGGACTCGTCAATAGGTTCAACAGGAGTTTCCTCCTCAAGTTGAGTGCCAGTGTCCGAGGTTCCTTCATCGCTTTGATCTTGAATTTCTTCAAGTTCAATTTGCCTCCCACTGTCTTCTTGGCTTATTAATTCCCTTTCTCGGAAAACCCCTCTTCTAGCAACGAAAACAACATTGTCACTCGGTCTATAGAAAAGGTAGCCAAAAGATTTTTGCGGATAGCCGATGAAATAACACTTCTCACTGCGAGGTTCTAGTTTGTCGTGAGTCTCTTGTCTTACGAAAGCCTCACAACCCCAAACCTTGATATGCGCCAACGAGGGAGCCTTCCCTGTCCACATCTCGTGAGGAGTCTTGGAAACCTTCTTAGTGGGAACTAAGTTAAGTATATGGGCGGCAGTCTCTAAGGCATACCCCCAGAAAGCTATTGGTAGCGAAGTCCGACTCATCATAGAACGAACCATGTCCAACAAGGTCCGATTACGTCTCTCAGCCACACCATTCAATTGTGGCGTTCTCGGAGGCGTCAATTGCGAAACGATTCCACATTCTTTTAGATAGTCGTGAAACTCAAGACTTAGGTACTCTCCTCCTCGGTCTGACCGAAGCATCTTGATTTTCCTGCCCAGCTGATTCTCCACTTCATTCTTAAACTCTTTGAATTTTTCAAAGGTTTCCGACTTTTGCTTGATCAAGTAGATATATCCATATCTGCTATAATCATCTGTAAAAGTCACGTAGAAGCGGCAAGCATCCCTTGTGGTGGATCTAAAGGGCCCACACACATCGGTGTGTATGAGATCCAATAAACCCTCACCCCTTTCACAAGTGCCAGTAAAGGGTGACTTGGTCATCTTCCCAAGTAAACAAGACTCACACGTGTCATCGTCCCTAAGGTCGAATGACTCCAACACTCCATCCTTTTGGAGTTGGGCTATGCGTTTCTTGTTGACATGGCCAAGACGACAATGCCACAAGCATGCTTTGTCTAGACTAGTAGACGAATCAATATTCAAAACATTATTTCCAAAATTATCAACAATCATCACTGATTCATAAATCCCATTACAAGGTAATGCATTGAAATAAAAGACACCATTCAAATAAACATTAATAGAACCATTACTATTATCAAAAGAATATCTGAAACCTTGTCTAAACAACCCATGAAAAGAAATAATGTTTCTTGCCATATCTGGCGAATAACAGCAATTCTCTAAATCTATTCCTAACCCATTACTTAACACTAAAGAATAAACACCGACTTTGGTCACAGGCGACGATCTTCTGTTTCCCATAATCAGGTTCATCTTCCCATGCTCCATCTCCCTACTTCTTTTTAGGCCCTGCAAATCAGAACAAATGTGGTAACCACATCCTGTATCAAGAACCCATGAAGTAGCAAATGATGAGTTATTAGATTTAATAGAATACATACCTGCAAATGTGGGCTTGATCTTCCCATCTCTTATGTCCTGCAGATATTGTGGGCAGCTTCGCTTCCAGTGGCCCTTTTGGTGGCAATAGAAGCACTCTGCTTCTTTAGGATCGGAAGAGGGTTTAATGGGGCCTGCTTTGGTCCCACTTGATGACGAACCATCACGGGGTTTCCCCTTATGGTGGCTCTTACATGGTGCCTTCCTCTTTTTACCCTTTCCTTGACTTATCGCCATCACGGGAGCGGCCACAGCAGGCGACGGTGCAACGGATTTGTCTTTGAGGTTGCTCTCAGCAGTCCTCAAGAGTCCTTGGAGCTTGCTCAAGGAGACCTCCTCTTTGTTCATATGGTAGGTCATCCTAAACTGATTGTAGCAGGAGGGCAAGGAGTGGAGGATTATGTCAATAGCCAAATCCTCATCAAACTTAACATTAAGTTTGAGAAGACGATCAACATACCTCTGCATTTTCTGCAAATGAGAGGTTAGGGATTCTCCACTCCCCATCTTAGCGGTGATCATGCTAGTAATGATCTCATAGCGCTCTTGCCTCGCGCTCTGGTGATACCTGTCCAGCAAATCCTGATGCATTTCATATGGATACATGTCCTCATAGGACTTTTGGAGTTCGAGGTTCATGGTGGCCAGCATGATGCAGTGAACTTTCGTGGCATCACGCTCGTGGGCCTCAAAGGCGGCCAGTTCCTCAGGAGTAGCAACATCTGGGATGATCTTCTCAAGCTTTTCATCGAGGACATATTCTTTGTCCTCGTAGCGTGTGATCATGCGAATGTATCTCATCCACTCGTTGAAGTTTGAACCATCAAATGTCACTTTCTGACACAAGTTCATCAACGAGAATGACCCAGAAGCGTTGTTGTTGTTGTTGTTAGCAGACATCTGAAAAAGAAAGGGACAAAGCTTGATTAGAAATGAATCCCTAATTAACCACCCAAATGAGAAATTAGGGCTAGGATCCAACAACATTATTTACAACTTAGAAAGGGATGCCCTACTCTAAAAGTAAATAACTTGAAGGTAAGTGAATGACGATTCACTAATTCTCACCATGAAAAACGAAAAAGCAATTTAGGTTTTATACAAACAATCCTATGTGTGCATGCAACCCTAGTTGGATCTATGTTTTCACTATAAGACATACAACTTTATGAACACAAAATAAAACCCTGGCATGCTTCTATAATTTTCGAAAATTACATAGAAGTGTAGTAAACATACCTTTGTTGTTATATAGCAATAACAACTAGTTTCCTTGATCTCTTGAACTCTCTTGAACTCTTGAAAGCAAGCACCACAATTGTAGTGCCTCTAATGGCTCACAAACACCTTGAAGCAAGAAGGCAACAAAGAGAGAGAAGGGAATGATGCTAATTTCGGCCCTAGGGTTTCCTTGGAATCAAGTGGCCTTAAATTGAAGCATAGGGCATGTATTTATACTATAGGGTGCTAGGGTTTTAGTCAAAACCCTAATGGACAGCTTAACCACCAAGCAGCCCAAGGAACCTTATGGAATGAGGCCTTTGGACGAAAATATGATGATCCTTCATCATAATTTCGTTCCCCCTTAGTCCATTAGGTTTCCTAGCCCAAAACTCAACTATCACACATTTGACAGTTTATACCCTTTTATTTAATTAATCTCTTTTAGTCACCAAATTAATTCCTAATTAATTTATGACTAATACTAATTAAATAAATATGATTTCTCCTTTAATATATTATTCTTATAATATGTTAATAAATCATAATATCTCCTCTCTCATATCAAATTACCTTGTCAAGTTGCTTTGGTGAAGGCAACCCAAAAGGACCATGCACACTCGGGTCAAGTATATACCAAATATGGTTACTGACTTAGACACTAATCCAACACTACCTGCGGAGTTAGGTCAGATTCATGACACCTTTCACGTATCGCAGTTGAGGAAGTGTGTGGCCGATGAGTCGGCGGTGGTACCATTAGAGGATATCCAGGTGGATGCGAGCCTAAACTACGTTGAAAGACTGGTTGCAATTATGTATTGGAAGATCAAGGTCCATAGGAACAAGGAAGTGCCCCTGGTGCAGGTCCAGTGGCAACATCGGAGAGGGCCCGAGCTGACTTGGGAGCCGGAGCGAGAGATGCGTGAGCAGCATCCAGAGTTGTTTGCAGAGTGAGACTTCGAGGACGAAGTCTGATTCTAGTGGGGGAGAATTGTAACATCCGGAATTCCAGGTATATTATTTTATTCATTTATTTTGAGTTTTGGGAGGAACTCGGCGAGTTGATGCTTAGACTCGCGAGTAGGACCACGGGTTCTTATCCGAATTGGTGAACGGACTCGACGAGTCGACTTGTGGACTCGGTGAGTCCACGTTGTTAAGTGAAACCCTAATTTCTCAGGTTTGGGATCTATTTAAATGGTCTTATAGCCTTCAGTTGCGGCTACCAGACCCTTGAGAGAAACCCTAAGAGAGCTAGAACGTTTGTGAGGGAGGAGAGGCCATTTTTGATCCTTGTGTTGGTGTTCTTGCAATAAGAAGGTGACCAAGGCAAGAAGGAGCTGAAGAGGGTGCTATTCAGTAGATTTCAGAGCCCAGGGACTTCATATTTGAGGTATAGATTCGATCCTTCTTCAGTTTTGATGTTAACCTTCGGAGTTAAGGTTTTCTAGACCCTTTAGAGGCTTGATTTGATGAGCATTTGGTCCCTTCTCGTATTGAGGCTTTGGATCTGGATCCAAAGAGGTCCAGAGACCTTAACCCTTTGATCTTTATGATTGGTATTAGGAGACATGAGCTTAGGATGTCATATTTGAGGTTCTTTCTCCAAATAGAGCCTTTAGGCCTTTGCATGAGCATCAAGATCTGAAATTTACGTAATTATCATGCTTGGGAAGGTCAGATCTATGGATTAGAGGAACAGATCCGACCTTAGGAGGTCATTTGAGTATGAGCATGACATGAACTTGCCGAGTCCAAGGATAGACTCGACGAGTAGGGGTAGGTTTCCCCAAGAACCACATAGTTAGTGACTCACTGAGTTGGGGAAGTGACTCAGTGAGTCATTGGGGATTTAGAGGACTTAAGTTCATGACTAAACTCACCGAGTCATAATTTTGCACTCGGCGAGTCTGGTCAAGATTTGATCGTTGACTTTTAGGGTTTGGTCAACAATTGGACTTGTGGACCGTTTGAAGGGTAAAATGGTCTTTTAGCCTTCTTAGAGGACATGTAAGAGTCTAGTCTAGCCTGGAGAGCAGTTATTGATTGAAATGATTGTTATGTGTTTAGGCAGAGGCTAGATCAGTGTATACGCGAGCGAAGTATTACCCGAGACATCCGAGGTGAGTCTTCTCACTATACTTTACCTTGAGTAGGTAACCAGAGTTATGTGATAGAGTATCTTGTATGCTATCTATGTGATGTCTTGCACTACATTATTTCTATGTGATTTATGCTGTTAGTATATCAGAGTGAGGACCAGAAGGTCCACAGAGCTAGGACCAGGGGGTCCGCAGAGTTAGGGCCCAAGGGCCCACAAGAGTTATAGCCTTGAGTGGCTAATATGTGTTATATGTGGTATTTTGGGGAACTCACTAAGCTTCGTGCTTATAGTGTTTTGTGTTATGTGTTTCAGGTACTAGTGAGGATCGCAGGAAGACGCTGGCATGATCAGTACACACACACGCGGAGTTTTATTTATATGTTATGATCTTGGGATTTTTACTTATGTTCAAATATATGAAACAATGAGTTATATGATATTGTGAAATAAAGTGTTTTTTTTAATATGAAAATTTGTTTGAAATTTTTCGGCCTTACATATAGTACTATTATCTACTTATTGTCACTATGAGCATCATTCTCCAACACTAACATGTAAAAAACTAGCCCTAGATCCAAAAATATGCAAAAAGACTAAGGCTTCCTTGCATGATTCAAAAAGGGCCTAAGTTATATTCTTCACATCTCATTGTGACTAGAAGAACTATTCAAACAACTCACAAGCTCGGAGTTTTCCAAACTCCAAAGCACAAGGAACTGAACATGACTAAAGATGCTTAAAACACTATATCTGGCAGCATAGAGTCATAAAGATTCAAACTTTACAACTTATAGAGCAATATAGGATGGCAAAAGGTTGGTACAAGCTGGATCATTTGCACTAAATACACGAGCTTCTTCTTCAAGTTTCACACCAAAGGTACCAAGAACACATGAATAGATGAGAGGAAGCTAGGGATTGTTGCTTTAGGGTTTCTAGAGAATGGAGTCTGATAAGAGAGAAAATTCTAAGAGTTAGTTTCTTTAAATAGTATTCAAACCTGAGGTCTATGATTTGGGCTGGTAGCTATGACGTGTCGCGAACCACTTAAGTCTCGTCGTGATTTAATTATTAGAATGCCCTACGACCAACAACAGTTGTTCGCGGAGTCATTTTCTTCCCAAAACCCTCATTCTGATTTTCCATAAAATAAATAATTAAACATACCCGGAAAACATGTGTTACACTATTTTTAAAACAAAACCAAAAACAACCTCATTTAAAAAAATCATGATCAGGAAGTCAAATGCTTCTTTCTGTTTGCGTTTAAGTATCAACGAGGGTGGCGTAGGGTAACTCAAATCTCTTACCATCTCACATATTTTTTGTTACGGACTTGGTTCCTACTATTTGTTTTTGTTACGCATTTGGTCTCTGTCTTACCTAAAAAGACTATTATTTAAATAGAAAAAACTGATGGGGTAGATAAGGTGAGGGGGTGTGTATTTAAATAAATTAAAAAACAATGGCAAAATAGTATTTTTTTTAGGTAAGATATGGACCAAGCGCGTAAAAAAAACAAATAGTAAGGACCACCCGAGTTAAAAAAATAAGTTAGGGACGAAACATGCAAATTAACCTAAGAGAGAAAATTTTGGACTCTGATAAGAGAGAAAATTCTAAGAGTTAGTTCCTTTAAATAATATTCAAACCTGAGGTCTATGATTTGGGCTGGTAGCTACGACGTGTCGCGAACCACTTAAGTCTCATCGTGATTTAATTATTAGAATGCCCTGCGACCAACAACAGCTCTTCGCGGAGTCATTTTCTTCCTAAAACCCTCATTCTGGTTTTCATTAAAATAAATAATTGGACATACCCGGAAAACACAATGTTTTAAAAACCGGTTTTCTAGTTGAACCGGTATGGTGACCGGTTCCCGGTTCAACCGCTGGGTGAACCCGGATTCTATATTTTTCATGTGTTTTTCTATTTTCCTACACATACATACATATATAAATTATGAATTTGATTTTAAAAGTTCAAACATTAAATATACATATAAAAATAATTTGTAGATAAATTCAAATACATTAAAATAACACATAAGCATAAGTTTTAGTGTTTAACATCAATCCATATACGTCAAAATGAAAATAAAATATAATACCGAAACAAAAGAGAGTTTTAGATGAATACAAACACATCAAAAAAATTTATAAAATTTACCATATGTTTTTATTTAGAAAAAACTAAATAGATTTGAAAAAAATCACCAAAGTTTATTATGTAAATGGTTCTTTTTCATGTGGTTTTATTAGATTTAACCGGTTCAACCGGGTTTTTTCTAAAAACTAGCCGGTTCAATCCGGTTCAGAAATAAATATAAAATCGGCGATAGTTGAACCGCTTCCTCTCCCGGTTCCCGGTCCAACCGGTTCGACCGGCCGGTTCAAACAGGTTTTTAAAACATTGTGGAAAACATGTGTTACACTATTTTTAAAACAAAACCAAAAACAACCTCATTTAAAAAAAATCATGATCAGGAAGTCAAACACTTCTTTCTGTTTGCGTTTAAGTATCAACGAGGGTGGCGTCCGGTAACTCGACTCTCTCTTACCATCTCACATCTTTTTTGTTACGGACTTGGTTCCTACTATTTGTTTTTGTTACGCGTTTAGTCTCTGTCTTACCTAAAAATACTATTATTTAAATAGAAAAAACTGATGGGGTAGATAAGGCGAGGGGGTGTGTGTATTTAACTAAATTAAAAAATCAATGACAAAATAGAATTTTTAGGTAAGATATGGACCAACCACTTAAAAAAACAAATAGTAAAGACCATCCGAGTTAAAAAAATAAGTTAGGGACGAAACATGCAAATTAACCTAAGAGAGAAAATTCTGGACTCTGATAAGAGAGAAAATTCTAAGAGTTAGTTCCTTTAAATAGTATTCAAACCTGAGGTCTGTGATTTGGGCTGGTAGCTAGGATGTGTCGCGAACCACTTAAGTCTCATCGTGATTTAATTATTAGAATGCCCTACGACCAACAACAACTGTTCGCGGAGTCATTTTCTTCCCAAAACCCTCATTCTGATTTTCCATAAAATAAATAATTAAACATACCTGGAAAGCATGTGTTACACAATTTTTAAAACAAAACCAAAAACAATCTCATTTAAAAAAAATCATGATCAGGAAGTCAAACGCTTCTTTCTGTTTGCGTTTAAGTATCAACGAGGGTGGCGTCGGGTAATTTGACTCTCTTTTACCATCTCACATCTTTTTTGGTACGGACTTGATTCTTACTATTTGTTTTTGTTACGCGTTTGGTCTCCGTCTTACCTAAAAAGAGTATTATTTAAATAGAAAAAACTGATAGGATAAATAAGGTGAGGGAGGTGTGTGTATTTAAATAAATTAAAAAATCAATGGCAAAATAGAATTTTTAGGTAAGATATGGACCAAGCGCGTAAAAATAACAAATAGTAATGACCACCCGAGTTAAAAAAATAAGTTAGAGACGAAACATACAAATTAACCTAAATAGTGAACATTAATGAAATTACTCTAAGAAAAACTCATAGAGGATAAAACCAACGATATCCAATGGTCTAATACTTGGATAAAGGTATAAACAACCTTAGGTTATTCTAAAAATATGTTTACTTTTTAAATAATCGTGGGGCCCTGATATCAAAAAATTTACTACAGGTTGCGATTTTAGCGAGGTACAATAATTTAGATAATAAGTTATATATGCTAATTCATGTTGATGGAATTATGCAATCAATTAATTTAAACTGTAAATATGTATAAAAAAGCATCTCGAATTAACAAATAACTAAAACGTGGGCAAAACAAGGTAACTATAAGGGACCTAACTATAAAGAACAATATATATGGTCATATCACACACTTAACTCAGGCATAACCAACAACACCTACGTCCTTGCCACCATTAATGGAGTCCTCCAAAACCAAGACCTTGCTTTCTCCTCTCGCTATATCCCGGACGCCCTCACCGCCCACAACCATTCCACTTACTCTGTGGTCTGGCTCCCTGTCGCCACCCAGTGGCGGAGTCTCCGCAGGTTCTTTAACACCAACATCTTCTCTAGAAACTCCCTTGATGCTAACCAGCACTTACGCAGACAGAAAGTGCAAGAACTGGTGGCATACTGCCGGAAAGCTAGCCACTCCGGAGATTCAGTCAACATCAGCCGAGCTGCTTTCAGAACCTCACTGAATCTCCTATCCAACACATTTTTCTCCAAGGATTTAACAGACCCGTATGAGGATTCCGGTAAGGAGTTTAAGGAGCTGGTTGGAAACATGATGGAGGAGGCCGGGAAGCCAAATCTTGTGGACTTTTTTCCGGTGTTAATTAAGGAAGATTGATCCACAAGGGATCAGGAGGAGATTGACTCTTTATATTGGGAAGGCTTTTGAGATTTTTGAGGAGTTGATTGAAGAGAGGTTGGGGAATAGATCGAATCAGGATGATGTATTAAACGAGTGTTTGAAATTCAGTGAAGAGAATCCAGATCAGATGAATCGAACACGCATCAAGAGCTTGCTTTTGGTACGTATTTATTTATTTTTCTTAGTATTTCAGACTTGGTTTAAACTTTCAACTACCAGAAGTTAAATTGGTCTTTAACACATGTCTAAAAGACTAAAACTATTATTGGGGTTTTCCCTAAAAACATGACACTTTTTCTTTATTTTCCTAATTTACTATAAATGTTTTCTTTTTCTTTTTTCATTTTCTTTTTAAATTTATAACTGTTTTATTATTGTCTGTGCTATTTGTTTCATTGGACAACTAAGAGCTTTTCCGGAGATGTCCTAAAAAGTTTTTTTTTTTGTAATAGCTATTAAGCCATTTCCAATGGTCTTCAAAATAATAATTTGGTGTCAAATTTTGCTACAACCGGTTTCCAAACCTTTTTTAGTGATTTTGTACGATAACACACCATAATGGTGTACTACTATTGACTGCCAAAAAAAAAATTATGTGTGTAATTTGTTAGATAATTAATATAAATGTCAAAAACTAATTTCTAGATAATAAATAATTACAAATATTACATTAAGAACTTTAATATAAGCCCCATATTATATATAACATAAGTGAAAAAACAGTAAAAAAAATATAATTTTATCACTAAAATATTAAATTAATATGTTTTTAGTATAAAGTGTTAGTATGTGGTTGAAGTAACAACTTCATTATAATGTCAAAATCTCAAAATCTTAGTGTAGTTGTTGAAGTTGATCTAAGGAGTTTTTTCAAACTAAAAACTATTAGAAATTTGAAAAAACTTCTGAAGCCACAAATGAAATTTTCAATGAAATTATAAATTTACAAGGTCTTGATCTTTTTCAATGACTGTAATAATTATATATTTGTTAGCAACCTTTTATATGCTTATTTATTTATTTATTTATTATTATTATTATTATTATTATTATTATTATTATTATTATTAAAAACTTTGTGATGTAGACTTATATTCATATTTTTTTGTTTTGTTAAAACAATACATATGTTGAGAATCATTTAATTTAGTTTTTTATTTGAATTGATGAAAGTGAATTTATTTTTTAAAGAATTTATTAAAAGCATACCTAGTCTTTCACCAAAACCAACTATTTAGTATCATTGTAACTGACTAGGGATGAGCGGAAGTGTAACGTCACAAATTTTAGAATAAAATTTTTTATTTTTAAAATAGAATAAACATCTATTTTTATAAAGTTCCATTAAGTCAAACCATTTGTTTAAAAACCATAATTCAAAATCAGAGTTATAAGCAAAACGATGCATAATCTTTAACCATAAATTTGTTGATGTGCGCATGTATAGTCTCTCATTCGCAATTCGATAAGTACCTGAAAACATTTAAATCCATAATTATAAGTCAGGGCTTAATGAGTTCCCAAAATACCTCATACAACAATACACATACAATGTATGCACATCGTAAAATTGGATTGCCTCCACCGAGCCCACAACCTATGACTTGATTGCCCTTATTGGGCCCACAACATATAACTGGATTACCCACATCGGGCCTACAACATAAGACTGGATTGCCACCGAGCCTACAACATAAAGCTAGACCGCTCCCGGGTTTGTTGGCCTACAATACGAAGCGGTACCGCCTCAACCTTACCACACTATATCGGCATATGTAGCAAAACAGTAACACGCAAACACCATTAATCATAGCAGATCTTTCAGACTAACAGAAAACTATATCATAACAACATCATACATATAAGGACACATACTTTAGTATAAAGTATAGTGAGAAAACTCACCACAATCAGAAGACAAGATGAACCACAAACTTGAGCACACGATATCAAGTATCCTCATGCTAAACACAAAATAAAACCCTAACTAACAATTAAGGTAATAACTAACTTCCAAAAAGTATTGGTTCATAGCTAATCCTACGTGGCGTAAAAGACCATTTTGCCCATCCAAGACTAAATCCCAATGAAGTTGACCAAAAGTCAAATCGGTGAAAAAGTCAACGGTCAACCCTCACTTGACCTATGCTCAGCATGGCATACTGCTCTACGTTCAGCGTAGTGGGCCTTCCTACACTCAGCGTACACGATGCTACGCTTAGCATAGCCTCAGAAGTCTAAAAACTCTATTAAGCAGCTGATCCATCAAACTTTCAAATATGGACCTTTGTAATGTCTTAATGGATAAATTTTCCAACTTTACCCATTAAGACACTCTCATCAAGCAAGATCTAAACTCTAAGCACTAAAATGAAAAAAAAAAATGCTAACACAACTTGCATGGCTTAAAGAACAAGCACCAAAGCATAACTTACCAAGTCTAACAAGTCCCAAGAGTGTTCCATATAGCTCAAAAGTTGTTGGAGTTATCTCAACTCCCAAAATACTAACTCAAGGAACCCAAAAGGGAAAAATATAATAAATAAAAAGATCTATGAAACCGATGAGCAATTTAGAAGCTTTTTACTCATAATGGTCCAAGAATGAAGCAACCTTGTTGGATCTATACATGAACCCTTCTTCTATGCACTTTACAAACACATTGACCTTCAAGAATCAACCATCAAATGGGGAATATAAGCTCACAAAAGATGCCAAGGATCAAAACACGCGAGTGGAGTCTAGGGTTTCTCAAGGAATGATATGAGGTGATTGAGGCTAGTCATGGGAATGATACCAAGAAGTTAGAGCCCTTAAATATGGCTCAAAACCTTAGGGTTAGGGTTTTGGTCTACAGCGGCTACAATCAACGTAGCAGAACCTACGCTCAACGTAGGTCATTAAATTTGTGTTATGTATTCATCACCTACACTCGGGTAAATTTCCCAATTTCCATTTCAACTTCAATCAGTCATAACTTCTTTGTTTGAACTCCATTTTCGTCAATCTTTATATGCACGAAAAGGTATTAACGATTCCCACATATCTATCTAGTTACTTTTGACTAAAAACGTATCAATCTAAAATCCTTAGTTCATGCAAGAACCTTGAAATATCACATTTCTAATTTTACCCTTTTGCTTCAAGGCACAAATCGAGGGCTTTAGTAACTTAATCCAAAATTATCAACATCCAAAAGGCTCTAGACTCTATTCCTTTGAAGCCCAGGACCTTACTCGATCAACTTCCGACCCAATGTCCCGAAATTAGAACATCACGGAAACTTGATGTTATAGGAAGTATCGGAAAAACAAGAACTGGACATGTATTTTCAAGTGGTTCGATTCTTGGTTATGCAAAATGGATGTCCCGAAATTAGAAAACCATGAGAACTAGGTGTTATAGGAAGAACCCGAAAAACAAGAATTGGACCTATATTTTCAAGCGGCTTGGTTCTTGGTTATGCAAAATAATAATTTTCGATCCTAGTTTTAAGATCGGTTTGGTCCTCTAAATACTATTCAAAAACCTGAACTGGAACCGAATCGAGAATTTAAAAAGACATCATCCATGCAGTTGATTGTATGCTTTCAAAATATTTTATTATTATGTCCCGCTTTTTAAAATAAGCATAAATCACTCATATGAAGTTGGAGTTACTTGATTTTGTTCCAACATATGATTTGTTGTTTGTCCTCGATTTTAGACTAAAAAGACATATTTTGATTGAATATTGAAACAATTACAAGTCTCAAAAGATAAATATCAATGCTCTGTTTTTTTCTATTTCAACATTTTTTATTTTTTATTTTTGTCCTATTTTTTAAAATACACATAACTCACTCATATTAAGTCGGAATTACTTAATTTTTTTCAAACATGTAATTTGGTGTTTGTAATTCATTTTAGAATGTAAAAAAGACATATTTTTGTTAGATATTGAATCATATAAACACCCCAGAAGACAACCTATATTTGTTGCGTTTTTTTTTTCTCTGTTTCAACATTTTTATTCTTGGTTCCATTTTAAAAGTGTGTTGTTATTCATGGTTCCATTTTGAAAATGCATTACTATTTTGGTTCCATTTTGAAAGTAAATTGCTATTCTTGATTCTATTTTGAAAGTGCATTGATATTATTACTTCCATTTTGAAAGTCTATTGATATTCATGGTGCTAAATTGGTTCCATTTTGAAAGTTCATTTGAAACATCCCATAAACACAGTTTGAAAATTTCGTTTTAAATCGGTAATAAAACCATATTCATCAAACGTCATATAAGAATCATAAACTACATATCTCAAAATATCATAACAACTGTTAAATATATCAGAGTATAAACACCCCAGGCTGAACAAATGGTGTGTGCACTGCAATCTTCCCGAGCTCCTCTTTTGAAAACTAAGTACCTGAAACCAAAACTAAAACTGTAAGCACAAAGCTTAGTGAGCTCCCCCAAACTACCAAATACCATACAATAACATATAAAGCACATACTGGGCCTTGCCCACTACATCAGACCGAAGTCCGAAAACTGCATCGGACCGAAGTCCGGAACTGACTGGGACCTTGTCCCCTGCATCAGACCGAATTTCGGAACTAACTGCATCGGACCGAAGTTCGGAAACTGCATCAGACCGAAGTTCGGAAACTAACCAGGGCCTTGCCCTCTGCATCGAACCGAAGTCCGGAACTGACTGAACATAGCATCTCGTAACATATCAACTATCATGAATACATATATTGCATACTGCATCGGAACAGAGTCCGGGACACATAACACAAAACATGCTTGAATCAAAAAGACATCAAGCACTCTAACTACTGCATCGGACCGAGGTCCGGAACTAACTGAACGTAGCATAACATAATCATAACATATAATATAAACACATATACCGCATAATGCATCGGACCATAGTCTGGAACACATAACTCATACTATGTCTGTATCATAAAGACACCAAGCATACTAAACTACTGCATCGGACTGTAGTCCGAAACTACTGCTAACTAAACGGCCCGGCATTGTAGCCGTAGACCCGTTCCTACTGGAAGGAAACTCACCTCACACTGCTGAAGTCCTGTAGACACAACCCCACACTGCTGAAGTTCCGCAGAATCAACCCCAGCTGCTAGATGACAGATTCCCAAACTGTCAACACCAAAATAACACTCAATTAATAATTGGGTTCTAACACATAACTATAAATACATACTTTGGATAATTACTACATTACCCCTAGCTTGGCTTACCCAAGCCCAAGGCCCAATCCATAAGCCCAAAGTCAACTAGGGATTAAAGCCCAACATATGGCCTAACTTTCCAAATTGGGCCCAATCCTTCATATGGGCCTTACCCCAAAGCCCAACTAATTACTCTAGTCCATTTGATTATTCTTGGATGGCCCAACACAAAGCCCAAGTAAAATTAGGGTTTCTCATAAAATAATAATTAGGGTTAAGTGTTTCTCACTTAACCCATTAAAGGCTTAACCCACTAAGGACTTAATCCATTAAGTCCATTATTGCTTAGATTAATTTCTGTCAATGATTATTATTTAATATTTCACTTATTAAATAATTCCTGTGTGTGTGTCCTGATAATTTCTCAAATATCAGTATTCGCTCAATTAGCCCATTAAGGACTTAGTCCATTAAGTCCTTTATTCTATTAGATAAATGGCATGAAATAGTTTGGGCTTGATTCACAATCCAATCCCAATGGCCCAAGAGTGGGTCCAAATAAGTCCAAGGCCCAAATACTCATAATTAGGGGTTTCCACCCAAACATGACCCAATAGGCCCAAAACCAAATCTCTAAGCCCATTAGGGTTTGCTAGCGGGGCACCACCCATTACCACCTCAGGTAGTGGTGGTTGATGGCGGCTCGCGGTGGTGGTTACTATTATTTTATTATTCATGCTAATTACAATTACAAGGTTTTTATCCAAAAATAAGCACACACACACATAAACAGCATAAACACACACACAGCCACCTTGTGGTGGCTGGTGGTGGGAGATGGTGGCAGAAAACGGTTTCAGGGCATCAACCACCATGGTCGGCGGCCATGGTGGGTTTTTCTCTCAATCTTCGGCTAAGCTTACACATACACACACGAAACATAATTAGCAGCAACATCATGCTAACTTGAACAAACCCCCACCTAGAGATGTGCAACGGGAGGAGGTCGGCAACGGAAAGAAACAGCCGCTGGGGTGGCAGTGGCGTGAAATGACGGACAACAGAGGCAGATACGACAGCAGCAACGACGGCTTCCGATGACAACAACCACGTTCAGCTCTTCTGGTCTCTCCCAAGGGTCCCATCGCCCTATCTCGATAAACCTTGTTCATGCCGGCAGCAGATCAATGGCGGCGTTAATGCAACAGAACATCTGCAACAGTAGCAGTTGGCGGCGGTGCTGGGCAGCCCTAGCAACATCGGCAGTGTGGCTGAAGGTGAGACAGAAGAAGAAGAGTGAGTGGCGAGCAGTCTTACAGAGGGCCTCATAATCGCAGATAACTTGCACGGGGACGCACACGGTGGGTTTTTCCCTGGTCTTTGGCGGTCCTTTGATGCCCACGACGCCTCCGGCAGTCGCATATTGGCGGAACTCCGGCGAGCAGCTTCACCTGGTAGGAACATCAAGAAGAGGGGAAGCGGCGGCTGGGAACTCACGCATGGCGGCTGGAAATGGTTTCTTAGGTTAGGGTTGAAGATGCGATGTGGGGGGGGGGGGGGGGGGGGGGGGAGGGATACGGGTATATCCCGTGTCCATTCAAACTTCCGTTCCTTTATCCAAGATTAGTCCCTCCCCACCAAATTCATTTCCGTATAAATCCGAAACTTACCTATTAGCCCCCATTATTTCAAAATCTTTACAATTTAAATCCTAATAATTACCAAGCATACCCTTACTTCTAAAATTCTTCTCAAATAAACTCTGTAATTTACTAAACAACCCCCAACTATCAAAATTCTTCACACATTAGTCTGGGACTCACATATTAATTTATTTAAATAAACGGGGCGTTACATCATTATTGTTGCGAATCAGAAAAACTAATTTTGTTCTAAAAATAACCAAAAAATCAGTACCATTACCAACACCGAAAGTTTGGTTCTCAGCTCATATAGTATGACAAATCCGATTCTAGTTCCAAACCGGTTCGGTTCCTGTTTGATTTTAAAACTAATCCCAATAACCAACTCCTTTAAGTTCTAATTCTAACTCAACTTTACTTTCAATTTGTTACAATAGTTTGACACTATCAATCTCCATTAGTAAACATGTGTACACTAATTTTAAACTCTTCTACCAACAACATTGCAATAAATTTCATAATACGATTTGATTGTTTCCAAATAATATTTGTTACCAAAATTCGATTTAGTATTTTTATTTCTCATTTCTAAAATTAATATGTTATTATTTATATATGTTTGTAGGATTTGTTTGCGGCTGGCACCGATACGACTTCAAGCTCGTTAGAATGGGCAATGACAGAAATACTATGTAATCCATACACCTTGACCAGAGCCCAAAAGGAGCTCAAAGACGTTATTGGTAAAGGGAAGATGGTAGAAGAATCTGACATATTAAGGTTTCCTTACTTAGCATGCATCTTGAAAGAAACCCTACGGATTCATCCACCAATCCCTTTCTTAATCCCACGAAAAAATCATACTGAGATCAAACTCAACGACTACATTATACCAAAAGGTATCCAAGTGCTAGTCAATTCATGGGCCATAGGACGAGACTCAACCTTTTGGGAGGACTCAATGAAATTCAAGCCAGAAAGGTTTTTGACTTCAAGTCTTGATGTTCGGGGTCGTGATTTTGAACTAGTTCCCTTTGGTGCTGGACGGAGAATTTGTCCTTGTTTACCACTTGCAAATCGTGTGCTTCCTGTGATGTTGGGATCATTACTCAATAATTTTAATTGGAAGCTTGATGGTGGACTTGGACATAACGAATTGGAAATGAATGAGAAATATGGGATCACCCTGCAAAAGGCAAACCCTCTTTGTGTATTTCCGGTTCCTATAAATTAATTTCTATGTATTTATATCTTTTACTTTTATTTTAATGTTTTTATCAGCCATCATAGTCATTCTCATATCAAGTAAATAAGGATTGTAATGTAATTACATTTTAATTTCTTCTAGATTATATGTTATGCATGTATAGCTATGTAGTATAAATTTGATGACAAATGGCACATACCATTGTCTGCTTCTTTTAAGCAATAAATATTGGATAGAAAATCATGAAAAATAACACTTAGTTGGATGAAATTTAAAGATAAAATAACATCATATAATGAAATATGCCAAGTGGTGAGATGAATTACTTTTTTCACATTTAATTTTACTTGATAAGTGTAACATCAGCGACATAAAATAAAAAGCTTTGACATTTTTCTGATTGAATAGTTGTTTATCCCACCATTACTATGGTAATTTTGAACATGTGTTAGGCCGGTGGGTCTATAAGCCGTACAACATAATGGAAGGTGGTGTCACCATAGCAGTACCACGACAACCAATGTGCGATGGTGCCATGGACCACCCTTATTTTTCTCCCCCACCCTAACCTCAACAAATTCTTAATCAACATATTACACTATGACACTTGTTAGCCCAATTATATTCCATAAATTTTCCCTCCCCCTGAATACATTCGGGAAACCAATCCTTGACCAAGCCGGAAATCAGGTTTGTTCGGGAAATGCAACCCAAATCCTAATCTCATACCGTTTGACCCCAAAGGAAGTGGAAATGGAAAAACACGATTAAAAAATGAGCCCCTCAACAATGGACACCAGAAGAAGAGAAAGTATTAGCAGAATCATGGTTCGACATTTTCGAGAATCTCATGAATAAAAATATGCAACCGAATGATGATTTTTTACTACGCATTACCGAGCGGTTTCTCAACAAAATAAGTCATGTCGCGTACCATACAATGCACTAATGTACGACCTAGTTTCTTGAAATGAACAAGACGGTTACAAAGTTCAACGAGACATACAAAAACTTGATGAGTCAACGAAAAAGCGGGGAAAGAGATATAAACGTTTTCGAAACGGTGCTTAAAATATTTAAAATCAACAATAAAGAAGGTCATTCAAAATTTGACATGGCTCCTTGTCACTACCCAATGGCGGAGTCTTTGCAAGTTCCTTAACACCAACATTTTCTCCGGTAACTCCCTTGATGTTAACCTGTAAGATAATAAGGATAAAATAGCCTTGGAAATTCTGAGAATTGTGATTTCACTATCAAATCAAAGTATTAGGCGGTACTCCCTAATCTTTGATTGGATAAGACTCAGAAGAGAAAAGAACAGAGAATGAGTATATGAATTTCCGTAAGTACCAGAAAAAACTGACCAAAATCGGTTAAATACATTCTTTGTCTGAAAACTGTCAAAACTGTCATAAAACAGTTTGGCAACAGTCAACAAACTGTCATAAATCCGTGTTTTCTATAAGAATTAATACCAAGTCAAAATGGGTCAAATATTCTAAATTTGGATTTCTGATGCATTTTCGCGCTGACCTGGCAGCTCGATCCCAGCTAGGGGCTCTGCCCCTTAGACCCCGCTCCCAGGGGCGTTGTCCCCGAACTCCCGTTCGTTCAGGGGCTTCGCCCCTAAATGACAGTCTACTTTTAATCTTAAATAAATTTAAACAAGTGTGCACTCCACACCTTCCTTACTTGTTTAATATTTATCAAGATCATTTTTGGTCAACAAAAGTAATCCCATTACACTTAAATCACATTAGTGAAACAAATCACCAACATAACCAACAGTGACGGAACCAGAAAGTACAAGAACTCGTGGCATACTGCCGAAAAGCTAGCCACTCCGGAGATTTAGTCAACATCAACCGAGATACATTCAGAATCACCCTGAATCTTCTATCTAACATGTTTTTCTCCAAGGATTTAACCGATCCCTATGTGGATTCCGTTAAAGAGTTTAAGGAGCTGGTTTCAACTTTATGTTTATTTATATATCTTTATTGTATATAAGAAACTTTCAACTATATGCTTAAGTACATTATGTTTAATTGGTTTTTAACACATGTCTAAAACTATTATTGGGTTTTCCCCAATAACACGTCACTTTCTAATCATTTTCATATCCACTACAAGGTTTTTTTTATTATTTTTATTTTTTTTATTTTTTTTTATTTTAATTATAATTACGAGAAATTGCTTTTTTCCGGTTTCTGTGATGACGCATGTATCTACTTATGTTTACTTTGAAGGTGGTGCATACAACATTCTATAACGGTGATTATCATTACTTCACTCATACACATACTAAACCTTTTGAACCAACAATCGAGTTTTAGAAACTTCTCAATTTAATCATTATCTTGTAACGATTAAATACACTTGTAATAAAATAATCTTTCTTCCAAATAAGAAAAATACAAAGTGAAAGATTCAAATCATACGAAATTTTAAAAGAAAGAATCAAATATATTGGGATCTAGTATGAAAAGTACAAGTCTCTCTTTTTGACAAAATTTAGGTTCAGAATTCATTTATTTTGTCCTACTAAATTTTTTATAGGCGCTGACCATTTTTATGTAAAAAAAATACACATAGACCTTTTATGTAAACTAGTGAAAACGCTCGAGCATTGGAGCAAGTTTGTATGTGTTTGCTATTATAGACTAAAAAATATAAATTTCTTATATTGTTAAAAAAAAGGATAAAATAGGTTGCTATTTTTCCGGAATTAGCCCAAAAGAATACTAAAAAAAATACCTAAATAGTAAGGTCGAATTGTAGAATGGAATGTTTTAGTTGTTCAAAGGCTTTAAATCCTTTTCTTGTTGTGTAACTTCTTCGGTGTATGTTCAATTCGGTTGCAAAATAGTTTTCAACCTGTATTAATAAATTACTATAATGCCTCTCCAGTCTCCACTTTAAACTTCATTTTACTTATTACAATAAAGAAATGGCATAAATGTAATTTTACCAAGAAAAAATGTCAACTCCACAAGACATATAAC
Organism: Lactuca serriola; assembly: GCF_051521515.1. NCBI lineage: Eukaryota > Viridiplantae > Streptophyta > Magnoliopsida > Asterales > Asteraceae > Lactuca > Lactuca serriola. Next base: position 147,542,721 of record NC_136410.1, on the reverse strand, counting down.
AAGTACATATGCATTGACAGTGAAATATTAATCATACATTGCAGAAACAATGGTTAACATTTGTCATAAGTAACTAAGAGGTGAAAAAACTAATTACCATTCACAAATTAAGGTGTATGCTATAAAAAAATCTTGAAAAATGATGTTTTTTGAAAAAAGAAAAAGAAAAATATAGTATGAATGTTTTTCATTTATTGAAAAAAATTAGAAATATGAGAGGTAAAGGAGAAAATATAATAACAATTTTGTGGATAATATTTAGTGTTGCTCTTTTGAAAAATTTATGTTATTCTTAAATACATAAATCTAGAAAAAAAAATGTGTAAAATTAATTATTTGTTGCAATGAATTCTCGTTGTCCTTTTCAAAGTTAAAATATAAATATCCTTGTATGATTTATTTATTATGTATTAGTTTATAACCTATGAGAACCACAATTATAGAATTGATTAAACTTTCATAGTAAAAACTTAAAATTATTAATCAACTATTTCAAATAAATTGTTTTAAATAAATTATTAATTAAGAGATACTTTTTTAGTTATATAAAATTATAATCATTTATTTAAATGAATACATGAAATTATATCACTTGATAATATATATTAATTGTATTTTATTTTTTATTTTACTGTTATTAATTTAATATAATTAGAGTGTAAAATTTAAATACAGTGAGAAATTTAAAATTTAAAATTTGAAAAAGTGAATTAATATGTTGATATGTGGCATGATAGGTGACATATAATATTAATGATAATTTTTATATTATGACACTTGTCAATACGAAAATAAATTTATTCATTTATTAGAATAGGAAGATTAACTATGAATTGTATATATTTGAATGAAAATTTTATTAATTAAACTATAAAAGGAATTAGAATAAAAATCAAGTACAAGAAATATACAAAAACTTGAAAACTATATTAGATTTTAAAAATGTGTAAAAATTAAAATAAAAGATGTTTTAGTTATCAATAGGTTTAAGAATTACCACAGTACACATTTGATCAATATTAAAAAATTAAAATAAAAGATCTCATATCCAAGTTAAAAACAGCTTTCAAAAGTCATTGAACTAAATTCTAAAATCTTTGAAAAAAATATTTGAAATAATTTTTAAATTGTAAGTTTATATGGTTTTTTTTTCATTTTATTGCAATGTAGTATTTTTTAAGATCAAAATATTTATAAATTACTCTTCAAAATTTGTTTGAGATATCTAATTAATAAGATTATTTAATGTCATTTTACATTTTACATCTAAATTATTAGCTACATTTATTATTAAAACTTTTTTCAGTCAGCAAAGAGCAAGACTCCAAATTTAGGCATAAAAGTTTTCTACATGAATATGGTATGGTTCAAATTTAAACACAATATAGGGCATTTTTAGTAGTCAAGGGGAATGTATTAAGAACTGAACGGGTAAGTAAGAAGCTTCTCTAATCAAAGATGGAGTAGAACTAATTTTACTAGTTCTTTGAAGCATTTCATCAAGAATTTCATGTGCATCTTAATCTGTCAAGTTTGAACAACAAAAAACAATCTAATAAAACCCAAATTAGTTTTTTTTCATAGAGTAGCTTTGTGTGAAATTAGATATGAATTCATTATGTCAAAAGAGAACCAGTATTTAAAATGTACACGAAAATGCAGCAAAAAGTCACAAAAAGCGAAGAATCGTTGCACGAATGTCAAAATACATGAAATTAGTAGCTAAATGATGTGCACTTAATCAAAAGGGAAAATAACACAAATGCCCTAAGAACTTTCTAGGTTTTACCCGTTGAGTCCCTAAAGTTTTTGTCGGACTTTATAGGTCCCTAAACTAGAACATGACCTGCTCTTTTAGTCTCTATCAACATGTAATAGTCGGTTTAGTAACCTTTTAGACCAAAAAAAAACTCACATTGTGCCCCTATAAAGGCAAAAAAAATAATAAGTTTGATGATCAATTCATAGCAAAAAATTCCCCTTTTCTTCTAAATCCATTTCACACTCAAGTCACACCCTCCTGAACGAAATGTTCATGAACATTTTATTCAACCATTACATTACAACCATCATAACTTACCTTAATCACCATCTAATCAATATCACAACAACCCAATCCAAACACCCTTATTCCTCCCCTTTGTTTTGCGAAATAAGCTACCATTAGAGCACCCATAACCCACAAAAACCACCAGTCAGCCACCATAACCAATCCCCTACAAATCGAAGAAAAACAGAGATTAACTCTCATTTTCTCTCTGAACCTCATCAAACCCACGCATCCTTCTCAACATCTCATCCATCAAACCACCAACTCGAAGGGAGAAAGAGAGGTAGCTTGTGCGATTTTGAATAGAGAAGAAGGAAGGATGGGGTCAATTCCTTGAAGAGCTAAAATCGAATCAAAGAAAATAGTGGAAAGGGGTTTTGATTGAGAATCAATTAGAAGGGGAAGAGGGTTGTGATCTTCGGTGAGTGTGTGTGACGATCGAGGGTGAAGACGGAAAGAAGAGCAATGATTGATTTCTTAGGTGGGTACAAATTGAGTGTGAATCGGCTTTAGAAGAAAATGAGACTTTTTTTGTACGAATTGATACCCCAACTTATTTTTTTGGCTTTATAGTGGCACAATGTGAGTTTTTTGGTCTAAAAGGTCACTGAACCGGCTATTACAGGTTGATAGGGACTAAAATAGCAGAACATAATCCGAGTTTAGAGACCCATAAAGCCCGAAAAAAACATTAGGGACTCAACGGGTAAACCCTAGAAAGTTCATAGGGCATTTTGTCATTTTCCCTAATAAAAACAGAAATTACGTTGAAATTTCTCAAAAATTAGGTTCTAAATAAAGTAATATGAAGATATAGTTCATCGAGCTTAGTCTTCATGAAATCTTTGGAATGTATGTAGAAAAATAGAAACCGGTGGGGGACCTACTCACATATCTGATGCCTTGCCACCTGACTTCAACCATCGCAACCATCGTAGGTTCAGAGAAATGAGAGAAGATGGAAGAAAGTGGAGCAGCGACCTAGTAGAAAGAGACGAAATCAATCGTTTTTTTAAGAAGAAAGGTGAGTCTCGTATTGGTTTTGGAGGACCCAATTTGACATCCGGAGAAGCTATGTTTTTCCACATCATATTCAAACCATCAAACGCAATGGCTATCCGACATACCATCATTCATTCGATTCCAGCGTAGTGGTGCGATCGGCAAGAGCAAAAGTGGAAGAACAACGGTGTTCAAGAAGAATGGCGGGGGGTAGGTGGTGGGAGAAATTGTTCATAAGATGCAGAAGTGAAATCGATGTAGGAAAGAATGTTTCCAACAGAAAAAAACTCACAGAAGAACAACACGTATGGAAGAAGCGGATGACAATCCACATTAAAAAAAATCTGGGAAAATGCAAAACAAAAAAAAAAAAATTGGCAAAATTGTAATATCCATAAACTTCGCTATTGTTAAAGGCTTTTGATTTAATATATACTAGGTGTGAGACCCATGTATTACATGAGTTTATTTAAAATAAAAATTATATACAAAATTCTAAACATTTGAGAAGTATAAATTTATAAAAAAAGTGAGAAAATATTGAATTATAAAAATTAAAGTGCTTTTTTTTCTCTTTTAAATTTAAACAAATAATTTAAATTAATAAATAAATAAAATTAATGAATATTTAATTTAGTAATTTTGAAATTAGAAAGAAAGTTCATTAGTGAAATTGATATGTATTTATTATTGTATTTAAACACTATTTAACATTTAATAAAATGAAAAAAAAAACATAAAATGACACAAGGAATAAAAATTAACTTAAAATAACCATAAAATTATATGTGACAAAATAAATGAAAATATAATATGTGGTAAAAAAGATCTTTATTTATTAAGAAGGAGCATTATAAGTATTCTATTTTATTTTTCTATTTGTTTCATTGCGTATTTAAGATCTTTTTCTAAAATACCGTAAAAGGCATCTCCAATGGTCCTTAAAAATAATAATTTGATACCAAAATTTGCTACAACCGAACTCCAAAATTTGCTAGAATCGAATTCCAAACTTTGAACAATTTTAGGGATTTTGTAAAGTAACACTCCAAAACGGTGCGCTACTATTGAAACTAGTGTTAAATTAAAACAACCAAATATGAAATGTATAGTCAATAGGAGGAGGCGGAGCTCACTTTTTAGACTAATAAATATCAATTCAACTATTATCTTTTTTGCGTAAAGCAAATAAATAATGTCAACATTGCACACCTTCATTTAGGTCTAAGTTCACGTGTCATCATACAAATAACTTCATGAATAAATGATAAGGAGCTGATTAACACATTTTGAATAAGAATCAATTCAAGTTTCAATTTTGAATCGGAATCAATTAAAGTTAATAGATTCAAAATCAATTCAAGTTTATATTCAAGGTTAATAGAATAAAATCAATTCAAGTTTACACTTAAAATAAAGTTAACCGAATCAAAGCCAATTCATGTTCAATTAAAGTTAACAGATTCAGAATCAATTCAAGTTTATATTCTAGGTTAATAGAATCAAAATCAATTCAAGTTTACACTTAAAATAAAGTTAACCGAATCAGAGCCAATTCATGTTTATATTCAGGATTAACATTTAACATAATCAAAATCAATTCAAGTTTGAATTAAAGGTTAACACTTAAAAAAATCAAAATCAATTCAACTTTTCCTTCAAGGCTAACAGTTAATAGAATAAGAATTAATTGAAGTTTACACTTAAGGATCAAATTTTGGAGTTAACTCTTTGAGTATGGTTGTAAATGAACCGGTTGAACATAATCAAATGTTTAACTTTAAACGACAAACAAGCGAACACGAACAATTATTCAAACAAAATTTTATGTTTGTGTTCGTTTGTTAAGAAATTTAGTCTCTTCGTGTGATAAACGAACATAAATGAACAACAAACACAAAATTACATAAACAAATAGAATTGAACACTAAAATATAAACGAACGAATGCAAATGAAATTAAAATAAAATAAACAAGCAAATAGATGTGAACTCAAATGAACTAACACATACAAACATTTGTATACATATAAAAATCTATTTATCAAAAAATAAATGAACGTACGTAAACGAACATCAAGAAACGAACATTCACGAACATAAATGAACAAATGTGGGGATTGTTCGTGTATGTTCATTTAAATAAACGAACAGAATATTTTGTCCATGTTCGTTTGTTTATTAAATAAACAAACTTTCCACCAAAAGGTTCACGAACAGTTCGTTGACCATTCGATTTATTTATAACCTATCTTTGAAAGTGGGTTGAAGTAATGTCGGCTGAAGAGGTGTTCATATCGTTATGTGTCCTTTAGGGTTCTAAGTGTGGTCCTACGCTTTGGAAATAAAAACTAGGTTTTGATTATGATATTTTAAAAATATATACTATGAGGGTATAATTGTCAGTAATTTTGACATTTACAAGATGGTGGATTCAAGGCCTGTCATGGAACAATACAATGAACTCATGAGGATTTTGGGACAATTTGAACAATAGAAAATGCAAATGGATGAATCCATTCTGCCCCAAGTGTTATTGACAAATTGCCCCCATCATGGAAAAACTTTGTAACACCCATAAAACTCACAAGAAATTGGAACTTTTTAAAACAACCCAAATTCATAAATTGTTTACAATAATAGTTTTCAAAACATTTTGAACATTAGAGTCTCCCAAAATCATAAGTCATAACATGAGGATGTGTACGGCCACACCTTTGCCTTCCCGCAGTCATCTGAAGTACCTGAAACATAACCCAAAGTTGTAAGCCAAGTCTTAGTGAGATCCCCAAAGTGCCAACACATAAATAGATAACATATACAATAACAGCATGTCGGGTCCAATCAACCATCGGATTGGAATACCCCTACGCCCAACCAATCATCGGGTTAGGATGTCAATATACTATGGGTCCAGTCAACCATCGGGTTGAAATACCATAGGCCCATCAACTATCAGATTGGAATGCCAATCTACAATCAACCATCGGGTTGGTATGCCCCTAACCTATTGGCTTACACACAAAGCAGTAAAGCCTCAACCACTGACTAAATATGTACACATATAACAGATAACATATAATAACAGTCTACAGACAGTCAAGCAGATCTACAGATCCCTAAGCATAGCATCATCCTATATACCAGGATACCGATCTAACATATCACTCATGATAACATGCATAACAAGATACCAAATCCAAAGGACCGGTCTTGGTGCCTTTGACCTGTAAGTACAGTGAGGAAAACTCACCTCGCAAACTAGAAAAAAGCTTATGAGGTCTCGACTCCAAATCTCAGCTCTCTAACTAACACCTATTCCAACCAAATGACTAATTTTCCATTTAAATCCCAAAATACCCAAAATACCCTTAAGACCAAACTTTGTCGAACTTGGTCAAAGTCAAGGCCAAACTAGTCAAAATCCATAAATCAAAGGAGTCAACCAAACCGAGTCAACGTAGTTGAGTCAACTCAGCAAGCGTACGTTGGGCGTACTATGGGCATACTCCTCCTGTTGACCAAAAACGAGGTCGTTGACCACGTACATTGGGCGTACTCCCAGGTACGCACGATGTAACCCCCATACTTCCTTCTAATCCTATTAAGAGCTTAATACAATGTCTTAACACGTCCAAATGCAGATCCACCATCAAAATGTCATTAGGGAGAGTACATGTGATAACGTACATGATAGATCCATTGGCGGAAGCATATGGAACTCTACTCATTTATGCTATCTCTACATCGGTACTCGGACTCTAAGTCTTACTCAGTTTGGTATTACTTTGTATTGGTAATTCTCCCTTTTGGAATTATCCATACTAAAACATTTTAGTACCTTATCCAATTATGTACTTGACTAAGTCCAACTAGCTATCATTATCCCTAGAATATAAGCAACCTCTCCCAGATCCTTCATAGCAAACACTTTCCAAGCCAAGACTTAACTTCTTGCAAAAATGGAATGTCATTTCCTTTAAGAAGTATGTCATGAACATACAATACTAGGAAGGTCACTATATTCCCACTAGCTTTGGGATATACACAAGATTCATCCTCACTTCTAGAGAAGCCAAACTCTTTAACTTTCTCATCAAGCAAAGATTCCATCTGCGAGAAGCTTGTTTCAATCCATATATTAATTTATCAAGCTTACACACTCTATTGGGGTACTTAGCATCCATAAAACCCTCTGGCTGACTCATGTAAACATCTTCAGCCCACTTCCCATTAAGGAAAGCGGTTTTGACATCTATCTGCCTGATTTCATAGTCATCAAACACAACTATAGCTAGCATCACCCTAATAGATTTAATCTTAGCTATTGGTGAGAAGGTCTCATCATAGTCAACCCATTGGGTTTAAGTAAATCCCTTTGCAACCAGTCGAGGCTTGAAAGTGTGCACCTTTCCATCCATGCCGACCTTCTTCTTGAAGATCCATTTGCACCCAGCTATCTTACGACCTGGTAAATTCTCAACCAAACTCCAAACTTGGTTGTCATACATGGACTTGATCTCGCTGTCCATTTCCTCTTTCCACTTGGAAGACTCAACGCTTGACATTGCTTCCTTGTAGTTAGAAGGTTCATCCAAATTTACCAATGTACTATCATTGATAAACGTATCACCATCTATAGTAATATGGAAACCATAAAACTCAGGTGACATTCTAACTCTACTGGAACGCCTAAGAGGTAATGACTCGTCAATCAGTTCAACTAGAGTTTCTTCCTCTAGTTGAGCGCTATCATTTTTAGAAGTTTCTTCATCGTTTAACTCATGAATTTCTTCAATATTAATGGTACTCCCACTGTCCTTTTTGCATATGAACTCTCTCTCGTTAAATACTCCCCTTTGTGCTACGAAGACCACGTTCTCACAAGATCTGTAGAACAAATATCCAAAAGACTTCTGTGGGTAGCCGATGAAAATACATCTCTCACTTCGAGGTTCAAGCTTGTCGTGAGTCTCACGTATAATGAAAGCCTCGCAACCCCAAACCTTGATATGTGCTAATGAGGGAACTTTCCGTGTCCACATCTCATGAGGTGTTTTAGCAACCTTCTTTGTTAGGACAAGATTAAGAATGTGGGCGGCTGTCTCTAAGGCATACCCCCAGAAAAAGATTGGAAATGAAGCTCGACTCATCATGGAACGAACCATGTCTAACAAGGTCCGATTACGCCTCTCAACTACACCATTAATCTATGGTGTTCTACAAGGAGTCAATTGTGAAACTATTCCACATTCCTTGAGGTAGTCGTGGAAATCGATACTAAGATACTCACTGCCTCTATCAGATGTAAGCATCTTTTTCTTCCTGACCTATTGATTCTCAACTTCTTGTTTAAACTCTTTGAACTTTTCAAAGGTTTCTGACTTATGCTTGATTAAGTAGATATAGCCATATCTGCTATAATCATAAGTAAAAGTCACATATAATTGATTTGCATCCCTTGTGGTGGATCAGAAGGGACTACACACATTTGTGTGTATGAGATCCAACAATCCTTCAGCTCTTTCACAAGAACCAGTGAAAGGTGATTTTGTCATATTTCCAAGTAAACAATACTCGCACGTATCATTTGTCCTTAAGTCAAATATTTCCAACACTCCATCCTTTTGGAGTTGTGCGATGCGTTTCTTGTTAAGATGTCCAAGAGGAAAATGCCACAAGCATGCTTTGTCTATACCATTAGACAAATCAATTTAAAATATAATATTGCTTAAATTGTCTACACACATCATAGTTTAATGCACATCATCACAAGGTAAGCTTCAAAATAAAACACACCATTTTTATAAGCAGAAATAGTACCATTCTTATCATCAAAAGAATATCTACAACCTTGTCTAAACAATGCATGGAAAGAAATAGTTTTCATGTCATTTCTGACGAGTAACAATAATTCATCAAATCTAAATTAACACCATTACTAAGCACTAAGTTATAAACTCCAATCTTGGTAACATGTGAATATCTCCTATAGCCCATGATCAAGTTCATCCTTCCATGTTGCACATCCTCACTTCTTCTTAGCCCCTGAAAATCAGAACAAATGTGAAAACCACATCCTGTATCAATGACCCAAGAATGAGAATATGATGAGTTTTCAGATAAGATAGTGTAAATACTTGCTGAGGTTGGCTTCACCTTGCCATCCTTGATATCCTACAAGTATTTCGAACAACTTCATTTCCAATTCCCCTTGCCATTGCAGTAAAAGAAAGTGGCTTCCTTTGGATCGGAAATAGGGGGAGCGTCGGAACTAGACTTTCTTTTGCGTTCACTACCAGACAACCCAACATGGGAGGTTCCCTTCCAATTCAACTTGGGAGGACCTTTCCTCTTTTTTTCCTTAACCAATGGCTAGAACAGGGGCAACAACATGAGTGGAGGCAACACCTTTCCCTTTATTCCTTCTTTAGCTGTTCGCAGGAGGTTGTGCAATTGTGATAAAGTAGTTTCGTTGTTGTTCAATTGATAGGTCAATATGAACTGATCATAACAACTTGGCAGGGAGTTCAACAATATGTTGATTTACAAATCTTCATCCAATTTCACATTCAGTTTGATGAGCCTATCCACGTATCATTGCATTCCTAAAACGTGGTTGCTTATAGACTCGCCATCCCTCATTTTGCATGCCATAAGGGACTTTACCACCTCGTTATTGACGTATTATAAGTAAAATTTACACCAAATCTTATAACGATTCAAGAAAATAAGTTCATCTAAATTATATTTATTTAGAATTATAAAGATGAATAACTCTTTGTATACCGTTCTTGTAACTATAAAAGATTTCATTTTATAAAACTTTCGGTGTTAAAACCTATGCAACGCACCAACATTTTTGTTGATGTATTTTTAAAATGTGTGTATTCTCAAGTGACTTAGAAGCCGAAGGTAGAACATCGGTGCTATGTAAATTATATTTTCTTAGTTTTAAATAATTTTGGCATGTTTTCATATCGTTAATATTTAAAGTATTGTAATATATCCGTTTCCAAACATAAAAGTTTGTAATATATTAATTATCATACTTTCAATGTTCGACTTATGTGGTTAATTGTGATCGAATTTATAACGTCGCGACCCCGAAATTTTCCGCTGTAGGTCAGGGTGTGACAAGTACTCATATATTTTGTAAGTCGAGTCTTGGAAGGAGCTAAAATAGGATATACTGATGTGGAAAAACTAGCATTATGTAACAGCCCGGAATTTCAGGTATTGTTATAATTATGTTTTTGGGTGTTTTAAGAGGGGACTCGGCGAGTTGGAGCCTAGACTCGCCGAGTAGGATCGCAGATCTGGTCGCGGGTTCGCGACTGGACTCGACGAGTCCGGATATGGACTCGGCGAGTCTGCGCTGTTCAGCGAAAACCCTAACCGTTCAGGTTTGGGACGTATATGAGGGACTTTATGGCCGTCATTGTTCACCCTAGCCTTCTGAGAGAAACCCTAAGACGATTGTGAGCATCTGGAGCAAGGTTGAAGACCATTATTGATTTTGGAGGTATTGTTTTGCAAGGAAGAGAAGGCTTGGTTAAGGGAACAACAAGAGAAGTCACGTTCTGAGGATTGGGGACACAGAGAGCACATTATTCAGGTAATAATTTGAGTTACATTCTTCTATGTTGATGTGTATATGGATTTAGGGTTATTGAACCCTTTTGTGGCTAGATTGAATGTTACCTTAATCCCCCAAACGATTGGAACCCTGTATTGGGATCTTCGGAAGTCCAGAATGTCCCATGCCTGAGCATTTCGGGAATCAATGGAGGTTTTGGATTGGAATCCTTATGCCTTAGGTCAAAATGTAAATTATGAGTCATGGGGTGTATTATGAGCACCGAAATGAGGACCTTACGTGATGGATCAGTCTAGGAAGGCCAGACCTATGAATGGTCGGAGCAGTTCTGACCTTAGAAAGCAGTTTGAGCGGTTGCATGGCATGGACTCGCCGAGTCCGATGAACAGACTCGGCGAGTAGCTTGAAGATTAACTGGGACTCGTCGAGTTGTTCTTCAGACTCGGCGAGTTGAGTCGGGGTGGCCCCGCGATTCTTCCAGGAGGAACTCGTCGAGTCAAGGAGGATACTCGACGAGTAGAAAGGGAATCTTAGAGAATTGGTGAGGACGTCTAGACTCGCCGAGTCGCCCTAGCACTCGCCGAGTCCGGTCAAGTTGACCGTTGACCGTTGACCGTTGACCACAGTTGACCTATGTCTGACTTCTTAGGGATAGTCAAACTTAGAAGGTAAAAGTGTTAATAAGAGATATATGATGTTATAGGGAGATTGTAGCTCGGCGGATCGAGCACGAGTGATTTCGGGATTTGCTAGCTTTCGATATTCACGATGTGAGTCTTCTCACTATACTATACCCGGAAGGGTTTGACTGTATGACCGGAAGGTCAGATATGATATGTGATACATGTGCTATATGTGGTAAATTATTTGTTATACGTGCTATGTATGTTATGGGCCGGAAGGCGATTATGTTACGGGCCGGAAGGCATTATGTTATGGGCCGGAAGGCAATTATGTTATGGGCCGGAAGGCATTGTGTTATGGACCGGAAGGTCGGTGTGGGTAGGACCGGAAGGTTTACCCAGCAGGGACGGAAGTCCCCTGAGACACATGGACCAGAAGGTCAGGGCCTGGAAAGGCGTATGTGCGTAAGTTGTATATTGGGGAACTCACTAAGCATTTATGCTTACAGTTGTTATGTATGTGTTTCAGGTACTAGCGAGGACCGTGGGAAGACGCCGGCGTGATCTGTACACACTGAAGGATGTTTTGTGATCTTGGGTTTTAGATGATTTGTATTTTGACATGATACTTGAAATGTTTATGCCTCGTTTTGAATGAAAATACTATATTTTGAAATGAAAAATTTGTTTGAAAATTTACGGTGTTACAAATTGGTATCAGAGCCTTGGTTTGAGGGATTCGGGTGCACCTTCGGGCGTAACTGAACTCAAACCGAGGATTTGAGGAAAACTTTTAAAAATAAAGGCATAAACTTTTATAAATGATTTTGTGGTAAACAAGAAAGAAGCAGTGTGTACGATCAGTCAGCGCCCGAACGGTAAAGATCCCCAAAATACCTTACAATGTTATGTTATGAGATAAGTTATGATATGAATTGTTATGCATGCTAGAAGACTAGGTATTCATGATAGAACTAGAGTGGCCTGATTTGTGATGCCTTAGTCTAGGGAGTTTGCCGATATGAGATGCTTGATAGCGTGCAGGTAGATAGTGCATATCAAAAGTGGAGTACTCACTATCCGGGGTTTGGGGAGGAAGATTTGGGATGAATGCTGATGCGGTGTGGTCGGTAGTTTTGGCCCGTACTACCGAAGACACCGGGTCAGTGGGAGACCCAAGTAAGAATCCCTGGATATCGGAGACTGAGTAGGGTTGCGTTATCGAGTGCGATTATACTCGATGGAGTCTCTGATAGTTTTATGTTGTATTTCAGAGACATCATGGTTAGACCACGCCACGGAGCGAGTTCGAGCGGTGTGAGTGACGAGGAGATTCGTCATATGATTCATGAGGAGGTAGCTGCAACGATCCGGGCTGAGATTCCTGAGATGTTTGGGTCTATTAAGACCACCTTGATGGAAACTTTTGAGGAGCGGTACGCCGCATTGACTGAGGCTGCAGCCGCTGCAGCTACCGCAGCTGTGGCCGCTGCCAGGCCACAGGGGGGTGACTCGTTGCTGTTCCGGGAGTTCAGCAACACGAAGCCGCCTGAGTTCGATGGGACGCAGGATCCGATTGCTGCGATGAGGTGGATCGCTGATATTGAGGGGTGCTTCTACACTTGTTCATGTCCGGAGCACCTGAGGGTACGGTTCGCTTTGAACCAGCTCCGTCTGGAGCGAAGGATTGGTGGAAGTTCGTGACGGCGAACTTCACCTTGGCAGAGATTTCAACAGTGACATGGGAGGGGTTTACTTCTATGTTTAGAGACGAGTACGTTCCCCCGGTGGAGAGGGAACGATTGGTTCAGGAGTTCTTGACCCTCAAGCAGGGTACTGATTCGGTTGCGGTGATCACGCGGAAGTTTCATGAGAGGGCAATGTTCTGCCCCGAGCTGGTGTCCACAGAGCAGGCTCGGATGAGCCGGTACTTGGGTGTTTTGAGGAGGGATATCCGGGAGTTTGTGTCAAACTCCACCTATCATACCTTTGCTGAGCTTCAGGCGAATGCCAGGAAGCGCGAGATCGAGTTGGAGACCCAGGCCAGGGAGGAGGCCGAGTCTCAGCGGGTGGACCGGCGGCCGGCTCAGTCTCAGCCGGCAGCCAAGCGGACCAAGTCCGCCGATTCGAGGACGGGAGGTCCGAAGGGCCGCACTTGCGGAAAGTGCGGCAAGGGTCATGATGGGGCGTGTCGATCTGGTGCTTGCTACAAGTGTGGCAAGGAGGGGCACATTGCTAGGGAGTGCCCCAAGGGGTTTACGGTTTGCTTTCATTGCAACCAGACAGGCCATCGGAAGGCCGAGTGCCCTCAGCTTCTTCAGGGATCTGCACCTACTGCCAGAGCTACTGCGACTCGACCGGTGAAGGCCGAGGCCCCGAGGGCTCGTGGGAGAGCCTTTCAGCTGACTGCGGAGGAGGTCCGCGCTGCGCCCGATGTTGTGGCAGGTATGCTGTATTTCATGTGTTTATTTTGATGTCGAGATGTTATGCTTATGTTATGATATGCATAGGTACTTTCCTTGTGAACTCTGTGCCTGCTTTAGTGTTATTTGACTCGGGTGCGAGTAGGTCCTTTGTATCTTTAGATTTTAGTCAGCATATCAGCGTTAGTCGTGAGTCGTTGAGTCGGCCTCTGAGAGTTTCTATAGCTGACGAGAGAGTGATTTGTGCCACGGAGGTTCTCCGGGGATGTGTGTTAGAGATTTTCATGGTTGAGTTTCCGATTGACCTGATTCCTATTGTGATGGGTGATGTCTGTGTCATTGTGGGCATGGACTGGTTGAGCTGATTCGACGCCGTCATCGACTGTGAGCGTCAGCTGGTGACTATACGAGACCCTAGTGGGGGAGTTCTTTCGGTGTACGGCGAGGGTACCCGTTCGGGATCAGCTTTTTGTTCGGCCGCTAGGGCGAGGCAGTGTCTACAGCAGGGCTGTAAGGGTTTTGTGGCGTATGTGATGGATACGCGGGAGGTTTCCGAGAGACCGAGATCAGTTGAGGAGGTCCCAGTGGTGCGTGAGTTTCCAGATGTTTTCCCCGAGGAGCTGCCGGGAGTACCTCCTGTGAGGCAAGTAGAGTTTGGTATCGATCTGATTCCGGGGGCCGCGCCTATTGCTAAGGTGCCTTATCGTCTTGCACCTCCAGAGATGCAAGAGTTGTCCTCGCAGCTTCAGGAGTTGCTGGGGAAGGGATTCATTTGGCCGAGCAGTTCGCCGTGGGGAGCGCCTATTCTGTTTGTCAAGAAGAAGGATGGTTCACACCGGATGTGCATTGATTACCGGGAGTTGAACAAGTTGACGGTCAAGAACCGTTACCCGTTACCGAGGATCGATGATTTATTCGATCAGTTGCAGGGAGCATCTTGGTTTTCCAAGATCGATCTGAGGTCAGGGTACCATCAGGTGAGAGTGCGGGATGAGGACGTCCAGAAGACAGCGTTTAGGACGCGATATGGGCATTATGAGTTTGTGGTGATGCCTTTCGGGCTCACCAATGCCCCGGCTGTGTTCATGGATCTCATGAACAGGGTATGCAGGCCGATGTTGGATCGGTCAGTGATTGTATTTATCGACGACATTCTAGTGTATTCGAGATCTAGAGAGCAGCATGAGGAGCATTTGAGGGAGGTCCTTGAGGTATTGAGGTCGGAGAAGCTTTATGCAAAGTTCTCCAAATGTGACTTCTGGTTGCGGGAGGTCCAATTTCTAGGACATGTTGTTAACCAGGAAGGGATATTGGTCGATCCGGCCAAGGTTGAGGCGGTGATGAGTTGGGAGGTGCCGAAGTCACCCTCTGAGATCAGGAGCTTCCTTGGGTTGGCGGGGTATTATCGGAGATTTATTAAGGATTTCTCCAAGATCGCAGTGCCGCTCACCAGATTGACCTGGAAGGGTGTTGCATTCTCATGGGGACCCGAGCAGCAGACCTCCTTTGAGACACTTCGCCAAAGGTTGTGCGAAGCCCCGGTATTAGCCCTCCCGGAAGGGATGGAGGATTTTGTAGTATATTGCGATGCATCGATTTCGGGACTGGGTGCAGTGTTGATGCAGAGGGGTCATGTGATAGCTTATGCGTCGAGGCAGCTGAAGCCTCATGAGGCGAGATATCCCACGCATGATTTAGAGTTGGGGGCAGTAGTGTTCGCTCTCAAGATTTGGCATCACTACTTGTATGGGGTTCGATGTACGATATACACGGACCATAAGAGCTTGAAGTATTTGATGGATCAGCCCAACCTAAATATGCGTTAGAGGAGGTGGTTGGATGTGGTCAAGGATTATGATTGTGAGATCCTGTACCACCCAGGCAAGGCTAATGTGGTAGCCGATGCATTGAGCCGCAAGGCGGAGAGCACTCCATTGCGAGATGTATGTTTGAGATTGACTGTGATGGCTCCGGTATTGGATGCTATTCGTGGGGCACAGGCCGAGGCGGTGCGACCAGAGATGCAGAAGAGAGAGCGGGTCGTTGGGTTGATTTCAGAGTTCGTTAAGGATGGACGAGGGCTTCTGACGTTTCAGGGTCGGATTTGGGTACCGTTCGTGGGCGGTACGCGTATTACTTTGATGGAAGAGGCTCATCGATCGAAATTCTCGATCCATCCCGGGGCTACGAAGATGTATTTGGATTTGAGGAAAGAGTATTGGTGGCCCTGTATGAAGAGGGACGTCGCATGGTTCGTTGAGAGGTGTTTGACCTGCCGTAGGGTTAAGGCCGAGCACCAGAGACCGCATGGCAAGTTGCAGCCATTGGAGGTTCCCGAGTGGAAGTGGGAACATATCACTATGGATTTCATCACCAAATTGCCGAGGATTGCCAGAGGAGTCGATGCCATTTGGGTGATTGTGGATAGGTTGACGAAGAGTGCACACTTCCTTGCCATCAGTGAGAGTTCTTCAGCGGAGAAGTTGGTGGAGATATATGTGAGAGAAGTGGTATCTCGGCATGGGGTGCCGATCTCGATTGTTTCAGACCGCGATGTGCGCTTCACTTCCAGATTCTGGAAGAAATTCCATGATGAGCTGGGTACTAAATTGCATTTTAGTACCGCATACCATCCCCAGACAGACGGCCAGAGTGAGCGAACGATTCAGACGCTGGAGGACATGCTTCGAGCGTGTGTATTAGATTTCGGGGGTAGCTGGGATGCGTATTTACCCTTGGCAGAGTTTTCCTACAACAACAACCATCATTCGAGCATTGGTATGCCACCCTTTGAGCTGTTGTATGGCAGGAGATGTCGAACCCCCATTTGCTGGGGAGAGGTGGGGCAGAGAGTGATGGGCAGTACAGAGATCGTGCTTCAGACGACAGAGCAGATTCAGCAGGTTAGGCAGAGGTTATTGACCGCCCAGAGCCGACAGAAGAGTTATGCAGAAAGACGCCGATCCGAACTTGAGTTTCAAGTCGGCGACTTCGTTCTCCTGAAGGTCTCTCCTTGGAAAGGAGTGATTCGATTCAGGAAGAGGGGCAAGTTGGGACCCCAGTATATTGGGCCATTTCGTGTGATTGCAAGGATAGGCCGGGTATCCTATAGTTTGGAGTTGCCAGCAGAGTTGGGGCAGATCCACGACACTTTTCATGTGTCGCAATTGAGGAAGTGTATAGCCGATGAGTCGGCAGTGGTTCCATTAGAGGATATTCAGGTGGATGCGAGCCAGAATTATGCCGAGAGACCAGTGGCCATCAGGGATCGGAATATCAAGGTTCTGAGGAACAAGGAGGTACCTCTGGTGTTGGTTCAGTGGCAACACCGGAAGGGATCGGAAATGACTTGGGAGCCGGAGCGGGAGATGCGGGAGCAGCATCCGGAGCTATTTTCAGAGTGAGACTTTGAGGGCGAAGTCTAGTCCTAGTGGGGGAGAGTTGTAACAGCCCGGAATTTCAGGTATTGTTATAATTATGTTTTTGGGTGTTTTAAGAGGGGACTCGGCGAGTTGGAGCCTAGACTCGCCGAGTAGGATCGCAGATTTGGTCGCGGGTTCGCGACTGGACTCGACGAGTCCGGATATGGACTCGGCGAGTCTGCGCTGTTCAGCGAAAACCCTAACCGTTCAGGTTTGGGACGTATATGAGGGACTTTATGGCCGTCATTGTTCACCCTAGCCTTCTGAGAGAAACCCTAAGACGATTGTGAGCATCTGGAGCAAGGTTGAAGACCATTGTTGATTTTGGAGGTATTGTTTTGCAAGGAAGAGAAGGCTTGGTTAAGGGAACAACAAGAGAAGTCACGTTCTGAGGATTGGGGACACAGAGAGCACATTATTCAGGTAATAATTCGAGTTACATTCTTCTATGTTGATGTGTATATGGATTTAGGGTTATTGAACCCTTTTGTGGCTAGATTGAATGTTACCTTAGTCCCCCAAACGATTGGAACCCTGTATTGGGATCTTTGGAAGTCCAGAATGTCCCATGCCTGAGCATTTCGGGAATCAATGGAGGTTTTGGATTGGAATCCTTATGCCTTAGGTCAAAATGTAAATTATGAGTCATGGGGTGTATTATGAGCACCGAAATGAGGACCTTACGTGATGGATCAGTCTAGGAAGGCCAGACCTATGAATGGTCGGAGCAGTTCTGACCTTAGAAAGCAGTTTGAGCGGTTGCATGGCATGGACTCGCCGAGTCCGATGAACAGACTCGGCGAGTAGCTTGAAGATTAACTGGGACTCGTCGAGTTGTTCTTTAGACTCGGCGAGTTGAGTCGGGGTGGCCCCGCGATTCTTCCAGGAGGAACTCGTCGAGTCAAGGAGGATACTCGACGAGTAGAAAGGGAATCTTAGAGAATTGGTGAGGACGTCTAGACTCGCCGAGTCGCCCTAGCACTCGCCGAGTCCGGTCAAGTTGACCGTTGACCGTTGACCGTTGACCACAGTTGACCTATGTCTGACTTCTTAGGGATAGTCAAACTTAGAAGGTAAAAGTGTTAATAAGAGATATATGATGTTATAGGGAGATTGTAGCTCGGCGGATCGAGCACGAGTGATTTCAGGATTTGCTAGCTTTCGATATTCACGATGTGAGTCTTCTCACTATACTATACCCGGAAGGGTTTGACTGTATGACCGGAAGGTCAGATATGATATGTGATACATGTGCTATATGTGGTAAATTATTTGTTATGCGTGCTATGTATGTTATGGGCCGGAAGGCGATTATGTTACGGGCCGGAAGGCATTATGTTATGGGCCGGAAGGCGATTATGTTATGGGCCGGAAGGCGTTGTGTTATGGACCGGAAGGTCGGTGTGGGTAGGACCGGAAGGTTTACCCAGCAGGGACGGAAGTCCCCTGAGACACATGGACCGGAAGGTCAGGGCCTGGAAAGGCGTATGTGCGTAAGTTGTATATTGGGGAACTCACTAAGCATTTATGCTTACAGTTGTTTTATATGTGTTTCAGGTACTAGCGAGGACCGTGGGAAGACGCCGGCATGATCTGTACACACTGAAGGATGTTTTGTGATCTTGGGTTTTAGATGATTTTTATTTTGACATGATACTTGAAATGTTTATGCCTCGTTTTGAATGAAAATACTATATTTTGAAATGAAAAATTTGTTTGAAAATTTACGGTGTTACACATTATCACTTGTAAACACGACAAGACGGTTAAAGGAGATACCTTTTAGCACATGGAATTGAGGTATTAACTAATGCACTGAAACGACAAGTACTCTTAAAACCAGAGAAGTCAGGATGTCTTGCCAAATAAGCGGTAGAATTAGGGGAACATGAGATAAATTTCAAAGCACATACAAGTTTAATAGTCTAGGCGCTAGCGGACTTCGTAACATCAATAACTAACAACACCAAAGTATTTATGATAGAAGAGAAGGATGGAGAAGACATATGTGTTGTTCAGTCAGACAAGGAGGAGTCAATCTTGCACATAGATGGATCCTTGAGTGTAAATGGGGCAGGTTCATGCTTAATATTATATAACCCAATTGGTAAAGATGTTACTTACACATTGGAGTACTAGTGACCAATTTTGTAAGCTTAGGGACCCTATTTATAGTTTAGAATCTTTAGGGTTTAAACATGTAAAACTTAATTCACTTGGTATTTTAATCTATTAACTCATTAGCCTTATGGACTAACTCTTCAAAGACTCTCACAAAGATTTAGTCTAATCCTAATCAACATGGATCATTAGCCCAAACTATAAATATCACTGATTTATATAATCAGTCCCTGCAAATTTAATTAGTCTTTTTTGATCACTAAGCTAATTCTAAATTAATTCTTGATCAATACCAATTAAATAATATGGTTTCTCAATTAATATATTATTCTTAAATATATTAATAAATCACAAATAACCTCTTTCTCAAATATCCATCCTATCAAATTGTCCTGGTGAAGGCAACCCGAAATGGACCATGCTACTCTCGGGTCAAGTACATACCAATTATAGGTGTGGGCTTAGACACCTAATCCAATAGTCTCCCACTTGGATAAGTCTAATAACTATAACTGCAAGTACAACTTTAAGAAACAACTACCAATCGTAGCTCTCTGTTGAACTCTGAACAAATCAATGACGCGTCCATTAGATAAGGGATCATATATCCCTCCATTCTACAAGATATCATATGAACTGAGACATTGATTATAATCATTCTCTCTGTTCATGTGTTGTTTCCCAATTTCCAATTTATGACGACTGACTAATTGAACAAATCAAATCAGTCCAGGCTTGGCCAAGCGCTTAGGGTGTCATCACTAAATCATCGAGGGGCCCACAGATATCGCTTTTATCCCACATAGGGTAAATGGAATGGATAAAATTCGACTCATATGGTTGCTCTATTTACTCATCAAATCACACACAATAATACGTTTTATAACACTAAGTTACTGTTATATCATCAATATGCAATCGACTTGTAAACTACAACTCACATGTCTTGGTCTCAAGAATATAAGATATTATCGTGTCATGATCACTCATGATAAAATCCATGAAGTGATTCAAATGAGTGTGGGTTTAATCCAAAACTCAAATATTATTACAGGAATACTCATGAACATTGCAGCAAACTCACACCATGTCTAAACACCTTAGATAATCTACAGTCGGATTCATGACAGTCTTACCTCAATACCTACTTCGTATGATCAACTGCTGATAGTTTGAATAATCTTATTATTCGGGAAGTCAAAACATGCGAAGTGAAACACAAGAATAATCAAATCAAATATGGTCTCAAAACTTTTGAATATGAATAAAACACCTTTTGTTTAATCACCGTATTGATTACACATTATTCATTGTATAATGTTTCGATTAATCAACTTAATACTTGAATTAAAATAATAGTTATCCCATGCTCCAAGCATGCACACTATGTTTACCTATGGTTCTCACTTTGTGAAATGGATCAATTGAAAACATTTCAATGATACTCATTTCACAATTCCAAATCCTTAGTGTAAGAACAACTAATTCTTGCCACTATCATGCAATGTTCCTTTTATAATGCCGGGGGTACAAAAGTCACAAAGACTTTGCCAACAATATTACAAAGTATTCCTTTGAAGATTGATAACAAGACAATTCCAAGGAAGCAAAGTCTCAAATTCAAAGTACATTCCTTTGAATATCCTTCTTGCATACATAGATTCTTAATATCCATCTCCAATTATGGAAACATTTCCATATATGCCATATGACAACTCATTATAAATAGAATCCCGTCTAGTCATAATAATGTCAATATGGTCCATCCATTACTATACTTTGAACTACAAGCTATCAATCCTTAGTGAACTTTAGATCGTCCTTGACAGTTGTTTAATAACTTTAGTCATAATAATGTCAATATGGTCCATCCGGTTCTAGTCCCTTTTCCCTCTTAATGCCCTAAACATTTGGAAAATTAGAACACGTGAATATTATAGCATATGCAATCGATCCTATATCCGAAGCATATGGGACACGATTCATAATGTCTTACATAAAGACATGATACTTGACCGGTCTTTTGCTATAATATTCCCATATATAGAATTTCCAATGTTGAAATATTTCAACATGGTATTCATATATATATATCCATGACTAAATTTGATTAATACTTCAATCTAAACTATTAGATTCGAAATAAAGTATAAGTATCATCTCCTTTATTATAACGAAATAACTTTTCAAACTTTGCAACTTTGCAAATTAGAACTTTTTTTCCTATAACTATTATTTCTAACTTGCAACACTTCACATAATAATAATGCTCCCACTACAATGATAATTATATTCTTACAAGCATAACACTAATGCTGCCACAAGCTCGGACATGTACTCCAAAAACATATGGACTTTTTAGAAATCAATACTTATTGACTTTCATAGGAAATTTCAGATTTCTGATAATAGATGCTTCGATAAGACTTTATCTAGGCTTCACAAAATCATACACCTTTCCTTAGATAGCTCATATGTGTGTCTAAATTATTTCAGACTTTTGCCATTTCTCACAATTCGTACTATGAAGAGGGATGTCGTAATCATAATCGAATTTGAGAATGCACTTAACACAACTTCTGTCTCTTTAAATCTACTTAGTGAAAGTGTTTCCTCACAATGATTTTCATGAAGCGGAGACAGATCTTATGACACTTAGATTTTATGGTGTTTGTGTTCCTTTCCACGTGAAACTTCCATTTCCAACCATTATCATTAGAAAAGGTCTATGGCAGATTCAAACTCATATGGACTGAACTTGTTCAATCTTAATTTCTTGCCACTAGGCATCACAAGGGCCTACTATGTCTCCCATGTTGTTGTTCAGATCACCCTTACTGATCAATGAACTTTCACTGATCAAGGCGCTTTGCCTTAAACAAACAATTAAGAACTCATACAACTCACAAGCATAGTTAATTTTTAACTTCAATGAGCATAGATACAAGAATATGTCAACACGATAGGTTGCAAACCTCAAAACGTGTGCTAGTGATAACTAAAAGGTTTATTTTTGATCAGTTCTTGAACTTTTCAAGACCATTAAGACTCCCAGTGACCTCTTGATATATAAGATTCTCTTGTCAAGAAATATTTCTTCATAATCACATATTCAAGAGTTAGTGTGAGACCTTATCAAGGCAATACTTCATGTAATTAGTCTTAATTGGTCTTTGTTTGATCCAGAACATCACAACTTTCAATTTCAAATGTACAATAGTAAGAAACATTTCTTCTCCACATTTCATGAGGCATTATAAACTTAAGATATGTCACTCAATGTACAATCTTGGAGTATAACTCTAAGACTTGATTTTGGAAAGAAGTATGATTCAACTTCTTGATTCAACCATTTCAACAATTCTCGATTACTCTCCTTAGCCATAAAATTTGTCTACGGTGACCTTAGAGAATCAATTGAGATATGGTTCCATAATCATTAGGATGATCATAAAACACGATACTCAAGCACTCTCTTTTCCTTTCAGATTGGAGAAACTTTTATCTTTCTGCCTAATTTGATTCTTCTTATTCGTTCTGCTACATATTGAAATTTTTTCAATGATTCAAAATTATACTTAATCTCGTAAGTATAACCATATTTACTAAACTTTCAGTAAATAATGACGCATATACTTTATCATCCTTTGTTGTGGACTTGACCAATGCACAAATTTGTGTACCAGATCTCCTAGTCCTTCACTTGACTCACATCTATATGTGAACAAGGAATTAGACTTAATTTCCCAAAGACAAAAGTTCTCATTCATCATACAATACAAGTTACATGATTCCAAGTTTTTGTCCAATGAAAACTTGGGTGATGAAAAACTTTTCTAATTTGGTATATAATGGCATTACCACAAACTAAGAATCAAACCATTTTCAACATTGCTATTAATGGAAACATATAAACAACAATTTCTACAAATGTCATTTCAAGGAAACTTAAAATAAGATAAAAAAAACAAAATTCTTTTTTTCTTTATAAAAGTGCGGAAAACTTGTCCTTACCATGTAAATGCAAATGAAAACTATGTTATTAACTATTCGTAAGCAATCTATCATAACTCTTAAGTAGCAGCTCAAAAATCTAATCATCAAACCATGAAATCGAAATCCATCTCTTCGCGATTAGAATCAACTTACTCTTCTTTTAAGCTTCCTTTTTCTTCTTCAATCCTACAAAACATCAAAATGCAATCTTATCACATCATGTATCAAGAATCTATAAATAGGAACTTAACAGAGTTACATAGTATTCTTACCTGAAGTATAGTCATACATTTTTGACTTTACCATCTCTTAGATCTTTCAGGTAGATATGGTAGCTCTACAACCAATTCCCCTTTTCTTGGGAATAGAAACAAATAGACTCTTTCGGAATGGTACATGGGACTATCTCAGATTTAGTCTTTGTGTTTACCATTCAGCGAATGTCCATGGAAGTTTTGGAAATTGATCTTCCAATCAAATTTGCTTGAGCAGTGCGCCAAATGATTGCTGATTCACCAGCAATTAAAAAATATGTAAGATCGATAAGGGCCACGTCGTGATCTGTCTTGTAGTAGTCTTTAACAAACTCAATATATGACTTAGGAAGTGATTGAAGAATCAAGTCAGCATCCAACTTCTTTGGGAAAATGACACCCAACCTTCCCAGCCTGTCAATGTGTGACTTCATCTCCAAGACATGTGAACACACAGACCTTCCATCTTGGTGTTTGCATGCCAATAGGGTTTCAGTGACCTTGAAGTTTTCAAGTCGATGAACATGTGGGTCAGGGAGAATTATTGGAGGATGTGGAGGAAGTGAAGTATGATTTCTGGGAACATCATCTTCATGAGAAAAACTTTTTCCAAAAGATTCAGGAAGACCATAGTTGTCTGAACTAGATATCTACAATGGAGAAATTCAAGTTAGTTGATTTAATTCCTTAATACAACACCTAATATGAAATATTAAGGCTAGGATGCAACACAATATTCTATAATTTGGAAGATGGATGTCGTAATCCAGTTGCAAAATATTTGAAGGTAGGTAAATGAAGATTTACCAATTTCCACCATGAAAAACAAAAATGAACTTTAGGTTTTAAATGAATTGAAATTCCTAGATTCTTTGAGATTCATTGAACTTTTTAATGACATGTTTAATCTCGATGATGCCCTCGCAAGTTTGTGACTGGGATATCGGGGATCACAAACAAGGTCTGAATAACTGCGCAAATTAGCTTGGTACTCTTAAAGACTTCTATCACTTAATCAATGTGTCGGTTAACCACATATGCTCCATTAATCTATGATAATCTACGAGCTACCCATTGCCATCCTACATTAGCCCCAGATTAGTGTGCCAGTTAACCATACACGATCCACTAATGACTAATAAGGTGCAATGTGCAATTTCATGGGTTAGCATTAAATTCACATTTTCCTATAGTAGCTAAGACTGAGAATTTATAATGATTTAGTTACTTTATGTTTCATTATACTTTTAATGAGGATTTAAATGTCCTGTCAAACTCGTTCGGGTAATGACCCTCCACTGGTTAAGGGTGCGGTGGGTAAGAGTGGATACCTAATGGTTGTCATTTTATAGGTCGCTTCCTTAAACACCCCTTATAGACCAGCTTCGTGAATGAGGCCTACTAATGGTAAGACTGATTTTTAACTTATACATATATAATATATTAAACTTATAATTTTATATAGTATAGGGGTGTATTTTAAACATTTAAAATACTAGGTGGTTTAATCTACTAATTAAACTAGACTTTTAATTTAATTAAACTCAAAACATATAATTATGGATTTATTAATACTCTTTTAATTAATCTTTTAATTAATTTTCAACGAAGCCATAATTAAGACTTTTTAGTCTAAATTTATGTTATGAAGCCAAAAGGTTTAGTATTTAATATTTCACAATTAAAACTTTTTTAATCAAATTTTAAATTCCGAAACTTGAGGGCAAGTTTTGAAACTCTTGAAAAAAAAACACTTGAGTTTTATAATTTATGTTACATAAATGAGATTTTCCAAGTTCTGTAACTTGAGGACAAGTTATGAAACTCTTCAAGACCTTTGGACTCCAAAACTTTATGACGATATTTGTAACCTTTCAAGACTCTTGAATTCCATAACTTAAGGAGTTAATTTGTTTCATGAATAAGACTTTTCTTATCCATAATTTATGGAGGTTTCATAAACTCTTTAGATCAAACTTTTAAACTAATAAAATAATCAAATAATTTTATCTTTAAGTAATTTGACCTAATTCAACTCTTATATCAAGATAACTTCAAATCAAAGAATTACAAGGAATTAGCTTATCATGTAAAGTAGTAATTATCTCAAGATTTGACAATTTATCTTTTAATTGGATGAGGTTAATCACTACCAAATAAAAAAAACAGATTTTATGTTATAAAATAGTTCATGGTAATGATCCTAATCTAATCTTGGCAAAACAAAAACTCGAAAAATCTACCATCTAATGATCCAATTCGTCGAGCCAAGCTATGGACTCGTCGAGTTCATGGTCATGTGAGCCAACTCGTCGAGTCCACTCATGGGACTCGTCGAGTCTAGCAGTCAGACAACAATTTTTTCAGGTTTTTCAACTTTGAACAATTAAACAATGCATCTATATAACATAAAACTACTCATGGCTCTGATACCACTGTTGGGTTTTAAGTACTATAACACTCCTATGGTGCACATACAACCCTAAATATTTAGATCTAAGTTTTCTCTAATTATACATGCAATATTCATTTCCAAAGCATGAAGCCTAATTAGCATACAACAGTGATATTTAAAAACATAAAAAACTAGTTAGAAGATTACCTTCTTGTTGTAGCTTGTAGAACTTAGCCTTTCAAGAGCATAGAACCCCAAGTGACCAATTTTGCAAGCTTAGGGACCCTATTTATAGTTTGGAATCTTTAGGGTTTAAACTTGTAAACCTTAATTCACTTGGGCTTTTAATCCATCAACTCATTAGCCTTATGGACTAACTCTTCGTGGACTCTCACAAAGATTTAGTCCAATCCTAATCAACATGGATTCTTAGCCCAAACTATAAATATCACTTATTTACATAATTAGTCCCTACAAATTTAATTAGTCTCCTTTGATCACTAAACTAATTCCAAATTAATTCTTGATCAATACCAATTAAATAATATGATTTTTCAATTAATACATTATTCTTATAATATATTAATAAATCACAAATAACCTCTTTCTCAAATATCCATCTTATCAAATTGTCCTGATGAAGGCAAATCAAAATGGACCATGCTACTCTCGGGTCAAGTACATACCAATTATAGTTATAGGCTTAGACACCTAATCCAGCAACATTAATAGCAGGGTCACAAATAGAAATTAGGATGAGGTGTGAAAATATATGTGCTTTCATAGATTCCAAGGTGGTGGCCAACCAGAAAAATGGGCCCTACGAAGTTTAGGGCAGAACTTGATGAAATACGCAACTAGGGTGAAAACACTAGCAGAATATTTCAAAACATTCAAACTACAACGCGTGCCCAAATCAAAGAACAAATGAGTAGACACGTTGAGCAATATAGCATCATAAGAATTTTTACATCTCGCAAAACAAGTATTTGTCGAAACAGTATAGATAAAAGCAATAGATGAAAAGCCTCCAATATCGATAAATGACGCAATAGATAATTCGATGGCGATGTGGGGATTGTCTATGATCGTAAAGATGAACTTCAAGGACATGGTGAATGCGTAATTTGATTTCCATCACAATTAGGTATGAGTTCAAACCCATGCAAGGGAGAATTATTAATACGAGGTGATACTTTTGATAGGGAACAACATAATGTCCGTTCACAAGAGCTTGAAGGTACCAGTTGCTTAATGTTGTCAGATATTTATCACTCATGAGAACTCGAAGGTACCAATAACTTTATTTTGTCAGATATTTAACACTCACGATATATATATATATATATATATATATATATATATATATATATATATATATATATATATATATATAAAACAGGCAACTTTAGAGAGATACAATAAGATGAAGGGTGAAAGTCCTGAGAAGTTAGTTTCAGGTAGTGATGATTTCACTATATTCCTCTGGGAAACTTTTAAAGACAAGCATCCGAAAACTCGAATGGCAGGTCATCAACAGGTACTAGTTTTATGTTTCTTCATTTTGTTGCTCAAAATAGCAACATACTTTACTCTTTTTTATCAATATAGGTAATGCAATCTTTTTTACTGATAACAACAATATTTAACTTCTTATAGCAATTAGTAACTTTTAAGAGCCAAAACTTGCCGTTTTTTTTGTCGATGTTCTGAAGAGATACTTGAATGTGTCCATGGAGTTGATACTCCTTATTGTTAGATTAGTGTATAAGTCCATAACAATTTTGGTATGTACTTGACCCGATTATGAGCATAGTCCTTTTGGGTTGCCTTCACCATAGCAACTTGTAGGATGAATTAAGGAGAGAAAGGATTAATTATGATTTATTAATATATTATAAGAATAATATATTAAAGGAGAAATCATATTGTCTAATTAATATTAGTCAAGAATTAATTAAGAATTAATTTTATGACTAAAAGAGATTAATTAAACTTAGGGGACTGGATTTGTAATTATAAGATAGTTGCAAGAATGGGCTAATGGAGTCCATAGAGTGGAGTGGACGAAATTTATGGGGAAGCCCATAAGATTTCGTCAATGGCTCAAAGGAAAGGCGTCCATGGGCTGCTTAGAGCCTAAGCAGTCAGATTAGGGTTTCGTAAGTTCAAACCCTAATAGCCTACCTATTTAAAGGACCCCCTATGGCCCCAAAAACGTGGCTAAGACTTCCTTTAGGGTTTCTAGATGTTTTTGGCTGCCTCATCTCTTCTCCTCTTCATCCTTGTTGCTCATGGTGTTTTTGACTCCATTAGAGGTGCAACATTTGATGCACTAAGCTTTCTAAAGCCAATTGCAAGAAGGATTAGATTGTTATTGCTATATAATAATCAAAGGTTAGATCTAAACCCTATTTTATGTTGATATGATTAATTGTATGCTAGATCTAGGGTTTATAGTTTTGGATATTCAATTGCATGCTCATTAGACAAACTAGATCCAAAAGCTATTAGGGTTTGCATATACACCATAGGAATGATGTAGTGCTCAAAACCCATTAGTGGTATCAGAGCCAAGGGTGTTTTTCTAATGTATTTGATAATTTTCGAAGTTGAGAAAAAAAAAATCGTTTTTAGGATTCTGACCAGGCTTACGATGTGAGCACAGTGCTCACGACGTGAGCACAACTGTTTGCTGGATTTCAAATTTTCTGCCTTATTTTGTTTAGGATAGTTGCCATAAATTGTTTTTTCCAATTAAAATCATATTTCTTTGTTATGGTAATTGTTATCCCAATCAAATAAATGGATAATTGTCAATTTTAGATAATTATTTGATTTATAAGATAAATATTAATTATTTGTGAATTTATTTGAATTATCTTCTAAGAAAATAAATTAGGTTAAATATTGGGATAAATATTATTTACATGATAATCAATTATTTTTTAAATTTAATCTGAAAGATATTTTAAAAGTTTCAAAACTTACTCTTAAGTTTTGGAATTTAAAAGTTGATTAAAAAGTTTTATTTTGAAATGTTAAATTATAAAACCCTAGTATTTTGAAAAGTTCAAATTACACCCTTATGGTTTTATTAATTAATTAAGGTGTATAACTAAAAGAGATTTAATAAACCCATAAAGTTTTGGTTTACATTTAATTAAATTAAAAGTATAATTTATTAAATTGAACCACCTAGTATTTTAAAAGTGTAAAATACACCCTATACTGTATATAACATTAGAAGTCTAATATTATATAGGGAAAATGACACAAAAGCCCTTAAGTTTTCACAAAAATGTCGGTTTTACCCTTAGATGTGTTTTAGGTCCAGTAAAGCCCGAAGTTTTGTTTAATTTGTTCATTTTTACCCTTGTAGCTGGTTTCCAGGTAACTTACCGGTTACCTAATGCTAATAAAGCCCTTGAATTTTCAAATATATTCAGATTTACCCTTAAATTTTTCAAAAATGTTCGGATTTACCCTTACCTTGATTTTTAATTTGATTAATTTGATTATTATTATTATTATTATTACTATTACTATTATTATTATTATTACGTATTTTTAATACATTTTAATGTATAAAAATATTTTATACACAGATTTTTAAATGTATACAAATATATTTATTAATATAAATATATTTTTAAAAATATATATACTTGTATTTAGTATTTATATACATTTGAATTCCCATGTATTCCATTAAAAATGTATTTATATATTAAAAAATATTTATTTGTATATAGTAGGTATAAATATATATTTATTTCGTATAAAAATATTATATATATATATATATATATATATATATATATATATATATAATACATATTTATATGGATGATGTTGTATAAACGATATATATTTATATGTATTTGTACATATTACTAACTATAAATATGTATTTATTTCATAACTATTTGCATCGGATATTTTTTTATACAAATGAAACACATATTTATATCTATTAAATACAAATGAAAATGTATTTATACATTTCCAAACATATTTATATGTATTAAATACAAATAAAAAGTGTATTTATACATTTAAAGACATATTTATACAATTAAAAATATTTTTATTTGTATTGAATATATATAAACATGTATTTCCTCTATATAAAAACTATAGTATGCATATAATTATGAAATAAATACATATTTATAGTTGGTAAT
This sequence comes from Lactuca serriola, assembly GCF_051521515.1. Lineage (NCBI taxonomy): Eukaryota > Viridiplantae > Streptophyta > Magnoliopsida > Asterales > Asteraceae > Lactuca > Lactuca serriola. The sequence continues at coordinate 147,512,649 of NC_136410.1, read as the reverse complement.
ATGCACAAATACATCTAATTATATATTTTATATAATATAAACCATATAAATATGCATTTTTATATTTATATGTATATAATATATTTTTATATGAAATGAATATATATTTGTACCAACTAAATACAAATAAATACATTTTTAACATATAAATATGTTACTACAGGAATACATGGAGTTTCAAATGTATATAAATACTAAATACAAGTATATATATTTTTAAAAATATATTTCTTTTAGTAAAAATATTTTCATACATTTAAAAATGTATGTATAAAATATTTTTATACATTTAAAAATGTATTAAAAATAAATAATAATAATAATAATAATAATAATAATAATAATAATAATAATAATAATAATAATAATAATCAAAATAATCAAAATAAAAATCAATGTAAGGGTAAATTCGAACATTTTTGAAAAACTTAGGGGTAAATCCGAATATGTTTGAAAATTCAAGGGCTTTACTGGCTTTGGGTAACTGGTAGGTTACCTAGAAATTGGCTACAAGAGTAAAAACGAACAAATTAAACAAAACTTCGGGCTTTACTGGACCTAAAACACATACAAGGGTAAAACTGACATTTTTGTGAAAACTTAAGGGCTTTTATGTCATTTTCTCTTTATATATATGTATGAGTAAAACAGTCAGTCTTACCATTAGTAGGCCTCATTGACAAAGCTGGTCTATAAGGGGTGTTTAAGGAAATTGCCTATAAAATGACGATTGAATGGGTATCCACTCTTAACCACCACACTCTTGACTAGTGGATGGTCGTTAGCCGAACAGGTAGGATAGGACAAAAACCTTCCATTATAAGTATAATGAAGTACAAAGTAACTAAAAGTTTTTACAAATTCCCAAATCATATTTACTTTAGGCAAAATGTGAAATTGTATGCTCATCCATGGAATTACACTTCGTACCCTTGTCAAACATTAGTGGAGCGTGTGTGGTTAATCGACACACTAATTTGAGGTTGACATTGGTAAAAAAAGGTGGCTCGATGTTTATCATAGATCAATGGAGCGTGTGTGGCTAACCGGCACGTTGATTAGTTGATAGTATCATTGAGTGCACCATGTTGATTCGCATGGTTATTCACACCTTGTTTGTGATCATCGGCATCCCAGTCGCAAACTTGAAGGGCATAATCGAGATTAAACATGTCATTGAAAAGTTCAATGTATCTCAAAATATCTAGGAGTTTCAATTCATTTAAAACATAAACCTCATTTTTGCTTTTCATGGTGGAAACTGGTGAATCGTCATTCATCTACCTTCAAGTATTCTGCAACTAGATTACGACATCCCTCTTCTAGGTTGTAGAGTATTGTGTTGGATCTGCCTTGATTTTCATTTGGGTGTTACTTCAAGGATTCCTATCAACTATCTTGAATTTTGTCCCGGTTTTTGTAGATGTCTGAATCTTACAATGGTCTTCCCAAATTCCATGGAACAAGCTTTCCAAATGAAGATGACATTCCACGATATGATCGAGGAACACGAGGTTATGCTTCACTTCCTCCACCTCCTCCTATTGTTCTCCCTAACCCACAAGCTCGAAGGCTTGAAAAGTTCAAGCTCACTCAAGTCCTATTGGCAAGTAAGCACGAAGATGGGAAACCTGTGTGTGCACACGTCTTAGAGATGAAGTCAGACATTGATAGGTTAAGGATGTTGGGTGTCGATATCTCAGAGATGTTGGCTGTTGATTGGGTTCTTAAGTCACTTCCTGATTCATATAGTGAGTTCGTAAGAGAGTACTATACGATGGTTCACGACATGACACTCATTGATTTGACCTATTTGCTTATTGCTGCTGAATCAGCGATGATATGATGCACTGGTGAAATAAATTTGTCTGGTGAATTAAACTCCCAAACTTCAATGGATACTGGCAACATTGGAAGTCCAGAAAGGACTAAGTATGAGATTGTCCCATGTGCTGTGCCACAGGAGTCTATTTGCTTTTATTTCCATGAAAAGGGGCATTGGAGACGAAGCTGCCCTGTTTACCTGAGAGATCTAAGAGATGGGAGAGTCAAGACGTATGGCTCTACTTCAGGTAAAATCCAATATCTAACTCTTTTTAGTTCCTATTCTAGATTCTTAATTAATGATGTGATAAGATTAAATTTTGATGTATTATAGGATCCAAGAAAAGAGAGGAAGCTTAAGGGAAGAAGTGAACTGAATCTAATCGTGAAGAAAATGGATTGGATTTTTGAGCTACTACTTGGAGTTAGGATAGATTGCTTAGGAATATGTAATAGCATAGTTTTTTAGTTAAATTACATTGTAAGGACAAAGTTTTTTCCGCAATAAACTCTTTTCTTTCTTATTTATTTATCCTTGCAATGGCATGTATGAAAAATTGATGTTTGAATGTTTCTACTATTAGCAATAATGGATTTGATTCTTAATTGTGTTATTTGTGGAAATGTCGAGAATTTATCAAATAGGGAGAGTTTCTCATCGCCCAAGTTTCAATTGGACAGAAACTTGGAATCATACAACTTGGTTGCGTGATGAATGAGAAACCTCATATTTGGAAATTAGACTAATTCTTTGTCAAAGTGTCAAGTGAAAGACTCAAAGATCGAGTACACTAGGTTGTGAGTCAATCAAGTCCACCACCAGAGTGATAAAGATATTCATCATGATTTACTAAAGTTTAGTAAATATGATTATACTTATAAGATTAAGTGTAATTATGAGTTGATTGAAAAGGTTTCAATAAATGGCAGAACGAATAAGAAGAATCAAGAAGGCAGAAAGATAAAAGTTTCTCTATTCTAAGAAGAAGGGAGAGTACCTTTTATTGTGTTTTATGATAAGTCTTAATGATTAAGAACCATATCTAAGTTGATCCTCTAAGTGAGTCTTAGTGCATTTGTATGTCTATGAAGAGGAATCGAGAATTGTGGAAATGGTTAAAATCAAGAAGTCAATCATACTTCGTTCCAATATCAAGTCTTAGATTCATACTCTAAGATTAAGAATTGAGTGACATGGTTTTAAGTAGGTTTATAACACTCAACAAATATGGAATTGGAAAAAGTCTTCGTATTCCTGCACATTTGAAATTGGTAACTTGTGATGTCTTGGATAAGACAAAGACCAACCAAGACCAATTATGTGAAGTGTTTTTGTCTTGATAAGAACTACACGAACTCCTGACAAGAGAATCATATATGTCAAGAGGTCAGTGGGAGTTTTAATGATCTTGAAAAAGTTTCAAGAACAAATCAAGAATAAACCTTATCGATCATCACTAGCACATGACTTGAGGTTTACAACCTATCGTGTTGACATAATCTTGTTTCTGTGCCATTCCAATTTGGTTAATTATGCATGTGAGTTCTATGAGTTCTCATTTGAATGCATAAAGGTAAAGCACCTTGATCAATGGAAAGTACATTGATATGTAGGGTTGAGTTGTTAAACAAAGTGCTACCATGAGGCAAGAAATCAAAATTAAACAAGTTCAGTCCATATAAGTTTGGATTTGTCGCAAGCCTTGTCTTACGATAATGGTTATGGAAGATTCACATGGATAGGAACACATACACTTTAAAATCTATGTGTCATAAGGTTTCGCTCCTTCATGAAAATGATTGTAAGGAAATGCTTTCACTAAGAGATATTTTAAGAAGATTGCAATTGTGAAAATTGTATTCTCTAATTCGATTATGATTACGACATCCCTCTTCATAGTTTGAATTGTAAGATTTGACAATTAGTCTGAACATTTGGGACTTAGTAACATAAGCTTTGAAGTTGTTTAGACAAATGTGAGCTTTTGAAAACAAAGGTGTATGAGTTTAAGAAGCTTAGATAAAGTCTTATCAAAGCATCAAGTATTTAGAAATATGAACATAAGGAATTCAATAAGCATTGTTTTCTGAAAGTTCAGATGTTTTCTAGATATATGTCAAAGCTAGTGGGAGCATAAGTGTTATGCTTGTATGGTAATAATCATCGTGTTAGTGGGAGCATGATTATTATTTCAAGTATTGCAAGTTAGAAATATTAATTATAGAAAACGCTGATTCACTTGGCAGAGTTTTAGGGGTTGAAAAGTTGTTTTGCTATAATTAAGGGAGAGAATATTATACTTCATTTCAAATCTAAAGGTTTAGATTGTGGAATTTTAAACAAATTTAGTCAAATCCATATGAATGTTGTGTTGGAATGGTTCAACATGAGGAAATTCTATATATGGAAAGGATAATTGCATTCTCAATTTTTTTTTATGATTACGACATCCCTTTTCATAATCAAAATTGTGAGAACATGGCAATTAGAAATATTATAGCAGAAGACTGGTAAAGTGTCACGTCTTCATGCTAGACAATATCAATCGTGTTCCATAAGTTTCGGGTATAGGATCGATTGCATATGCTATAATGTTTGATCATTCTAAAATTTTCCAAATGCTTAGCGTATTAAGAGGGAAAAAGGACTAGAACGATTTTGATTAAACTAATTAAACAACTATCAAAGGACGATCTAAGGTTCGCCAAGGATTTGTAGCTTGTGAGTAGCTTGAAGTATAGTATTGGATGGACCATATTGACATTATTTTGAATAAATATGATTCTAGTTAGAATGAGTTATCATATGGCAAATATGGAAATGTTTCCATATTGGGAGTTAGATATTGAGAGTCTATGTCTAGATTAGAAACTTTTATGCAAGAAGGATGTTCAAAAGAATGTACTTTGAATGAGAGACTTCGCGGAATTGTCTTGTAACAATTTCCAATAGAATACCTTGGAATTTCATTAGCTGAGTCTTGGTGACTTTGTGCTATGACATTATGAAAGGATCATTGCATAAAATGTTAGAATCTAACATATTCTAGTAGTGGTGAGAACCTTGTGTTCTTACACTAACAATGACGATTAGGAATTGTGAAATGAGCATCATTGGAAAAGTTTTCAATTGATCTATTTCACAATGCATGGAACATAGGAAACAAAGTGTGCATGCTTGGAGCATGGGACAATTGTTGTTATAATCAAGTAACGAGTTGATTATCCGAAACATTAAATGATAAATAATGAGTAATCTATATGGTGGTTAAATAGAAGTTTTTTATTTACTCTCACAAGTTTGGGGCCATATAGGATTAAATATTATTGTTGTGTTTCAGTTTGCATGTTTTGACTTCCAGAATAACTGGGTTATTCAAACCTCCACAGTCGGTCATACGTTGGAAGTAGGTATGAAAGAAGACTGTCATGAATTTTTCTGTAGATTGTCTAAGTGTCTAGACATAGAACAAGTTTGTTGCAGAGTTCATGTGTACTTTAATAAGATTAGAGTATTGGATTAAACCAACGCTCACATGAATCACTTCATGGATTATATCGCGAGTGATTGTGAGACGATAATATTGTATATTCTTGAAACTGAGACGTGTGAGTTGTTATTTGCTGGTCGGTTGCACATTGATGATAAGTAAACACACGTATAACTTGGTGTTATAAAACTTATTGTTGTGTGTGATTCGAAGAGTGAGTACAGGTGAGCATTTGAGTCGAAGTTTATCCATTCCTTTTACCCAAAGTGGGATAAAAGCGATATCTGTGGGCCCCTCGATGATTTAGTGATGACACCCTAAGCGTTTGGCCAAGTCGGGACTAAGTTGATGTGTTCAATTGTAGTCTGCTGTCAGTCGTCATAAATCAGAAGTCGGGAAAAAGTATAGAGAGAATGATCGAAATTCATGTCTTGTGTGTATACTATATCTTGAGAATAGAGGAATATATGATCCCTTATCTAAAGGATACGCGTATTTGATAAGATCAGAGTTGACATAGGCTTTTAAAAGCTACGATTGCTGATCAGGTTCTGAAGTTATGCAAAAACGTTATTAGACTTATCCAAGTGGGAGACTGTTGGATTAGTGTCTAAGTCCATAACTATTTTGGTATGTACTTGACCCGATTGTGAGCATGGTCCTTTTGGGTTGCCTTCACCATAGCAACTTTTAGGATGAATTATGGAGAGAAAGGATTAATTATGATTTATTAATATATTATAAGAATAATATATTAAAGGAGAAATCATATTGTTTAATTAATATTAGTCAAGAATTAATTTTGTGACTAAAAGGGATTAATTAAACTTAGGGACTGGATTTGTAATTATAAGATAGTTGCAAGAATGGGCTAATGGACTCCATAGAGTGGAGTGGACGAAATTTATGGGGAAGCCCATAAGATTTCGTCCATGGCTTAAAGGAAAGGCGTCCATGGGCTGCTTAGAGCCTAAGCAGTCAGATTAGGGTTTCGTAAGTTCAAAACCCTAATAGCCTACCTATTTAAAGGACCCCCTATGGCCCCAAAAACGTGGCTAAGACTTCCTTTAGGGTTTCTAGACGTTTTTGGCTACCTCCTCTCTTCTCCTCTTCATCCTTGTTGCTCATGGTGTTTGTGACTCTATTAGAGGTGCAACATTTGATGCACTAAGCTTTCTGAAGCCAATTGCAAGAAGGATTAGATTGTTATTGCTATATAACCATCAAAGGTTAGATCTAAACCCTATTTTATGCTGATATGATTAATTGTATGCTAGATCTAGGGTTTATAGTTTTGGATATTCAATTGCATGTTCATTAGACAAACTAGATCCAAAATCTATTAGGGTTTGCATGTACACCATAGAAATAATGTAGTGCTCAAAACCCATCACTTATGTGATGGGTGAAGTGGCAAGGCATAACACTTCCATGGAGACTACCAAAGGAGAACTTACTCATGAGTTCCTTTTAGTGTTGTGTTTTGTTTTTTTATAGTAAAAAGTATAGAAATGATTATTTGTATTTGACATATGATATTTTTTTTTTTGAAATGAATTATCGTTCTTATGTATGGTATTTTATTTTTGTGTTATCATAATTTCAATCTGTTGTTTATTTGAAAATTAGTAATTCTATAAAAATATATATATATTTTTAAAACATTTAAAATTATGACATGCAAATGCGGGTCATCGTGATTTATGACAGGGGCGTTAATGATACGCAATGCGTGTCCTAAACGCGCGTCACAAATGCGTGTCGTCTTCCTTTATAACATCGTCTTCCTTGATACGCATTGCGTGTCATAAATGAGCATAAAAAATGTGTGTCGTGAATAGATGATGCACAAAAATATGTCGTCTTACGTTATGACAAAGCCTTTCTTGACACGCATGTGCGTGTCGTTTAATCGTTTTATGACACGCATTGCGTGTCATAAAACGGTGTTTTTATAGTAGTGAAACAAATTAGTCTTTTCTAGCTGTGAAATTGGGGATGTCACACACACGCACACACACACACACACACATATATATATATATACATACATATATACATATATATATATATACATACATATATATATATATATATATATATATATATATATATATATATATATATATATATATATATATATATAGGGAAGGATCCATAGAAAATGCATAAAACCTTTGGAAACCCAAAAAATTAAAAAATCAATAGAAATTCATTGAAAAAAAATACTTTTAGATATCTAATTTTTTTGACTTTACAAACATAAAAATTGCTATTTTTTTTATAAAATCGGTGAAAGAAATTGAATTTTTATCTATAATTTTTTTTTTTAAAATTTTTTTCAGCAATATTTTAAAAAAACTAGCGATTTTTAGTTTGTAAAGTAAAAAAACATTAAATATCTCAAAGTATATTTTTATACATTTTTAGGGTTTTTTTAGGTTTCTTCATTTTCTATTGATCCTTCCATTATATATATATATATATATATATATATATATATATATATATATGTATATATATACACACACACACTAGTTATTCTCGTTAAGAATTTCCTTTTTCAACTGTATGTATTTATACTATTACTACATTCCAGGCGTTCCCCATTAGGTAGTTTAATTAATTAAGGTCGGTCAAACAATGTTACAATGAGTTCTCATAATCGAGCTTTTGACCTGATATTTGCCCAACATGACGCTTCGTCGGACGTCGTAATAGATTAGAAAGTTATCCATGCCTTGGTTGTACCTTGCAACCGTTGGTGGGGATGTCAGCCGTGTATAGATCTATACAAACCTTTCCCGCTCACATAAGATTTTACGATTACAGGCCGGGGTCTTAGCTAAGAATTAATTAGCTAATCGATGAGTAGTTGTCTTATTAACATCTGTTTTGTTTGGCCTTATAATATAATTTTCTTTCCATTTATTTTCTTACATAAGTATATTTATCTTATATAATTATAATAGTTTAGATATTTTTAATTGATACTTGGGCAGAGTAACAATTAGGTACCATGCAATCCGAGAGATTTGACCATGACAACAACTAGGCATAATATTATTTGAGTGATTTGGCCAGAGTAATAGCTAAGGATAATGTTATTTGTGAGATTTGGCTAGTGTATTAGCAAGGTATAATATTACTGAAGAGATATGACCAATATAATGGCTAGGTGTAATATTATCCTAAATTTTTGTGTAACATAACAACTAGGCATAACGTTGTCTATAGTAATTGAGTCGAGTAACTAATGAGTATAATATTATCTTAACAATTTGAGTATATCAACGTTGTATAAATTTTTGATATAAGAATTAATGATAATTATAATATCAATAATTTATTTACTAGCATGCATTCCCGAGGATGACTTTTAAAAACTTAAAAGTGGGGACGTGAACTCACCCTTGAAATGTGTATTACTAGACCCTGAGACTACAACTGGCGGCAGCGGGTTCGAGATTAACAGGGCTCGAGGGAAAAGTTTAAACATAATAACTAAAAATCTCATAATACAAAATAAAATACCATAAATAACAAAGATAATTCATTTCACTAATATGTCAAATACAAATAATTATTCCAATAGTGAGTAAATGTTATAAAAAAATGAACTCATTTATATACAATTGCATTATCTAGCTTACTATGTGCCAACAACTCTATGTGTGTTTACTTTTGCTTGAGTCTCGTTTCCTCTAAATCTTCTAGCCATGCCAAAAATATGATATCTTAAATTCATCAAGTCCTTGGCGTGAAGTCTTAGAAAGAAGCTTAACTACACTCTCCAATCCTTCTAGCAGACCCTAAAGATCATTATTGGCCATGTAGCAGGATCAACATGCAATCTCTTTTCTGCCGTCTTATTACTTGTAGCATCTTCTGCCTGTTTGACCAAGGTTGTGCCTTCAGCAGCAACATGCTGCATTGCGTCAAAAAGATAAAAATAGATGACAACAAATACAAATAACTGCATTCTACTTTTAAAAAAAAAATCCAACTCCTAAATCACAAACCTATTTAAACATACTAGAGACAAGATCCAATCCATGGGGTATTTTTGGAAAATAGTCTGAACATTCTTGACAAATCATCAATCTGCAAGTGAAGGGTAGAAAGGGAAGAAACAAATGTTCACAACCAGTAAGAAATCTAAACAATAGAAGTTTCACAGTGATTGTTGATTCCTATAAACTCAAATGTGAGATGATAGCAATACTTGACCTCTGAAAACAAATAAACATAGGATCGCATCATAATTAGCTCAATGAAGTAATTCTTATACATTGTATCTACCAAAAGATTCATCATGAAAACATTTTTGTTGGAAATAACTAAACAAAAACCTAAATACTAAGCAAAAAAATTATAGTAATCACCATTTAGAGCAGGATGAGGAGTCCGATCAGGCCATATGAGACCATTTAAGCAGAAATTTAAGTCATTTGGTGTATCTCCAAAGTCACTTCCATATGCCCAGTATTTGCTACCATTTGCGTTTTCCTTGAGTAACCCCTGAAACCATATGCAAATATTTAGAACTACCCTTGCACCACATTTACAATTTTATAAAATTCTTGTTTAGCTTTATCCCATTTAAATTTAGTTGAGAGAAACTGCAAAAAAAAAAAAAACTAATAATAATAAATAAATTTTACTCAAAAAACAATTAATGAAAATAAGAAAATACAAAGGGCCTATGGGGAATAAAAAGGACCATAATCAATGAATTGTCCCACTAAGGTGAAAATATAACTGTAGAATCATAATGAGATTTTTAGCTAGTAAAACATATTTGGAGTATAAGGGACAAGTCTAAACTCACTTGGAAATGCTTGGTACAGCAACTCTATGTCCAAGAACATTAACAAGCACCTCAATACCACTAATTATTTGGATTTGAAGAACCAAAAAGGTAATTTTGGAGGTTGGAAATACCTGTAAATCTACCATGACAGTTGGATAAGCATCCTTAAGATCAACTTATATCAAAAATTAAATGATATATATAACAGGGGAATTTTGGTACTTTAGTAGAATAAAAAAGAAACATCGCCTTACCCTGCTGCAGGCTGATCAACGGGGACAATGGCATTATTATCGTCACCGCCATCAAGATCCATAAGATCAAGTAAATGCGCCTTATACCTTTGTATTTATTATCTTTTGTGATTATTCCAAATGTCTCTGCAGTTTCACGGATCATGATCCCACTCACTCAAGTGAAACAAGCCATTTTGCATCGTGCAACTGTGAAAAGTGAAAAATTTTAACACAAAAAATTATAGTGATGAAATATATAAGAAAATTATATACAAATAGATACAGGGTGCAATGAGTTTTAACCTAGAATAAGTGCCCCATGTAGATCTGCACCAACAAGGCATTGAGCCATTTGAAATTTCCTGATAATAATTCCAACAAAATTTAAATAGAAAAAAATCGTTTGACCATTTTGAGAGTTAACAATCTATTCAATTATTTCTTCTCTTGTGAAAAGAATTATACATTCGAATACTTTTTTGAACATCATACATTTGATATATAAGTAACTTGAAAGGAAAGGCACAAAATGAAGCAAAACAAAGAATGCGAATTACCAGGTGGGTATAGATAGGGGTCGACAGTGTTATAGTTATACAGAAAGGAAAAGGGACTTTGTGCATTCCGAGGAATAAAGGGAATGGGGTTGCTACTACTCCACTCCATTTGATCGACCCTCTTCTTGGTTAATAGTATCTACCTTTCACAAGCTAGCAGAGTTTAACGTATTTGTACCTAGGATATAATAGGGTAGAAAAATATGGGATTCGGGGGGTCATAATCTGGTCCCCAATACGGTCCAGCTCTGCATTGATTTCATCAATATTTCTGTTTATCAAAGCAACTTACCATGTTCATATGTTTTTGTAGACAAACAGTGATTTTGATGCCAAACATAAAATCACAGCAGTGGGCCAGAGAATTCATTTAAATATTATGGGATTATGGGTTGGTATTAATTACCAATAAAGGAGAAACAAAATCATTAAATTGATATGTGACTTCTAAAGGTTTCAGCTTCTGGATGTAGAGCTTCTTTAAGCTATCGATGATTGATGTAACAACAGTTAAAGGAACCTGATAATACATAAATAATATGAGATGAAAACATAATACTTAAAACATTGCTGATAAGTTTACAAGATGTATGTACTATGTATATGTATACTCACATATTAGTCAAGTTTGTAAGTTTTCCAAGTCCAACAGGCAGTTGGCCAGAGAATTCATTTGAAGCCAGAATGCTGGGAAATGGAAATACAAAATTTTATATGAATATAGATCAAAGCTTATAATTTCAATCTATTATTTTTCCTTCTTAGGGTTTTAAGAAGAAGTGTACAAGGGTAAAAAGGTGAAAAGAAAAGTTATTAGTTATTACAGTTTCTGCACATTTTTCATGTTGACAATCTCTTGGGGTATGGATCCTGAAAAGCGATTTCCTTCCATGCTCCTAAAAAATGTTGAAGAAACAATCAAAGTGATGTTTTTCTTTCTATTTATTGTATTGTAACAAAATAAGAACGGGTGATGTTGTCTACAGATTTATAAGGGTAGTTATTCTGCTGAGAACTCTTGGAAATGGGCCGGATAATTTGTTTACCATGAGAGAGCTGCATATAATCATGGTTTATTATTATAAGATTAAGACGTTTTATTAAAGTAAAAAATTATTTTTCACATGTAAAAAAATTGGGTGGTTCAGAAATCATACAGGTCAACCAAACGCATAGTTGCCCATTGGGGAGGTAAAGTTCCATTGAGGTAGTTACGACTGAGATCCCTGGATTAATAAATCACAATTATAATTATTTTATTATTATCATTTCATAAACATAAAAGTCTTAACTTTTATTGATTAATAATGTCTCAAATCAGGTCTTGAAATTCCAATGACTTACCATAGACGACCGGGACAAGTTTTGATTGAATCAAGGTGTTACCCCATTCGATTGGCCCTCCATTAGCTAGCAACCACCATGTTGTTAAAACATGTCTTGGTTCGACTTGTCTTATCAATTCTGGAAGAGGACTTATGATTTATTAAAATCCTCACAACATCCATTACCATTGCCTCTCCAATCTAGCTTAATTCCCACCATGTAACCCTGCAAAATCCTTTTTTTCATAAAAATCTTCACTGCTAAAAAACAATAGTTATAAGAGATGTTGAACCTTTGTTAAACTATCGTTTTGTCATAAGTGCAGAAGATTGAGTGCCAGCCACATACGATCATATTGGTGTCTATGGTCAAGAGTCATGTATACATCGAATTTTGCTCTTCTAACTACGCAACTAATTAAAGATGTGGATCTGTTTCGTTCATTTGTACCATCAAAATTGAGATTTTTCCCTTTTTTCTAGTTGCACTACACAAAAAATAATAGGTGCATCATGTTCAATTAGATAAAAATTGTTTAGAAAATCAAAATTGTATTTAAAAATCACAAGAAGATAGGGATGAATCAATACGTGAAATCCAACTTCCAACAGGCTGAAACCTTGGACCCATTCCTTGCAAAAGCTGATCAGATTCTTCCATGCGCTGTTTCTCACCAGGTAGCTGAAATCGAACCCTGGTTCTTGAACCCACTCCTTGAATCAAAGGTGGCTCTGGCTCAGTTGTTGTTCTTGTTTGAACACCATTATCTTCAGATTTTGTAGATGAACTCATTGGTTCATCAACAGATGCATCATTTGGTTTTACAAAGAAGTAAGGACACTTGTAGTCTGTTCCTCTGTACAGTATGATAATGCTTCCAGATCTTTAGACAACTAAACCCCCGGTCTTTCTCTGAGAAAAAAGCCCCAATGTTGATCATTATGACAAAAAATAAAGATTCAAAGTCAAGAAAAACTAAAGCATTTGAGTTGATTTTGAATTTTGGACTAGTTGTTTGGAAGGAGGGAGTATTCATTTGTGTTTGTGAACAATAATTTTATACTACAGGAGAATAGACATTGTTTATCTAACGTCAAGAAAAAAGCCCCAAGAAGAAGAAGAATATGACTTGTGAGGTTCAAGAAAACCCCATCCGTTTACCTTCAATCACCGAAGACCACCATAACTTCATTCTTCTTCTTCCTTTGATCTATCCAAACCCTAGAGGTCCTCCCCTTCGTTCTCAACAAATGATATGGGCATATTTAGTCATAAAAATCATGCATGATCTTAATACTTTATGTTAATTTTATCTCAAATAATGAACCAATGGTGCTTAATTAGCTTAAATATTTCATTTTCAGCAACAAAGACATGCTCGAAAGGAAAATGAAGTGGAACTAGCGATTGGAAGCTTGGATCTTGGATTTTGAAGAAAGAAGGATGTTGTTGGACAGCTTGACCCCTCGTCAGTGTTTTGGCCATATCTCATGAACCGTAACTCCGATTGACGAGATTCAAATTGTTCTGAAAGGTAGACACAATTTCGGACGACTTTTGTGTTTTGAGAAAATGCTGGTTCGAAACGTACTTGGTGAGTAAGGTCGATTACTCGGCGAGTTGTATCGAACTTTCGCAATTCTGGACGCGCTGACTTGCCGTACACGGGTTTTAAGTGATGTACTCGGCGAGTAGGTCACTGGACTCGCCGAGTAGCCTCTGTTTTGTGAAAATCTATAGAAAGGGACTTTCAGATCGATATCATGGCATGGAGAAAAATCCTAGGAGGCTGAGAAATGATTGGAAGTGCTGCTAGGTCGTGAGGAACTGAAGAATCAACCCTACATTCAATTGTGAAGAGAATCAAGACAATTTTGGTTTATTCTTAGTAACTTTTTGATTTGAATCATGTTTACATACTTTGATTTCGTTTTTGAGTTTATGTTTACTACAATCATGAGCTAAAAACTTATTCTTCTGTTAGGGTAGACAATTTTGTGAACATGGATTGATTATTTGAGTAGGATTAATTTTAATTGGTAATTATGTTTTGTTAAGCTTGTTAAAGAACCTTATGTGTTGACAATAACTATTCTTCTGTTAATAAATCAGTAATTAAGTTGTATGAACATCTCTTAGTTATTAATTTCATATGATTTATTGTGACCACATAGTTGTATGTCTAGGAATAACGAACGTGAAACTAGAATTAACTAGAATTTAGGTAAGTTAATGTGTAAGCTTGTTGGATGAACATCGACAAGAGGTTAATTGAATGGCTAATTTAGTTAACCACTACAAGTCTTACTTAACCCGAACCAATAATCTAGGAAGCCCGTTAATTCAGACAACTAGCCATTGCTTGAGTTAATTTGTTTTCTAAGAATTAGGAATAGCGAACGTGAACCTAATTATCTTAATCGGTAGCCAATGAAGAATTAATCCGATACATTAAAATCATCCATTGGAACAAATGAGTCGTACCTAAACAGAAGTCCTCTTTACTATTGAATTTAGTTGGTAATTAATTGTTTTAGTTGCTAGTTATTCTAATTAAGTTTCTAGTCTTGTAAAACTAGAGAAAACCCCCTTTTTGTTATTTGTTTTATTTAGATAATATTAGCATTTATTTTAATTGTTTACCGTTCCCTGTGTTCGATACCCTACTTTCTTGAACTATATTACTAATCGATAGGTACACTGCCTTTCGTGTGTTTATTTTGTGTCTTTTGGGTCGTGTTTTGAATGTTGCGTCTATTGGGCTCGGTTGTTAGTCCGTTTTTGTATCTCCGGTATGGGCCTGTCCATCCGTGAGTATAGTAGGGTTTATTATAAATATAGGTGCTTGCATGCATCTTAGGTTAACGATAGAACAATAGTAACGATAGATCAGAGCATTATTCAGAAGTTTTATTATCGTTCTTGTAACCCTAAATCCTATACAGCGGAAGTTCTTAGTCGAGCTCTGCTGAGGATTGTTTGAATTAATCATTCGACACATTGTGATCCATACTTGTCTTATTTACTGTTTTGTGTTCATCGTAATACCTGTTACAAAGATCTAATCGATCTTCAAGTTTGTTTAATAACTTATCAATTGGTATCAGAGCAGGAGGCTGTGTAATTCATACACTTCTTTTCTGTGAAAAAGGTTGCGATTAGGGTTATTCCGCATTTACTGATATTTATTGAGCCGTCATCCCATAATTGACGTAACTCAACATTTATTTGTGTTGCCCTAATTCAATATATTACAAGTCTGATCTTTTAAACAGGTTTTTCGATCAAGCATGGAGGAGTCACAATCTAATCCCATTAACATCTCAAACAACATTGGATCAACGACAAAGATTCCCATCCTTTACACCCAGGATTACGAAGTCTGGGCACATCACTTTGAAGATTATGTCATCGGATCTGAGGACAATGGATATCTCATCTGGGAAGCAATCGTATCCGGACCATTCGCTCATTCAGCAACTTCAAGAATTATTAAAACTCAGAAGGAGTATAATGATCTTTTGAAAGATGTTAAAGATATTGCTCAAGACAAAAAAGATAAATTTCAGTGCAGTATTAAAGCATTGAGACTAATCAGATTCGCTCTTCAATTTGACACTTTCAGGCTGGTGAGTTCATGCAGCACTACCAAAGAAATATGGGATAGGCTACGAGAGTTATATTCTATGGACAAAGATCTCGAGCATTCCATTCAAACCTTCCTTTTGTCCGAATTTGGTGAATTCAAGCAGAGTCCTGAAGAAACTGTAACTCAGACGTTCGATCGCTTCAATCATCTTCTTAGTAAGATGATTAAACATGATATTGAAAGGAAGTTGATTGAACAAAAGGTTACCTTTTTAAACGGTCTCAGATCTGAGTGGAGAGCGGTTGTATCCACTGTTAAAGCGCATGAGCAATTCAAATCTTACTCTTTGGCGAAACTGGTAGGGATTTTGAAATCCCAAGAAAAGATTGTGTTACAGGAGAAAAATGTGGTTTCAAGCTTGGGATCTTTGGCCCTTCTGTCCAAAAGCAAAGCTGTGATGGAAGATGAAGATCTCAACCTAGAGGATTATGACCTTACCTCTGAAGACTATGCAATGATGGTGTCAAACCCAAAGAGGTTCATCAAGAAAAGGTTCCCTACAAATAAGAACCGAAATTGGCAGGGAAGTTACAGTTCTGAAAAGGTTAGGGAAGAACCGAAGGCAGAAGAACGAAAGAAGGAACCGAAAGCTGAAGGAGATTCGGGTGTGAGCTGCTATTATTGTGGAGGAAAGAACCGCTATGCCAAAGATTGTGTTCTCAAGAAAATGGCAGAAAAGGATGAGGAGAAAGACGAAGAAACTGTGCTGTTGAAAAAGCTGGAAGAGATCAAAAGAAAGAAATCCACTGCTAACCCCTCTATGAATGCTTTAATTGTGCAGGGTTCGGTAGCGGATGATGAGTTTGGTGGCGTGGAGGTCTGGTCAACCGATTCTGAGGACGATGAAGTCAGGAAGCCCTCTCATGGAAAGGCCTATGTTGCAAAAGGTGAAGGGAGTGGTGGAAAGTGTTTTATGGTGTCAGACGTGTCTCAGATGAGGGGATACAACACAGATGGTGGGAATGAAGACACAAAGGAGCGAGAGGACTTGTGCTTCACAGCAAAACCTCTCAGCGTGCAGTTTAACGAGCTTGATGAATTAATCAAGAAGGTACAATCAGTTTTTGTTTCATTCAAAGTCCCACAAAGTTCATATGAAAAGGAATTAAAAAATGTTAATTCAAGAATCTCTCATCTAGACAGCAGTTTAACTCAAACACGGGTCACCAATTCTAACCTAACTGACCAAATAAGCAGGGTATCTTCAAAGAGTGAGGAATGGAGGATGTGGATCGAGCTAAAGGAGTCGGAGTTAATCAAATCCAAGGATGAAAACATTTATTTACAAATTGACAATTTAAAACTTTTAAAACAGAGAAATGTCTTTTGTTTAATTGCTAAGCGTCTTTACACTAATATCACTCAACTTCATTTAAACTGTGAAATAGGGAAGAAAATTCATTGCATGATTTTGCCCTTCCTTGAGTTTAAGGAGGATGAAATTGACGTTGAAGCATATAACTGTGAAAGTGTTGTTTCGTCTGAGGATGTTAATCCGACATATATGTATGGTCTAGACAAAATCAAATCTTTCATAAAGTCCAAGGACCATAAAGACATGCTGAAAAATCTTTTGGATGAAAATGATAAACTAAAACTAAGAACTGAAACCATACAAAAGTTTGACTCATTGAATGCCAACCTGAGCTCAGAAATTAAAATTGATGTTGAAAATGCATCTGAGCTCAATGAAGACGATGATATGAGTGAAATTTCTGTTGAAGACACAGTTGACTGTTCAAAGTTTGTCAAGAGCGAACTCAAAAACCACAAAAATCTTATTTCAGAAAATTCTGTGGAGTTTGCTCTTCTGTCCCAACAAAAGTCCCCGATCCTTGAAGAAAAGGCTGTTGTATACCAAAAGGTGAGAACAACTCCAAATCAGGTGTATAAAGTCACAGGCGTAACAGAACATTAGACAGCCGAACTCACAACTATTGTAAACGAAGATAATGCTGATGGTTGTGATGAGTTCTTCTGGTCTGCTCCTATCGACAATGCTGACGAAACAGTTGGTCTGTCAGAAAGGACTTCATGGAAAACCAAAGGCAGATATGTGCCAGAGCCTTTGAACAAACCTGATAGCTTCGACGTGCCAAGTACTAGTGGTACAAAAGATGTCCCTGAAGAAAAAGGAGTTTCTGCAAAAGAAGTCACTCCTTCAAGCGACACATCATCAGTTCAAAGTGAACCTGCTGACCGAAAGCAAAAACAAAAAGCGAATATCCATCGTCAGCCGAAGCAGGTGAGAAACCAAAAACAGCAAAGGAATCAGAGATACAAGAAGAATCTCTCTGAAAGAAAACAGTTCTACCAATCTCAAAATGCCCATTTCTCTTATCATGAAAGAAATCTAAAGTCAGAGAAAAGCACTGTTAAGTCACAAGAGAGTCAAAACAACCGAAGAGAGAGGTTCGGTTCCGAGAGCAAAAGAGACCAAAGATCTAGGTTCGGTCCCACTAATGATCAAAAACAAAAGGGTCACTTAGAATCTCAAGCCAAGAAATCATCTCAGTCTAACTTCTCTCGTTCTTCTTCTTCTAATTCTTCTAATTCCTCTCAACCTCATTCTAAATTCAACTCTGATCACACTCAAAAACCTAAATCATCAACAGATATGAAAGGAAAATCAAAGTTTTCATCAGTTGAAACAAATCAAAATAATCCCAGAGTCCAAATACCTAAACCAAAATCCAAACCGAAAGAAACAAATCCCAATAAAATTAAGGTTTTCACCATTAAAAGGAAAGATGAAACAACGTTAATAAAAAGAACATATCTTGTTGACATCTCTCTTACTATTCCTGTTCCTGTGAAAGGCTCACGTGGACCCAAGAAACTTTGGGTTCCTAAATTTGCTTAACTTTTGCAGGTTATTAGTGACGAGCAGTTTGACGAAGAATGGTATATTGACAGTGGGTGCTCACGTCACATGACAGGAAGGAAGGAAGAGCTGAGGGAATTTCGGTCTCTTTCAAACGGTGGAAATGTCAAGTTCGGGAACAACTCCTTCGGCACCATAAAAGGCTATGGAATGATAACAAATGGTGATTTTACGATTAGGAAGGTTGCATACGTTGAAGGACTACAGCACAACCTTATCAGTGTATCTCAGCTTGTTGGAGGTACCGGTCTCAAGGTTTCATTCGATGATGAGGGTTCGGAAATAATTAAGAAGAAAACGAAAAGAGTCATTCTCAAATCGGAGCGCAAAGGCGAAATGTTTCCCCTGAACCTCAAACCCATCAAAGGGAATCCAGCTATCTGCCTGTTATCCAAAGCACAATCTGACAAAAGCTGGCTGTGGCACCGAAGGCTCTCTCATCTCAACTTTAAGGACATCAACAAACTTGTCACTGGGGGTCACGTTCGAGGTTTTCCATTACTCAAGTTCGATAGAGAACATTTGTGTGCTACATGTGAAATGGGGAAGCAGAGTCGTCAAAGTCACCCATCGATTGTAAACACTAAAGTTGTTGAACAATTAGAGTTAATTCACATTGACTTGTGTGGTCCATCATCTATCGAAAGCATCGGCGGTAGCAAGTATATTCTTGTCATCGTTGATGATTTCTCGCGTTTTACATGGGTGTTCTTTCTGAAGCACAAATCTGAAGCAACTCTCAAGCTGAAGACGTTTATCAAGCAGGTTGAAGTACAGCTGAAGAAATTCGTTCGCAACATCCAGAGCGACAATGGACTGGAGTTCAAAAACAAAGAATTCGAAGAATTCTTGGCCGACAAAGGAACCAGTCATAACTTCTCAGCTCCCTACACTCCTCAACAAAATGGGATTGTCGAAAGACGAAACCGATCTTTGTGTGAGGCGGACCGAAGCATGCTAAGTTTTGCTTCTTTACCTTTATATTTTTGGGCTGATGCTATTGCTGCAGCTTGTTTTACGCAGAACAGGTCATATCTCAATAAGCGATTCACTCTCACTCCTTATGAGATCATCAACAATAGGAAGCCAAATGTCAAATTTTTTCATGTATTCGGCTCACGGTGCTTCATCTTCAATTCTAAAGAACATCATAACAAGTTCGATGTCAAAGCTGATGAAGGGATATTTCTGGGCTATTCTCTCACTTCTAAAGCCTACAGGGCATTAAACAAGCGCTCGAGGAAAATAGAAGAAACATATTATGTGACTTTTGATGATAGCTATGTCAAAAAGCTTAAGGCCAAAGAAGACACAGTTGGAGAAATCTTTTCTCACACAGGCTAAGTCACAGCCTCAATTGCAAACCTATTTGAGAAGTTCGTCGAGTTATTTGATGAACCAGAGAAGGCAACTCTCTCAGAAGCGAGTGCAGCAGACAACAAAGTAGATCATCTGAAGCAACTCGTCGAAGATACTACAAAAAGAATGAATGACGACCCTCCACAGCACGATACTTTAGTTGAGGGGGAGGGCACATCTTCGTCATCACAGCCAAGCTCACATGTTGAGGGGGAGAACTATTCTCCAGCTGCTCCCGAAAGCTCATCTGCACCCGAAAGTCCAGTGGTACCCGAAAACTCAACACCGCACGAAACTCCTATAGCTCCAAAAACTCAAGACACACCTGAAAGCTTATCTATCGAGGGGGAGAATGCAGATATGTCTTACGACTATGATAGTCAATTTGAACTAGAAGAGATGGTAAACGCTGAATTGGATCCATCTTATGATCCAAATTACCATCCTCTTGTCAAATGGACCAGAGATCATCCTGTTTCTCAGGTTGTCGGTAATGTCTCTGAAAAGGTCCTGATCCGATCACAACTTAAGGCAAAACAATCTTCCTTATTTTCAAAAGTAGAATTATGTATGTTTAACTCCTTCGTCTCAAAAGTTGAACCAAAGACAGTTAACACTGCTCTTGATCACTCCGATTGGGTTCAAGCTATGCAAGATGAACTGAATGAATTCGAAAGAAATAAAGTTTGGCGTCCCGTTCCAACTCCTCCAGATGCCTCAGTTGTTGGTCTCAAATGGGTCTTCAGAAATAAGATGGACAAGGAAGGCAACGTGATACGAAACAAAGCACGTCTGGTAGTGAAAGGATACTGTCAGGAGGAAGGAATCGACTATGAAGAAACTTTCGCTCCTGTAGCTAGGCTGGAATCCGTTAGAATATTTCTTGCCTATGTTGCACACAAAAACTTTGAGGTCTACCAAATGGATGTAAAGTGCGCATTTCTACATGGAGAACTTGAAGAAACCGTGTACGTGGAGCAACCTCCTGGATTCGTCAATGAAAGGTACCCCAATCACTGTTACATTTTGGACAAAGCCATATATGGACTGAAACAAGCTCCGAGGGCCTGGCATGAAACGCTAACCAAATTTTTAAAGATGTCAAAATTCAAACAAGGTTCGGTTGACCCAACCTTCTTTCGTAAGAAGGAAGGTAACCACCTTATGATCATTCAAATTTATGTCGATGATATCATCTTCGGCTCAACGAATCCTGGCTTAACAGCTGAATTCAGAAAGTTGATGGAGACTAAATTTGAAATGAGCTCAATGGGTCCAATTAACTTTTTCCTTGGTTTAAACATTAGACAGGGGCCCGAAGGCATCTTTATTAATCAGGAAGCTTACACGAAGACTCTCCTTGCAAAATTTGGCATGATGGGAGATTCAAAGGTTAAAGTTCCAATGGCGTTCGGCACCAAGCTTACTCCATCATTGGATAAGCCAGTTGTTGATATTACGCTATATCGCTAGATGATCGGTTCACTAACGTATCTCACTGTGAGCAGGCCTGATATCATGTTCTCTGTTTGTTACTGTGCTAGATTTCAGGCGAATCCACGTGAACCTCATATGCTTGCAGTAAAGAACATACTCCGTTATCTCAAGCGAACTACCTCTTTAGGCCTATGGTATCCATCCAACTTAGGCTTCTTCGTTCAAGCCTACTCAGATGCAGACCTTGGAGGTTGTGGACTAGACAGGAAAAGCACCACGGGAGGCTGCCAATTCCTAGACGGGAAGTTGGTTAGCTGGCAATCAAAGAAACATACCTGTGTATCTCTGTCTGCCGCTGAAGCAGAATACATCACAGCTGCCTCCTGTACTTCTCAAGTGATTTGGATCCAAAGTCAACTCCGGGATTATGGACTCAATATGAAAAAGATCCCACTATATTGCGACTCAGAAAGTGCAATTAGGATCTGTCATAACCCAGTGCAACACTCGAAGACTAAGCACATAGCACTGAGGTATCACTTCATTAAAGATCATGTGGAAGATGGGAACGTTGAAATTCATTTTGTTCGAACCACTAATCAACTGGCTGACATCTTCACCAAAGCTCTTCCGGAAGCATCGTTCAACAAAATTCTACAAGGGCTAGGTATGATGGAATCGGAGTCAGTACCAAACATTACCTCTCAAACTCAAAAGTAAAAAGCAAAATAGATCGAACGTTCGGGTTCGGGTCTTGTACTAATGTACCGAAATGAACCGAACGCTCGGGTTCGGTTGAATAATCTGCTTTTTGCTCATCAATCAAATGTAGTTT
The DNA here is from genome assembly GCF_051521515.1 of Lactuca serriola. Taxonomy (NCBI): domain Eukaryota; kingdom Viridiplantae; phylum Streptophyta; class Magnoliopsida; order Asterales; family Asteraceae; genus Lactuca; species Lactuca serriola. Next base: position 147,490,238 of record NC_136410.1, on the reverse strand, counting down.
TCTTGGTTGTAAATCTTTTGTATAATTGTTCCAAATGCATTTCTCTTATTGTCAAAACTATTCTCTTTTTGAAAATCTATTTTCTTTGGTAACCGGAATAGACCGAACGTTCGGGTTCGGTTCCAAAATTTTTCTTACCCGAAATAGACCGAACGCTCGGGTTCGGTTCCAAAGTTTTTCACAACCGAAATAAACCGAACGCTCGGGTTCGGTTACAAATTTATTTTTTTTCTTTTGTCTTAATTTTATTTCATCTTTTATTTACTCATAAAAACTCAAAAAATATTTTTTTTATAAATTCAAAAACTCCAAAAATCTTTTGTTCTTTATTTTCTTTTTGGCTTTAATTTTATGTGTGTTTTCGTTTATGGCGAAATTATTGAATTAGCTAAGTGTCCCTAGAAGCATGCTGCTGTATGTGTCCAAAGCCTCACCTGATTCTGAATAATAGCCTTAATGACTTGGTATACACAAACCTTGTCTTCCCAATTAGGCTATCATATTTATTCTAATCATGAGCTACCTAACTCTCTTCTCACATGAGATAAGAGTTTTCTGCTTGGTGCAGTCTTTCACAGCAGAGGTACTTTGTTTTCTTACACCATCTAACTTGCATTTCTCCATCACTTTCGTTTCACAAAAGTAACCCTTAAGACTCTCAGAAACTACCACTGAGGTTTATGGTTACACAATTTCTGTGTTTATGATCTTAGTTTCGTGTCACTATGATCTAAGTGAAACCCAAAATTCAATACCCAATACGAATTGATGGTGAACAATTAATTTTCTCTAGTTTTCACTAATGAATTGACGTGCGTACCTCGTTGAAATCTCAAAATTTTCTTTTGTGTGATTCCTATGAAATTGTTAACACCCATAACATTTCTTCCCTTGGGATCCAGTTTTAAATTTTTGTTGAGATTTTTTTTAAAATGTCCTAGCCAAATTAAATTATCTCCAACCTACTTGTTCAATAGACTACACTGGTCTCACAAGTACTTCGTTCGATTTCTGTCTTATATCAAGACTAGGAATTTTGAATCGAAGCGATAGCCACCCTAATAAGCCTAGTTAAAAGAAGCCTTTCAACACTTCTTAATAAGTGTTTGATCGTTATTCAACGGGAAACCACACAAACACTTTAAGGTCTCTCTTGACTTTGAAGGAAGAGATTCGTGCCCGGGATCATTTATTTCATGTCTTACTTGACATCACATATTTTCCCAAAAATTTTGCTTTATTTCTTTTCTTTGACACCCCAAGCACGAAAATCTTTGATTTTCCAAAATTCAGGTTCTATTAATTACAAGGCATTTTACTTGGATTTGTAGTCGATTAAAGGCCGTGGTTGATTTTAATCCACGTGGCGGTATTTTTCAAAAGATGTCATCACAATTTAAAGGGATAAGATGAAGACTTGCTGACTCAGGCGGGAGTCTAATCGATTTGATTTCAAACGGCGCAAAAGGGAAAGCGTGCGAATTGGAACCGTCTCATCTCCAAATGGCGCAGAAGGGGCGTGTGTGAATCTGAAACGGTTCATATCCAAACGGCGCTTGATGGGAGGCGTGTTCTTAGGGGTCTGACACTCTCTCTCATGCGTGATCATCGGCTACCCCAACTGTCACGCATCAGTCAAATCCGGAAAACTCTTCGATTTTCAATTGAAGATTTGGGAAGATCTTTCTCTCTCCTTACCCCACAGTATAAAAGGAAACATCCTCCACCGTTTACCTCTTTACCGCAATTAAAATTCCCAGAGCGCAAGAAATCCTTGAACCTTCACTGTTCATCATCTTCTCCACTTTCTTCAAGCAATGGCAGATTCATCTTCTGTTCACGCAACATCCCACATACTGCCCATTCGCCCACAACAAAGCCTAATCATCGATTTATCCCCTCATGTTTACGATGCCTTCATGTTCCCCATTATCGAGTGTTTGAAGTTTTCGCCGATTGCTCCTGCACTTACAAGAGCTGAATCCGTTCCGATGGAGTTCTTGTCGCAGATCTTTGCGAATGCTCACTACGACAAGGTCGTTGACAGAATCTTCTTTGATATCTTTCAGCACAAGGCATCAATTTCAAAGCAAAGATTTTGCTCGCTGTTAGGGTTTGAACCTGATTCCTCGAGGGTTAACCCTGAAACGATTCCAATGGGGCATTTGTTCAACATGTTTTACAACATGGGTTATACGGAGGTGCTTACTTCAGTCGCGAAGTTCAAGAAGTCGTGCCTACCACCACATTGGAACGGGATGCTCACTGTTCTATTCAAAGGGTTATCTGAAAGAAGCGCTGGATCTGATGGTGCGAGTCGGTTGTTTTTGTCTATAATGTATGGTGTCTACAATGGCATCAACATGGATTATGGGTCTGTTCTGTGGCAACAACTCATTCAGAGTCTCTCCTCTACATCCAGACATTCTGAAATTTCATACGCTAGGTTCTGGACTTTGATCACGAAATGGGTGATGGACAAGTACCACGTCCCCATTGTCGCTGGTGCTCCAATGTCTTCGATTGGTACATTCCATACCACGAAGATCATTGTCTCGGACGCTTCCAAGTTTCCATTCAACGGTTCAATTCCGGAAACTATGTATGGAGATGTTCCTGCTGATAGCCGGATTATCCAGACGTACAAAGGATTCAAGCGTTCTGGTCCGAGGGATCTTACTCCGGAGATGTTGAAGTCTATTCATGACGCCGACAAGCCTGCTCCGAGAGGCAAGAAGGCTGATAAGGGGAAACAGGTGGCGAAAGGGGCTAAAGGCCCTTCTCCAAAGAAGAGGAAATCAACCAAGGCTGCTCAGTCTCTGCAGCAAAAGCGCCGAAAAACTCAGCCCAAGCGAAAGCTGATCATCGCGTCCTCCTCAAGCGAGTCTGAGGGTGAGAGTTCGGATTCTGACGATTCTCCACGAGGCAACACCCCACCCAGATCTCCAACCCCAGAGGTTCATGTCTCTACTTCTCCGATTAACTCTCCACCTTAAACCATTCCTATTTCTATTCCCCCCATAACTTCCACTACTTCAATACCACCCACTTCCATCCCAATACCAACACCAATATTCACCGAAGCAACCACAACATCCACTGCAGATGTTCGAGCCAACGTATCTGATACGGGGGTTCATACTGATGCACCCGAAACCACCCCAGCACCCGAAACCACAAAAGCATCCGAACCTACACAAACGCCTGAAACAACCCAACTCGAACCTACCCATACTTCAGCTCCACCAGCTTCACCACCACCATCTTCTCCTGGTCATGTTTCAGAGGGTGAAGAACCATTTCTTGGCGGGGAAGATATGACGTTTGACTCAGTCTACTATAGTCCGTTTCAAATACAGAGTGATGACGATGATGACGCTCCTGTCACAAAACGACATCTCAAGGAGCTCCATGACAAAGTTGATTTACTCATCGCCTCCTCTTCCACTACTCAGTCATCCCTTTCTGAAGATGCAGTTTAGAAGATTGTTGACACTTTCTCTAAGGATCAGCAAGATTCCATTGCTTCTGCAACCTCCGCCATCGACGCCTCAACAAAAGCCTGTCAGGCAACGACCGAAAAAGTCGATAAACTATTTTCTGATGCCTCTTCCCTGTTAAAGTCTTTACAGGAGAGTGCAAATGCTGCAAAGACTACGTTGGAACCAATTGTTCAACAGTTGAAAACGTCTGTCTCAACTGAGTTGAAGTCCTTCGCTTCATTTCGTCAAACGCTTTCTGACGACAACTCAGCATTTCGTGCAACCATTGACGAGCGTCTCTCGAAGCTACAAGAAGATTTGGCTGCTGAGAATTCTCTTATGGATGTTCTGGCCAAGAAGACCACTGCTCTCAAGGTCAAGAGTGTTCAACTCTCTCATTCTCAACATGAGATTGACTCTCTTCGGTCCGAAAGGGAGGTGCTAAAATCGTGTGTTTCGGATGTCCACTCTGCCATCTCCAACATCCTCGAAGCACATGATCCCATCCTTAACTACACTGTGAGGCGTGACCTTGCAGAGAAACTCGCTCCAGTCCTTGCCCTGCTAAGCAAACTTGAAGGGTTACTTGATTTCGTGTCTATTCCGAAACAAGGGGAGAGAAGGAATCTGTATCCCAACCACCTCATTCCTCAAAGGCAACTCACACTACCGAACCTCCTCCAGTAGGCCAAGCCTCCGGTTCGGGTGTGAAAGACAAAGGCAAAAATATTGCTGAGGAAGAAGAGGAAGAAGACAAAGAAACAATTGCCGACTTGTTGAAGTGTAGAAGTCGACGCAATGAGGCTGATGTCAGTGCTCGTGTGGCAAGAGAAGTTGAAGAAGTTGAACAAAAACAGAAGGAAGCCCACGACCTTCTTGAGAGTAGGAAAACTCTTTTTCCTGCCTGGACTCTCGAGAGGATGATAAAAGAAGCCATCGACACTCCAAGTATCTTGTGGCTGGAACCTGTAATATCGCTTGATTGTTCCAATACTGTCGACTCTCAGTTTGACATGCCACTGACCTGAAAGGCGTTCATCTTTCATGCCTTCTCCAACGTTGCAGAGTTCCCTCATCCTCATCCATAGGTTGATCGAGACTTAATCGATTTCTATCTGAAGGCTGCTCAACCTCAGTATTAGACTTGGAGCGCTCAGAAGATTATCAACGTTTGGGTCTTGAAGCCGTATACTGAAGGGAACTTCATTAACATTTGGTTCAAGGTACTTCAGGGATCTGCCAAAACCGAACATGCCATTTCTCTTGCAGATCTTCCGAACCTCAATCCCCATGATTGAATAATCTTGCACAACATCCTTCTAACCAATGAAGCTGAATATGGTCCGATCATCGACCATCTCAAGAGGATGCTGGTGTGCTACATCATGGAAGTTGCGCTGATGGATCAGGAGATAGCAAGCATATTTAAGAAGAAACCAAAAATATCTCCTGTTGGCTCTGCCAGTGATCCGAACGAAATGCAGATGGGTAGAATTGAATCGAGAAGGAATTCAATCATGTTCACCAGGAACGAAGGACAGAAATGTCTTTTTGTCTTGGCTGACAAACATCTGTACACTACTGCTTGCTTAGAGCATGTTTTGGGGATCATCCACAGATGCAAGCAAAACTTAGCGGATGATGTCAAGTACTTCGATGACATGATACAATGGTACATTCGGTTCAGACGAACTATTCTCGCTCTTATCACACGTCTGTTTGATACTGTAAAGAAGACTCCCGCTGCTGGCCCAAGTAAGAAGAAGAAGTAGTCTCGCTCCAATTTGACGCAAAGGGGGAGGTTGTTGGGTTGTGTTTTGAATGTTGCGTCTATTGGGCTCGGTTGTTAGTCCGTTTTTGTATCTCCGGTATGGGCCTGTCCATCCGTGAGTATAGTAGGGTTTATTATAAATATAGGTGCTTGCATGCATCTTAGGTTAACGATAGAACAATAGTAACGATAGATCAGAGCATTATTTAGAAGTTTTATTATCGTTCTTGTAACCCTAAATCCTCTACTGTGGAAGTTCTTAGTCGAGCTCTGCTGAGGATTGTTTGAATTAATCATTCGACACATTGTGATCCATACTTGTCTTATTTACTGTTTTGTGTTCATCGTAATATCTGTTACAAAGATCTAATCGATCTTCAAGTTTGTTTAATAACTTATCAGTGTCTAAGTTAGTAGGATTAAAACTAGTTTGTTTTAACACACATCAAGTTTTTGGCGCCGTTGCCGGGGAACGGTTCAAATATTTAATTTCATTTGCTAACTGTTACCGTTTTTTATTTTATTGATTAATTTTTTTATTTAGTTTTATTTTTATTTATTATGTATTTTCCAAATCTCGATGCTTTTGATGCTTTTCTTGAGGAAGTAGTACAGGAAATTGAGCAAGGAGATGAGGAGTATGACTCAGATGAAGATTTGAAGAAATTTGGAAGATGGTTAGATAACATCTTTCCCAACATAGATGGGACATTTGACTTACAAGATGAAGAATTTAATCCAGAAAGAGACTTGGAGGAGCTGGAAAGACTGCTAGCATAGAGGTCAGACGAAGAACAAGAACAAGCTGAATTGCAGGAACCAAGTTGTGGTTTGACCATTACCACGACATAGTCCCCTGTTCTTCCGGTTTGTGTTTCAAAGCATGGGGTGATGATTCCAACTTTGGAGAAAGTTCTGAAGCGCGATCCGTTTTTGATTAGTACCCGACTGGTCCTAACCCTTGTCAGAATTCTTGGGTTTTATGTATTAAAGCTCGTTTGGCCAATTTTAGAAGCAAAGATCCTAATTTTACAAATTGGTCCAAAGAAAATATTCAATGCAACGAATGAATTGACATTGAGTTTATTGGAAGTTTATTAAGTTAGGAGTCCAGCTAAAGACTCGCACAAAAAGAAGGGCTTGCAGGAGGCAACCCGTCATTAGAGTTTTCTTTTCTTTTTCTTTCTAAACTTCTAGTGTTTAAGGATAGTTTAGGATTTTTTTTTATTTTAATGTTTATTTATTACTTGGTTTTTGTTTTTGATCTTTTCAGTTTGAGTGTAAGGATGCATGTGAGGGTCTAGAGTCAAGGCTGACGAAGCGAGAAATCGAGTCTAGGTGAGAGAGGAAACGAAGTTTTGAGTCAAGCTATGAGTCCAATTGATAGAAGGGTTATAGAGTGTTTATTCCCTGAAGAAAAATGAGGGAAATTATTAGTTTATATAACCCCCATACATCAGAAACGGACTTGGGCAGAATAAAAATTTTGTCACACAGCAGTCTACTTGCCGAGTGCATCTTATGGACTCGTCGAGTCCATGTGAAAATTCACGATTCTTCTACCATTTACGCTTCAACTTGGCGAGTCTACATATTTACTCGACGAGTCACTCATTCTTCTTACTTTTGAGTTGAAGATTTGATGAAATTTGATATGGGCATTGGTTCTATTCTTTGAAGATCATTTTCCGAGCATTTCCAAGAGTCTTTCTCTTATATTTGGAGCTATACCACACGATACTTGACACCCAATGCATGGAAGAGTTGTTCCCATGTCTAAAGTTAATTGAAGATGATCAGCCTCGCCACTGCTATCCCAGGGGAGTTTGATCCAATTCCCTCTTTACTTTAGTATTTTTCTTTATCATGCATAGCATGCAATGGGGACATTGCATGAATTAAGTGTGGGGTAGGGGGTTGGTCATATTAGTTGAATTAGAATCTTAGGGGGTTGGTCATATTAGTTGAATTAGAATCCTATTTTAGGTATAATTTTAAAATTTTTCATACCAAAAATGTTGCTTAGGACTTAATTTAAAAATTTTTGGTAAAAGTAATTAGGATTCAATGCTAGTATTATGTTGATGATTGCATGAAAACTCAAATGTTTAGTTGAGCCTATATACGTTCTAGTGCATTTGTGGCTTCCTTATTCTAGTGAAATCATGGGACAAAAACACAGCCTCGCTTAGTTTGAAGGATGCAATATGTTTAGCATCGTGTACCAGAAATGTATCCAGGAAAATTATTATCGTTAACCAATAAAGGTTGAAGTTGAGCGCCCCTGCTTAAGCATGTAGGTTTTGAGTGAAAAAAAAGTGAGGTACATGTAAAAAAAAAGAGAATTACAAGAAAAGTTGTAAGAATTTTGGAGCAATCAAAGTGAAGATCAAAAGATCAAAATTCCGAAGATTCAAAAAGTTAAAGATACCAAAAATCAAACAACAAGGTGGTGAATTCAAAGAAATTAAAGATTAAATGTCAAAGAAGTGAAGAATTCAAGAGAGCTCCATAGTGGTATCATAAATTGTAATTGTTAAGATTATGTATGCTTGGGTTGCTCAACCAAAAATACCTGGAGGTTAGGAGATTTTCTGAGGATGGATTCGGAGGGATGCATAAAATGAGCATTGTTTGGAAAAAGTGGGCGAATGTTTATGAGGATTGTGAGTATTTGGAGTATGGGGGGTTATTAGGAAAATTTTAGACACAAATGCATGCGTTGAGGTATTGGCATAATGGCTGGGTTCGATTGGGATTGTCTTATGTAATATCAGTGTACTAAAATTCAGTTTTGCTTGGGGGCAAGCAAAAGTCAAGTGTGGGGTATTTTGATATGGGCATATTTAGTCATAAAAATCATGCATGATCTTAATACTTTATGTTAATTTTATCTCAAATAATGAAACAATGGTTCTTAATTAGCTTAAATATTTCATTTTCAGAAACAAAGACATGCTCGAAAGGAAAATGAAGCGGAACTAGCGATTGGAAGCTTGGATCTTGGATTTTGAAGAAAGAATGATGTTGCTGGACAGCTTGACTCCTCGTCAGTGTTTTGGCCATATCTCATGAACCGTAACTCCGATTGACGAGATTCAAATTGTTCTGAAAAGTAGACACAATTTCGGACGACTTTCGTGTTTTAAGAAAATGCTGATTCGAAACGTACTCAGCGAGTAGGGTCGATTACTCGGCGAGTTGTATCGAACTTTCGCGATTCTGGACGCACTGACTTGCCGTACACGGGTTTTAAGTGATGTACTCAGCGAGTAGGTCACTGGGCTCGCCGAGTAGCCTCTGTTTTGTGAAAATCTATATAAAGGGACTTTCAGATCGATATCATGGCATGGAGAGAAACCCTAGGAGGCTAAGAAACAATTGGAAGTGCTGCTAGGTCGTGAGGAACAGAAGAATCAACCCTACATTCAATTGTGAAGAGAATCAAGACAATTTTGGTTTATTCTTAGTAACTTTTTGATTTGAATCATGTTTACATACTTTGATTTCGTTTTTGAGTTTATGTTTACTGCAATCATGAGCTAAAAACTTATTCTTCTGTTAGGGTAGACAATTTTGTGAACATGGATTGATTATTTGAGTAAGATTAATTTTAATTGGTAATTATGTTTTGTTAAGCTTGTTAAAGAACCTTATGTGTTGATAATAACTATTCTTCTGTTAATAAATCATTAATTAAGTTGTATGAACATCTCTTAGTTATTAATTTCATATGATTTATTGTGACCACATAGTTGTATGTCTAGGAATAACGAACGTGAAACTAGAATTAACTAGAAGATAGGTAAGTTAATGTGTAAGCTTGTTGGATGAACATCGACAAGAGGTTAATTGAAGGGCCAATTTAGTTAACCACTACAAGTCTTACTTAACCCGAATCAATAATCTAGGAAGCCTGTTAATTTAGACAACTGGCCATTGCTTGAGTTAATTTGTTTTCTAAGAATTTGGAATAGCGAATGTGAAACTAATTATCTTAATCGGTAGCCAATGAAGAATTAATCCGATACATTAAAATCATCCATGGGAAAAAATGAGTCCTACCTAAACAGAAGTCCTCTTTACTATTGAATTTAGTTGGTAATTAATTGTTTTAGTTGCTGGTTATTCTAATTAAGTTTCTAGTCTTGTAAAACTAGAGAAAACCCCCTTTTTGTTATTTGTTTTATTTAGATATATTTGCATTTATTTTAATTTTTTACCGTTCCCTGTGTTCGATACCCTACTTGCTTGAACTATATTACTAATCCACAGGTACACTGCCTTTCGTGTATTTATTTTTTGTCTAAGTTAGTAGGATTAAAACTAGTTTGTTTTAACACACATCAACGACCACTGGAGATGGAGTAGCATCCGACAAGACCAAGAGGCTCCCACTATTTTCATCGATCAGACCTCCACCCAAACCTTTCCCCCCACCATTTATTTCATCAAAATCAGACAAGAACCTGACTCGTTTACCCCGATTTTTACTGATGATGGAGTCTAAGAAGCCAAGGAAGGCTCACCGGGAACCGATAATTTCCTCCTCCTCCTCACGAAAAGATCGATCGTCCCGATCTACCAGTCGCTACCTGCCCTGCTCCATCGGACTAGTTGAGTCCCCTCCCTACGTGTAATCTGTTGGCGACAAGGAAGAACAACCAAGGAGACCGCTGGAGCGCCCACTAGCTGCGGTAGACAAGAGAGGCGTCGCTGCTTCTCCCTTCTCCTTTTGTCAAATCGATCCCGCACTAGAGGTGCTTCCCCTTTCTTGATTGATTGCCATCATCGAGCCACCATGGCTGCTTGCGTTCCCATCTTCCTTGCTCGATAGATGAACCACGACCACCGGACCAAAACTCCCGCTACCTTCGTCATTCTAATTCCCTTTTTTCGATTTATCTATGGGGAATAAGAAACAAACGAGAATCAAGATTTGCATTCTTAATATTGAGACTTGAGAGTATAATACTAAATTAGGGCTTTTTCTGACAATTTCAACATCGAGTAGGAGATATGGTGGTTCCTGTGGGTAGAAGTAAATGAGCCTTGACGGGGAAGAATCGTTGGCGGCAGTCGGAGTTCAAGGGAAAGAAGCAAGCAACACTCGATGTAGGGAGTCGGAGGAAGACCAGAGAAGATTTTTGTGGTCAAAGAACACACCCAGAGCTAAAGAGAGGAAACAAGGAAGGAAGGCGGGTTTCCTAATTTTTTTATTTCCTTTTTCCCGCTGCTAAATGCTGAAGAGCGCGTTTCTAAAATTATAAAGCGACATTTCTAGTCGACACGCCTTTAACATAAGCGCCTCCGTGTTTTTTTTGGTGAGACACTAATTCTAGGGCACGCAAAAATGCGCGTCCAAAATTCTTTAAATTTCTAAAGATCTGACATTATTTTTAGGGCACACCCTTTTGTGTATCACTAATCAGTGCGTGTCGTAAAAAGCGCGTCATTAAAGGTCTGTTTTCTAGTAGTGGTTGATTTTTGTAAAATCCATAACTTCCTCATACAAGCTCCGTTTTCGATATTCTTTATATCCACGTCTAGCTATGGAAGAGTAATATAACCTTCCTTCAAGTTGCATTGGCTAATTACGACTTTATTTTTACCCTCTATATTTATAATCTTAAATGATGTTGAAAAAATATCTTTCTCGTACGAACTCTTTTACTGACATTCTTTGTCTCATTGGTTTTATAACAAGGAGTACTCTGATTCTCATTTACATAGTTTTCGCTAAAACTCAACCAATTTTTCTTTGACTTTTTACGACACTCATCTCTTGTTCATGGTTGATTTGAAAACTTATAAAAACCATAACTTCTCTATACGAATTCACATTCATACGAAATTTATATTTCTGAGATCGGGCTGATATGTAATTTTGTAATATCTTATTTTTATACAAAATAACACATTTTTTTGCGCACTTATTTTTTTGGAATACGGAATCTTGTATTTTATAATAGATTGGTAAATATTTCATATTAACTCTACTATATTTGACGTTTGTTATGTTTAGTGATTAATGACCACTGACAATTTTTACAATTGTTACATTCTCCCTTCGTTGAAGGAATTTCGTCCCTAAAATTCAGCTCTTAGTGCTTACGTATAGACACTACCTAATAGTTGGGGGTAATATTATATCAAACTTTTGTGCGGTTATCTTGTAAGTTGTGTATAGTACAAGGTTTTGGATACGATCAAATAAATATTTTTACTCTGATTCACAACCAATGATGAATAGAGAGTAAGGCGAAATCATTGTTTTACATAATCAATCCCCATATATTTAATTAGTCTATTTTGACCACAAAATTAATTCCAAATAATTCTTGATCAATACTAATTAAATAATATGATTTCATATTAATATATTATATTTGTAATATATTAGTAAACCATAAATAACCTTATTCTCAAAATCCATCCTATCAAATGCACTGTTGAAGGCAACACAAAAAGGACCATGCTACAATCAAGTCAAGTACATCCCAGTTATGGTTATGGGCTTAGACGCCAAATCCAATTGTATCCCACTTGGATAAGTATAATAAGTATAGTTGCAAATGTAACTTCATGATCCGACTTAGAAAATCGTAAGCTTTCAAAAGCCGCTGTCAACTCTGACCTAGTCAGTGACGCATCCTTTAGATAATTGATCATATAATCCCCTGTTCTCAAGCTATCAGCTGGACAAATACATGGAACAATGTCATAATTATTGTCCTGCAATTTGTTTCCCGATTTCCGATTCGTCTAACATAGAACATAACTGAACACATCAATTTAGTTCTAAGGCTCGGTACATAAGTCAAAACAGAATCATCGACCGGCCCAAGATATCGCTTTTAATCCTCTTAGGATAAAAGGGAACAAATAAACTTCGACATTATATGCTTGTACTAACTACTCATTAAATCATGCACAATGATACATTTTATAACATCAAGTTATTGATGCGTTTTCGTATCATCAATGCACAACTATTTCATAGTCAACTACTCATATATTCGGGTTTGAAGACTTATATGACATTATCGTCTCACGATCACTCGTGCTAAATTCCATGAAGTGATTCAAGTGAGCGCGGGTTGATCCAATACTCAAATCTTATTTCAGAAGTACTCATGAATGGTGTAGCAAACTGTTGCTATGCCTAACACCTTAGACAATCTACAAGCCCACTCATGACACTCTTATTTCATACTTACTTCCAACGTATGACCGACTGTGGATAGTTTGAATAAATCTTATTATTCTGGAAGTCAAAACATACAAAGTGAAACAATAGTAAATGATTGAATCAAGACAGTAACTTTACATATAAATAAAACTCCTTTTATTTAATCACCAAATGTTAATTACAATTTAGCTATTACAAGTTTCTATTTATCTAACTACTAAAACTAATATTGTCTGTTAGACCAATGACCCTTGCATGCTGCAAGTGCTTAACCCAAGTCAGTCCCTTTGTAAGAGGATTTGTTGGGTTCTCCTCTGACGATATCCCTTTTACCACGAGGTGTCCTTATTCTACTTGATGTCTTATGAAGTGGTATTTTTTGTCAATATGTCTGGATCTACCATGATCTCTTGGTTCCTTGGTTAAGGCAACCGCCCCTTCATTATTGTTGAAAATCTCCATAAGCTCCTTTATGGATGGAATGACTCCGTCTAAGCAGTTAATATCGGCGATTTCCAAATGAATTTTGGGTGGGATATTGGTTATCGGTACTTTTCAAAATAGCGGTGTAAAATATCGGTCCAAAATATCGGACTGCCAAAATCGGTGATATTTACTCATATTTAACTAATATTTCCAGGCGATTTCCAGGTGGGATATCGGTTAAGTAATTTCACTTGCTTTTTTAGTGTTAAGTCATGGCCTTAAGTCTTATGGACTTAACTTAACTGAACCTGGTATTATGTTAAGTACTTAATTGTTAGTTTTAGGTCATAGCCTCATGTTTTAAGTATTAACCGATTTTATTGTTATGCTAATTGTTACATACTTAAGTGTTAACTTGCTAGTTTCTATAGGCTTGATAATGTTGATGTGTTAAGTACATAAATCTTAAATGATGATGATGATATTAGAGTTGATGTGGATGCTCTAGATAAAATAATTGGATGCCTAGGTTGATGTGGACTTGGAGGAAGATTCCATGGCTTACGTAAGATTATGTTTCAAACAATGATAGTTTTGAATTTTGACTTTTTATATTACTTTTATATATGTTTTATGTTTATATATATATATATATATATATATATATATATATATATATATTAATTACGAATGATATAAAAATGCCGATATCCCACCAATATCCCACAGCGATAACGTATATCCCAAATATCGACCCTTGACCGATATTTGATTTTGGACTGCTATAACTGCCTAGGACTCCATGGTCTTTGATGATGTTTTTAAACCATATCGCCTCCGTCGATGCCTTGCTAGCTGCTATGTACTCTGATTTGCATGTTGAATCAGCTACAGTCTCCTGCTTGGAACTTTTCCATGTCATTGCTCCTCTATTCAGGGTAAATATCTAGCCCCACTAAGAGAGGAGATTATTTCGGTCGGGTTGAAAGCTGGTATCGCTATACCATGTTACTCTCAAGTCATCACTCCCACCAAGGGTAAGGACCTAGTTCTTAGTCCTTTGCAAGTACTTGAGAATGTTCTTAACTGCAGTCCAATGAGCTTTACCAGGATTCCTTTGATATCTGCTGACCATGCTTAAAGCAAAAGCCATATCAGGGTGAGTACAAGTCATAGCATATATGATCGAACCAACTGCAGAAGCTTATGGAATACAACTCATTTCTGCTATCTCAACCTCTGTACTCGGACTCTGAGTCTTACTTAGTTTGTTATTGCTTAGGATAGGTAGGTTACCTTTCTTGGAGTTCTCCATGCTAAAACACTTCAACACGTTGTCTAAGTAGGTACTTTGACTATGTCCAATTAGTCTTTTACTCCTATCTCTTAATATCCTTATCCCTAAGATATAGGCAGCTTCTCCGAGGTCCTTCATAGCGAAACGCTTCCCAAGCCAGGACTTAACCTCCTGAAAGATTGGGATGTCGTTTCCTATGAGTAGTATGTCATCTACAAATAATACCAGAAAGCTCACTATACTCCCACTAGCTTTGACATATACCCAGGATTCATCCTCGTTTCTCGAAAATCCAAACTCTTTGACTATCTCATCAAAACAAAAATTCCATCTGCGAGATGCTTTTTTTAATCCATAAATGGATTTCTCAAACTTACACACTCTATTAGGGTATTTTGCATTGACAAATCCCTCTGGCTGACCCATGTAAACATCTTCAGCCAACTTTCCACTAAGGAAAGCAGTTTTGACATCCATTTGCCATATTTCATAGTCATGAAATGCAGCTATGACTAGCATAACCTTTATGGATTTAATCTTCGCTACTGGTGAGAAGATCTCATCATAGCCGACTCCCGGAGTTTGAGTAAAGCCCTTTGCAACCAGTCACGCCTTATATGGGTGTATTTTCCCATCCATGTCGGTCTTCTTCTTGAAGATCCATTTGCACCCGACTGTCTTACGACCCAGTACATTGTCAACCAAGTTCCAAAATTGATTCTCATACATGGACTGAATCTCGCTGTCCATAGCCTCTTTCCATTTTGCAGACTTGGGGCCTGCCATGGATTCCCTGTAGTTATTAGGTTCATCCAAATTTACCAGTGAGGTATCAATGATAAATGTATCACCTTCAGCTGTTATATGAAAACCATATAACATAGGTGGAACACTAACTCTACTGGAACGCCTGAGAGGTACGAACCCGTCAATAGGCTCAACCGGAGTTTCCTCCTCAGGTTGATTGCTAGTGTTTAAGGTTCCTTCACCGCTTGCATCTTGAAGCTCTTCAAGGTCAATTTGCCTCCCATTGTCCCCTTGACATATGAGCTCTCTCTCATGAAAGACTCCTATCCTCACAACGAAGACAACATTGTCACTCGACCTATAAAAAAGATATCCAAAGGACTTTTGCGGGTAGTCGATGAAAATACATCGCTCACTCTGAGGTTCGAGCTTGTCATGAGTCTCGCGTCTCACAAAATACTCGCAACACTAAACTTTGATGTGGTCTAATGAGGGAACCTTCCCTGTCCACATCTCGTGTGGTGTTTTGGAAACCTTTTTGGTAGGGACTAGATTAAGGATATGGACGACAGTCTCTCAAGCATACCCCTATAATGAGATACGTAACAAAGCTCGAATCATCATGGAACGAACCATGTCTAGCAAGGTTCTATTGCACCTCTCAGCCACACCATTAAGCTGTGGTGTCCTAGGTAGCGTCAATTGTGAAACAATTCCACATTCCTTAGGATAGTCAACGAACTCAATGCTAAGATACCCTCCTCCTCGATTGGATCGCAACATCTTTATCTTCCTGCCCAATTGATTATCCGCTTCTTGCTTAAACTTTTTGAAGTTTTCAAAGGTTTCTGACTTATGCTTGATTAAGTAGATATATCCATACCTGCTGTAATCATCAGTAAAAGTCACATAGAAGTGGTTAGTATCCCTTGTGGCAGTTCTGAATGGTCCACACACATCAGTGTGTATGAGATCCAACAGACCTTCACCCTTTTCACAAGTACCAGTGAAGGGTGACTTGGTCATCTTTTCAAGTAAACAAGATTCGCAAGTTTCATCTGACATTAAGTCGAATGACTCCAAAACTCCATCCTTTTGGAGTTGGTCTATGTGCTTCTTATTGACATGTCCAAGACGACAATGGCACAAGCATGCCTTATCCAAATCATTGGAAGAATCAATATGTAAAACATTATTTCATAGGTTATCTACAACATTCACAGTTTCATATACACCATTGCAAGGTAATTCTTTAAAATAAAATATATCATTATTATAAGTATTAATAGTACCAACTTCATTATTGAAAGAAAAGGTAAAACCTTGTTTGTACAAACTATGAAAGGAAATACTCCCTCCGTCCTAAAATTATAGTCCATCTTTCCTTTTTGGTTTGTCCCAAAATAATAGTCCACTTCTAAAAATAAATAACATTTTACCAAAATACCCCCTCATTATTACTTAACCAACTACGCATTTAATGGAACATTAAATACAAAGTAAGGACAAAACTATCATTTTATTATATAAAGTTAGTGGTAATTAATGTTTTTCTTAATCTGTGTGTTTTTTGTCTGTGGACAATAATATTGGGATGGAGGGAGTAATATTTCTCACAATATCAGCCGAGTAACAACAATTATTCATATCTAAATTTAAACCATTACTAAGCAATAAATAATAAACTCCAATCTTGGTCACATACGACATTTTCCTATTTCCCATGATTAAGTTTATCTTACCGTGCTCCACATCGCTACTTCTTTTTAGTCCCTACAAATCAGAACAAATGTGGAATCCACAACCTGTATCAAGGACCCAAGAATTAGCATGTGATGATTTATTAGATTGAATAGTGTAAATACATGAAAAGAAGGGTTTGATCTTGCCATCCTTTATATCCTGCAATTACATTGGGTAGCTTCATTTCCAGTGCCCTTTTTCACGACAACGAAAGCACTCAACATCCTTCAGATTAGTAGAGGAATTAGCAGAACCCACTTTGGTCCCACTAAAAGAGGATCCATTAAGGGAATTTCCCTTGCGGCTCTTGGTGGGAGCTTTCCTCTTCTTTCCCTTCCCATGTCCGATTGACAGAATAGGGGCAGAAGTAGAAGTATGAGGAGTAGACATAATCGATTTGCCTTTCAGGTTGCTTTATGTAGTCCTTAAAAGGCCTCGAAGCATGCTAAGAGTGACATCCTCTTTGTTCATATGATAGCTCATACGAAACTGATCATAACAAGAAGGTAAAGAATGTAGAATTATATATGTGGCCAACTCTTCATCAAAATTGACATTCAATTTAAGTAAGCCGTCCACGAATCTCTGCATCTTTTGCAAGTGGGCCGTGATGGGTTCACCATCCTTCATATTGGTTGTGATCATGGAGGCAATGATCTCATACCTCTCCTGCCGAGCACTTTGACGGTATCTTTCCATAAAATCTTGATACATTTTAAAAGGATAGTAGTCCTCATAGGACTTCTCCAGCTCAGCATTCATGGTAGCAATCATTAGACACGACACCTATGTCGCATCCCTCTCATGAGTAGTGTGTTTAGTGACC
This sequence comes from Lactuca serriola, assembly GCF_051521515.1. Lineage (NCBI taxonomy): Eukaryota > Viridiplantae > Streptophyta > Magnoliopsida > Asterales > Asteraceae > Lactuca > Lactuca serriola. The sequence continues at coordinate 147,472,754 of NC_136410.1, read as the reverse complement.
TGTTAACGAGTGGCAGTGGTTACACTAATCTCCTTAAGCTCTTTATCCAGTACATATTCTTTGTCCTCATAGCGAATAACCATTATGATGTTACGAATCCAGTCATTGAAGTTCGAGCCATCGAAAATGACCCTCCCACATAGGTTTATGAGGGAGAAAGAACCTGACAGGATTGGGTTGGAAGCATTGTTTGGGACAGACATTTTGAAAAGGAAGAAGAATAAAGTTTAGGTTAGATGATAACCCTTAATATTACACCCAATATGAAATATTAAGGCTAGGACCCAACACAATATTCTACAATTGCGAAGAGCGATGTCATAATCCAATTGTAAAATATATGAAAGTAGGTAAATGAAGATTTACCAATTTGCACCATGACAAATGAAATAGATTATTAAGTTTTAATTAGTTTGAAATTCCAAGATCTTTGAGATTCATTGAACTTTTCAATGGCATGTTTAAATCTCAATTGTGCCCTTCAAGTTTGTGACTCGGATGTCGAGGATGACAAACAAGGTGTGAATAACCATGCAACTTAACTTAGTACACCCAATGTTACAAACCACCTAATAAATGTTCTTGTTAACCATACACACTCCATTGATCTATGATTAACATCAAGCTACCCTTTGCCACACATTTTCAGTCCTAGATTAGTGTGTCGGTTAACCACACACACTTCACTAACGACTTAACAAGGTGCAAAGTGTAATTTCATGGATTATCACCATTTTCACATTTTTTCTAAAGTAACTAAGATTGAGAATTTAATAAAAATTTAGTTACTTTATATTTATCATTATACTTTAATGAGGGAGAATTAATGTCCTATCCTACTCGTTCTGCTAACGATCTTCCACCAATCAAGGAAGCGGTGGGTGAGAGTGGACACCCATTAAACTACTATTTTATAGGCAGTAACCTTATACCCCCTTACAGACCGACTTCGTGAATGAGGCCTACATATATATATATATATATATATATATATATATATATATTATTAAACTTATAATATTATAAAGTATAAGGGTTGAATTTTAACTTTAAAAACTCTAGGGTTTGGAATTAAAGTTTCATTAATGTGACTTTTCAAATTCCAAAACTTAAGGGAACGTTTAGAAACTTGTCAAAACTCTTCATATTCATAACTTATGAGTTTAATTGGATTTTAATGTATGAGACCTTTCATTTTCCATAATGTAGGTGTGTGGATTATGATGGAACGTGCGGAATTAGGAAAGATCTAGTGATTCATCATACAAATTCAAGAACACAAGAAGTAAATAAATATTTGTAAGCTCTTATTAGATCTAGAAAGATTATACAAATGGGTTTGTATACAATTTCTCTCTCTAGTCTAACACTCCAAATGGTTCACTTACATAATGGGAGTCACTCACTTCCTATTTATAGGAAAGACTCAACCCATTTACACATACAAAGAGGAAAGCCTAAAACACTACATCCGAGCATGACTTTGCACCCTAACATTCTCCCCCTCAAAGTTAGGATTGAATGTCCGGCTTTAATCTCCAACGAGCTAGCGTGATCAAGACTAAACTACCCCTCGAAGTAACACCGGTCTTCAAATCCGCAAACGAATATTCGACAAACCCGAGAAGCTTCGAATACCCATCATTCTCCCCCTTTTTATAATCAAAAAATGATTATAAAACCCACTAAGGATGAGAAGCGCCCGAGGAATAGTCTTCACAATACTCCCCCTTGATGTGTACTAAAAATGAATCACCAAAAATCTTGCACGGAAAAACAATCACGAAAAAAACCACAAAAAATTTACTTTTTGGGTGAAAGTTGCAAGATTTTTCAAAAACCGGGTAGAAATTGTCATTTTCTGAAACTTGCAGGGAACTGTTGCGCCAAAAACAGTCAAATATGCAAAACTCTAGCCCATTTGCGAAACCGGGCATAAAGCGTAAATTCGCACAAAATGCAAGGACCAGAACTGAAAATTCTGCAATTTCTCAGCTTTTATTACCCATATGCGAAGTTAGGTATTTGTTGCCAAAAATGCGAAACTGCAGGTACTCATTTTGAAAATTTCTGCATTTTCTTCAAACTTGCGAAACTGGACTAATTTTGCCATTTTCGTGAAAATATATGGGCCAGATTCAAAACTATTTGCTTTCTTCCCCAATTCACATTATACAGTCAATTACTTCGCATGTTCCAAATTCTTCAACTTTAAAATTCACATCCTCCCTAACCTTCTTGACATCTTGCACAAAAAGAACATGACGTTCTTTTGCAATATTTTTCAATTCATTGACAACTCCATTGAACGAACTCCCTTGAGCTTTAATGCGAAGCTCATTGTTCTTGTCTGAATGATCTACTTTGTCAAGTATTCTCTTCTTAGCTTCTTTAAGCAGATATTCCACCTCCAATCCCGTCATTGTTGATTTTGAACCAGAATCATCTTGTGACTGCATAATGGCATTTAATTTTCGGTTCAGGATTTTGAATTGCTTACCTGACATAAGCATATGATCAGGTATCTCCTCCTCCTCTGAATCAAAATGTAGGGCCTCAAAAGTCCCTCCAAAACCTCCTCCTTCGGTTTCATCATCAGACATAGGTTGCGAAGGTTGAGGAGTTTCGGGTGATTGTGATGGAAATAAGGTTGTAAATGGATGTTGTAGAGGATGGTCAAAAATTGATGAAGTAGTGATTGGAAGAGAAAATGGTGGTAATCAAGTAGATATATTCTCAGAAGAGATGGGTAAAGAAGTAGATAGGCTGATAGGTAAACAAGCAAATATGCGAAACTTTATCCCATTTGCGAAACTGGGCATAAAGCGTAAATTTGCACAAACTGCAGGGACCAAAAATGCACAATCTTCAATTTCCAGCAAAAATTAGTCCTTTTTCGAAATTGGGCGAAAACTACAAAACTTACGAATCCTTAAGGACTATTTTTGAAAAATCTGCCATTGTGCACCAAACATACGAAGCTTTGCCTTTTGCCTTCAAAACATAGGAAACATTTGCCAATCATACGAAGAGTTTTAAAATTTGTCAAACAGTCGAAACTATAAGGGCCGTATGCGAAACTTTTCCTTCTTTCTTCCCCAGTTTCGTTTCTCAGACAATTCCCTTCGTACAAAATCATCCATGCTTCACTTCTTACAAAAGTTGATCCAAACACACGAAAATTTTCACAACATCTTCTTCACTTTGTTAGTTCAGTTCGCGAATCATCAACAATCAAACGAAAATTTTTCTCCAACCCTTCGTATGAAAATTCATTTGCCCAACGAAAATCTTTTAAGCTTTCTTCTTCCCTTCGTACGAAATTGGATCAAAATTTCCCAGTTCACCGATTTCGTTCCTTCTCATATTGACATCAAAATCAATACTTCGTTTTTCAGTAACAAGCATCCAAAAACTCGTCGACATCCAAATCTTTCGAAATCACAAATCAAAATCTGATCTTCGACATCAACTATTGAATCTCTCGTCACTTCGCGTTTCCAAATAATCAACCATCTACATCGATTTCCATTGTACACAAATCGACTATCGACTTAAAAACCATTAACCCATTTGTTTCTACAAGAACTGATCATCAATCATTCGAAAATTCAACCACAGTCGACAATTATCGACCCTCAATTCCAATCGACATCAAAAACAATAACCATACTTGATTTCACACCCTTCACACTTCGCTATTGACCTTGTCGATTCATCACTTCACACAATCAACCATTACCAGTTCGTTCTTAATCACCAAACAACAAAATCAGTTGATCATTGATCTCAATTTCTTCCGATCATCAAAAATAAATTAAGACTCCAACCATACGAAATCAAAAATCAATTCACCAATCGAGTTCCCAAAACAACTTCACAACCTTCGTTCTTTGACAATCTAACCATCGATTCTTGATTCCTAATCATCACTTCACTTCCATTTAACAATCGACCTAGACCAATCATCCAATTTGCAGATTTCGCTTTTTGTTTTTCAATCCACAGCAAATCATCAAAGTTACAAATCGAGATTGAATCCAAACTCAAATCAACCATTGTGATGATCATCGACACCTAATCAATTGAAATCAAAAGCATTTTGGACTTCGATCTTAACTAACAATCCGTCAATACTTCCAATTTCATAACCAAATCAAACCAACGGAAATCAATTTCGATCCAAAATAGATTGTTGACTTTCGATTTCAAGATAGTCAACGTGAGTTCTTCAAACATTGACATCACAAATTTGATTTTTCTTTCGAATCGACTCCAAAAATTGATTTCCAGAACATTTTCATGTCTATGCAAATCAACTCTGACCTTCTAATCATCAAAATCGATTTTGATTTCAAAGCTGATTTCCATTTTTACTTTTCATAAAACTTCATTTGACTTTCAACCAATCAGTCAAATTTGACTTTAACTCCAGATAAAAGATATTCGATTTGAACTATCGACCAGTATCAATTTGGTTTACTCAATATCAAATTAGAATTGCCTACAATTCGAATTCAGTCAATCCCAAGTTACAAGATTTCCTATTGCGAGACCTCAAAAAACAATCAGCAAGTTATATTCATATCTCAAAGAGATGAAATTGAAACATCTTTTGAGTTGAGAGCAAGGATAATCAAATATCAATATGCGAATGAATTGATTTTGGGTCAAAACACATCTAATGGATTAACGATTGGACTGGATTTCAAATCAGGTATATCAACAGTAACAGATCGAGAATTTTTGGATTAAAATGGATTATAGGCTTAATCATGAACTATGAACAGTAACAATTATTTGTGTTGGGCTTGATAAAAAAAATTAATTGGATCAAACAAAAAGGGTTGAAACGGATTTGATCCAATGAGACAAATCGATCTAAAATGAAAAACGTAAGATACGAATCGAAATCATGGACGTTTTGGAATCCATTTAAGAATTTGAGATACATTTTTGACGAATCGAGATCGATTAGCAACGAACGAATCAAATTTAGAAGATCTTGGTTCCTTAGTTGGAATGAGAAAATCTCCAAATCGAACATTGTACCACCCACCATGCGAGATGTAGAACTCGTTCTTCGTGTTCTTCAACGATCCAAGAACATCTTCAAAAGAACTACCAACACAATTGGGTTTTGACTTCAAATTCAATGCAACATTTGGAGATTGTTGCTTGGGAACCCAAATTTGTTTCACGGATTTCGATTTCACAACAACATTTGACGATTTTTGTGAAAAAACCCTCTTGTTTTTGCGATTGATCTTCTTCTTCTTTTTCTTTCTCATCTTTTTGCATCTTGAAGACTTGATTTCATGAACAAACCCACTTTCCACAACTTCTTGAGTTTGAATCAAATCTTTTGGAGTTTGATACTTGTGATTTTCTTGGATCACCGGCTTCCGATAAGGAATCATTCCTTAAAACAAATCACAAGAACAAAAAATATCATCGGTTTGAACTCCAATTGAGAAAAAAACTTTTTCATCATGAAAATCAAATTGAACTCCTTTTTCTTGAACATCGTGAACATCACATAGAACTCCATTGTCAAGAACTTCAACAAACTTAAGAGCACGAAGATCATTCGGGTTTTCAATTAGAGAAATCTATTTCTTTTGAAAAAAATATCTTTCTTCTCCTTCCTTTTGATTTTTACTACGAACTAATATGGACAATGAAATTTTATTCAACCATACAATCTTACAAAGTGGTTGAAAAAGCAAGCTTCCATTATTATCCTTCAAATCTCCATAAGAAACCATATTACCCCATGAAATCAATTTACTTAACACCAACCCATAAAATTGATCTTCATTGAATTTGTATTTGAGATATTCAAAGATCACAATCCAAAAATCATACGGCAAATCCACCATGATCACAAGAACTTGAAAATTTCTAGAGAGAGAAAGTGATTTTGAATGGGTTTTCTAGAGAGAGAAAGTAAAAATCACTTGAATTCTAGTGAAGAAAATCGAATTATGAATAGAATCAAAGATGAATTCGATTTCTAGAATCCAAAAACTCTCTAAATCACAAATATAAAAGATCAAAAAGAAGAATCACCAAATCTAGAAAGCCATGAAGGATCAATTCTTGATCAAATCAAGAACACCCGCTCTGATATTAATTTGTAGGTGTGTTGATTATGATGGCATGTGCGGAATTAGGAAAGATCTAGTGATTCATCATACAAATTCAAGAACAAAAGGAGTAACTAAATCTTTGTAAGCTCTTATTAGATCTAGAAAGATTATACAAATGGGTTTGTATACAATTTCTCTCTCTAGTCTAACACTCCAAATGGTTCACTTACATAATAGGAGTCACTCACCTCCTATTTATAGGAAAGACTCAACCCATTTACACATACAAATAGGAAAGCATAAAACACTACATCCAAGCATGACTTTGCACCCTAACACATAACGTGAGGACAAGTTATGGAGGTCATTAAAATTCATCTAGATCATTTTTCTAACTAAAATTATCACATAATCTATGATCTAACTAAACTCATAATCAAGATAATTTCAAGTCAACATTTTGAAAGCAATTTTGTTTATCATATAAAAACAATAATTATTTTAAAGCTTTGACAATTATCTTTTGGTTGGATGAGTACAAGCACTACCATATCACAAAAAACATTTCCAATGATCCAAAACAGTGTGTGGTAGTGTTCCCAATCCAAACCAGGCCAAGAAACTCGAAATTATGCAAACAGAGCCTTTAACTTGTTGAGTGCATGAACTGGACTCGGCGAGTTGCTCTGTTACTAAGTGGACTCGTTGAGTCTATTCATGGACTTGGCGAGTTCACCAGTCAGAGGCCAAAATTTTGACTTTTTCAGCTTTTATAAACTAGTAAGCATCAAATATAATAGAAAACAATCCTAGGCTCTGATGTACTGTTGGGTTTGGAGCACTATAACAGTCTTATGGTGCACATGCAACCCTAAATGCTTTGGATCTATGTTTTCCCTAATTTTACATGAATTTTCCATTTTTCCAAAGCATTATCCCTAGCTAGCATATATAATTGAATCTATAAAATATAAACTTAGTTTGGATGCTTACCTCTTGATTAGGGTAGAGCTCTTGACCTTTGAAAGCTTGAGCACCTCAAGTGTGATGCCTATATTGGTTCAGAAACACCAAAATGCAAGAGGAGGCTTGAGATAATAGGTTACTAGAACAAAATCAACTTCACCCTCTTGGAAAGTAAGTGGTAACAAATTTTGGCTGTAGGAAGGGCTTATTTATAGTGTTGCACATGCTAGGGTTACGCTTTGTAAACCCTAATGACCCATGACTTTCCATATTCTCATGCTCCATGGATTTAACATCCATGGACTACCCCTGGATTAGTTTAGCCTATCTACATAATCATGGATCATTGGCCTACACTACAAGAATCATTGATTTACATAATCAATCCTCATATATTTAATTAGTCTCTTTTAACCACAAAATTAATTCCAAATTAATTCTTGATCAATACTAATTAAATAATATGATTTCATATTAATATATTATACTTGTAATATATTAATAAACCATAAATAACCTTATTCTCAAAATCCATCCTATCAAATTGCACTGGTGAAGGCAACCCAAAAAGGACCATGCTACAATCGGGTCAACTACATCCCAGTTATAGTTATGGGCTTAGACACGAAATCTAACAGTTTGAACTACCACTCGCTGACCCTCGTAGTCGATCATGGCACCAAAGCTACTAAGCCAATCCATACTCATTATCACACACACACATCCCACATGGGAATCAGAATCAAGTCTATTAGGAAAGATACCCTGAAGATCTCCAACACGCAACCCCGATAAATAGAAGAAGCAGAAACCCCGTGTTGTTGGCGATGGAGACTCTCAACGGACACTCTAGCTCTCCTACTGTCAAACCAAACTCCCTACTGAATTACTAAGAGACAAACGCCCGAATCGCCCCCGAATCAAATAATACTAAAGAAGGTAAAGAGTTCACTAAGAACATACCTAATCACATCTACAAACATATATGAATAAAAATAGATATAATTAGTAAAATAAGGGATAGAAACATACCAGAAAGTACATTTGGTGTTGCCCTGGCCTCCTCTGCTGTAAGCTGGAAGGTGTGTCCCTTGGCCCTCGGGGGCACTACTCTACCCTGACTCTCATGAGTAATCCTCAGTGTAGTCGGCACTGGAGCTTGCGCCGACCTAGCAGTGAGCTGCAGACAGTTGGTCTTCACGTGACTAACCTGATGACAGTGGTAGTAGATCCTCATATCCTGAACTGGGGCCGTCTAGAGACAATCCCTCACAATGTGCCCCATCTTTGCCGCATTCGTGGCACGCGCTACCCGATCTGCTAACCCCCGAGTGACCCTTCTCGTACTTGCCACAAGTGCGGCCTTGCTTTCCCCCTGACCTGGAATCAACGATCTTAGACCGCTTTGGCACCGGCTATGACTGTGTCGGAGCCTACCTCTGCTTTCTCAGCTATAACTCGATCTTAAGCTCCCGCCGCCTAGCAGCTTCTTATACCTCGAATAAAGTGTCAGATGGCTAGGTCGCAACAAACTGACGGATGTCAGTCTTAAGCAGGCTCAAATAACATGTCATCTGAGCTTGCTCAGAAGCAAACTCCGGGCAGAAAATCACCCTCTCCATGAACATATGGGTGATCTCCGTCACCGTCTCACCATCCTTTCTCAACTCCAAGAACTCCTGAGCTAACCGTTCCCGCTTGACCCGTGGAATGTAGCGAGCGTGAAATATATGCCTGAACTGCTCCCAAGTAACTTCAGCTCTCTAATCATCAGTTTAAGACCCACTCATCAACCTGCACAAGTCCTTTGCCCCAGACCTCAGTAAGTTCATGGCACATCTGACCTTATGGTCAGTAGGACATGAGCACGTGAAGAAACAACCCTGCACGTCAGACAGCCACCTGATGGCTCTGATCGGATCTTGAGTCCCATCAAATGTCAGGAGCTTCATGTTATCGAAGTCCCGGTACTGAAAAGCTCGACCAAATCCTCCCTTGTCGCCGTTACAGCTGTTGCGGCAGCCGTCTCAGCAAGGGCTCCATAGCGCTCATCGAAATACTCAACCATGGCGGTCTTAATATAACAAAACATCTCTGGTAGCTGTGTCCGGAACAGAGTAGCAACCTCATCATGCAGGATCTATCTAATCCTAACGTCCAAATCATCCGACCTCATCTGAACAACAACCTCGGGCACTGCCGGCCCCTCCTGGCCGCCATATCCTGATCCTGATCTAGATCCCGTCCCAAGCGTCTCGTAACCACCATACTGAAAATACATGAGGAAAAATATCAGATAATCCGTATAAATAACGGGGAACCAACTTCCAACTAAACCCTAGAGGTTATCACTCCTTGCTATGCGTATAGGTCCTATGTTTTTGGTATTACGGTCCCATACTACCTTCCACACCTACCAATGTTTGTCTCAAGTATCACCACAACGCCCTAACAATATAAATAAACATAGCGAGCGCTCAATCCTCACTCCTAGAGGAATGCTAAATATCTCATACTGGCCTACCGACCTCGGACAACCTGTTGGATAAGGTGTCTATGCCCATAACTATAATTGGTATGTACTTGACCTGAGAGTAGCAGGGTGCATTTCAGGCTGCATATCACCAGGACAATTTGATAGGATGGATACTTGAGAAAGAGGTTACTTATGATTTATTCTTATATTATAAGTTCTAATATATTAATATGAAATCATAATATTTAATTAGTATTGATCAAGAGTTAATTTGGAATTAATTATGGGATCAAAATTGACTAATTAAATATATGGGCATACAACTTCTCCTTTTTCAGAACTTCTAGCACTTCACGCAGATGCTTTTCATGCTCCTGCTTGCTTTTCGAATAAATCAAGATGTCGTCTATGAATACTATCACGGATTTATCTAGGAATGGTTTACAAACCCTATTCATCAAATCCATTAAAGCTGCTGGGGCATTGGTTAGTCCGAACGACATAACTAAAAATTCATAGTGTCCATATCTTGTTCTAAACGCAGTATTTTCGATATCCTGCTCTCTCACCTTTAGTTGATGGTATCCCGACCTAAGATCGATCTTCGAGAAATACCTCGAACCTCCAACTGGTCGAACAGGTCATCGATCCTTGGCAACGGGTACTTGTTCTTTATCGTCGCTTTGTTCAGCTCTCTGTAATCGATGCACATTCTCATGGTCCCGTCTTTCTTCTTTACAAATAACACAGGAGCTCCCCAGGGCGATGAACTAGGTCGAAGGAAACCTTTGTCCAATAACTCCTGAAGTTGTGTCATAAGTTCTTTCATCTCTGTTGGTGCTAATCGATACGGTGCTTTTGCTATCAGCGTCGTTCCTGGTAACAAGTCGATACGAAATTCTACTTGTTGATCAGGGGGCAATCTGGGAAGATCTTCGGGAAAGACTTCTGGATAATCACACACCACCGGAATATTCTGCACCTCCTTCTTTTCCATCATAGCATCGATCACGAACGCTAGATATGATGTACATCCCTTGGCCAAACAATTTTTGGCTTTCATTAGGGAAATGATTCCAGAGTTTACTCTGCGTTTGTCTTCGTACGCCATAAATGACTCTTTCCCTGGCGGGTTTACTTTTACTATCTTCTTCCTACACATTATTTCGGCATCATTGGCGCTAAGCCAATCCATTCCTAAAACTATGTCGAATCCATTTAACTCGATAGGCAATAGTTCCTCATGGAACTTATTCCCATCCAAGTCAATGAGGATGTTTTTCATTCGATGGCTAACAGGTACAAACTTGTCACTAGCAATCTCGACTAATAAAGCATTAACTAGCTTATCTATAGGTAAAGCTAGTTTTCTACCAAATTCATGCGAAATAAAGGAGTAATTGGCTCCAGAATCAAATGAAATTTGGGTAGGCAATTCGTTTATGAGAAAGGTACCTGAAGCGACATCGACTTCCTATTTTGCAGCTTCGAGTGTCATCTGAAAGGCTCTCGCCTTCGGCTTTGGTGGAAGATTGGGTTTTGCTGCGTCCTTCTTCTTTGGGTAGTCCCTCAAAATATGCCCTTCTTCATTGCACCCTAAACATACGTTCTTATTGAAGGTGCATTCATTGGCGTAATGCCCAGACTTTCCACATTTGTAACAAGTGACTTCCACGCTGCACTTCCCAACATGTTTCTTCTTACACTTGTCACACCACTTGGCTTTGGCTCCTCCTCCAAATTTCTCGAACCAGTCTTCGAGAATTTGATCTTTTTATTGGAACCTGAAGTTCCCTTAAACTTTCTCTTTTCACCAACTTCAACCTTGCTAGCGGCTCTCCCTTTTATTATATCTTCAACAGACTTGGCAGCCTAGATAGCTTCCTCCAAAGTAAGTGCCTGGCGTATTGGCACCGCGTACTCCCATGGAAGTCCCTTTGCGTATCTGTCAATTTTTGCCAACTCATCTGGGACAATACGCAAAGCGAACTCCATTTTTTCTGTGAAGTTATTCGTATATTCGTCAACGGTCATACTCCCTTTCTGCAACGTTAGAAATTGGTTTTCTAACTCAAGTATGTTTTGGGCCGAGCAGTACTTGCACTTGAAGTGCACCAAGAACTCTGCCCAAGTTAGTTGCAGTGGCTCATTAGGGCTTAGGGTTTTCCCCAAAGTACTCCACCATCGAGCAGCACTAACCCTGAACAGACGTACTGCAAACGTGGTTTGTAACTTGCCTTGGCAATCACAAGTCATGAAAGCCAACTCCATTTCCGAGATACAGTCCATTACTCCGACATGATCTTCTTTTCTATTGAAGGTCGATGGCTTGCAAGTCATAAAGTCCTTATACTTGCACCCATTTCTCTCCATTCTACCCTCGTGGTTATTTCTCCCAACCACAAGCGGTTCACTATGACCAATCGATCTACTGTTGTTCCCTTCTTCAGATCGATCATCATTTAGTTCACGTTGTTCAACAGGAACTGAAGGTTCATCCCTGTCGTTCAGCAACATTTTCCTCAAGTCCTCCCTTTGTTCAGCCAACATGGTCTGAATCATAGTTCGTACTCCAGCCATGGTGATGGGTTTGGGTGCAACTCCTACTATCGGCACCTGTTCCTCCACTTGAGGTTGAGGTTGCTGGTTTCTATTTGCATTTCCCGCTCCACTCCAAGTTCTTTCCATTACAATCTATATACCGAATAAGGTGAATTTAGGTCTTTATCCTTGTTAGACATGTTAATTCCCTTATCACTCCGAAACGTTTACATGTTAGTTCTAATCTCGTAATCATACGCTTAGAATCCTACACACAGAAGGTTTCCAGATCAGGTCGACAACAGACCATAGATCCGAACAAATAATGGCATATATGGCAACATATAGCATTTAGCACATAAAGGCATTTTAGGCACCTTTCCTAAAATAAACTAGTGCTCGTGTCTAAAATATGGTAGACACTCACCTCACAATCATCAATTAGTATTCTAAGTTCAAGTCTAGAAATTCTACAATTTCTTAGTTCGCTTAAACTAATGCTCTGATACCAACTGTGACATCCCCTAATTTCTCGGCCAGAAAAGACTGATTTAATTTATGCTTTTTAAAATAAAATCAGAGAAATTTTTTTAAAAGATGTTGCGGAATTGGTCCCCAAGCAACATATGATAAAAGTTTATCAAAACCCTTCATTAAGAAGGTATATATTTTCCATATATATATTAAAACCTTGGGATGACATGTTCCGATACAGATTAAAAGCATAAACAAGACATTATAAGCCTTTCAACCGTTATTTACAACTACTGGCCTATAATCCAAAATTTTGTTGTCGTCCTCCGACTATGCTCGGGGTCCACTACCTGTAACATAAAAACTGAGTGGGTCAGGCTTGGGAGCCTGGTGAGCATATAGAGGTTTTCAACCCACAATAATAATATACTTATTAAGTTCACCAATCAACAATAACCCTGATTACCCATTCCCGTTGTCCTCACTTTACGTCCCTAAGCACCTATCACAAGGAACCTAGCCTAAGGATTATCATCGGGATGGACACTACTGCTAAAGGGTTTCCTCAGCCATACATGTCCTAAAGGAAACCATGAGGGGGATGGAGTACGGCAATGAAAATTTAATTCATCAACACCTACAAGCTACGAACCTACTAGTATTCCACTGGACTATCTAGAAAAGGTCTGTGGTCGTCATCTATACTCCGCTAGATGACTACAGCAACAACAACATTGAGGCCTCTCACCATTTTAACACACATAAGCTATTTCATCTATCCATGTTCTACCCAACATATTTTGTAGATAAAATACATATACAGTTTAAAACTTGTAAAAAACATTTATTCAACACTCACCTTAAATAAACACTTAATATAATTACACATAGCACGTATTTTATAGAAAATACTTCATATCTAGGTGTAAGATGAAAGTGACTACACACTCACATGTTTTGATGAAAATCAGGTAGCAATTCGTTTCCTAAAACGATCGTTTCTAATAAAACCGGGAATTTTATTGAGAAACCGGGCTCTGCAAAAGTCGGGCTTTGAAACCGAAAAGTTAATTTTCCGGGCTTTACGGGAACTTCGTGGCGTATTCCGGGGTTTACAATCGATACCGGGCCTTCGGGGAAGGTTAAGGTGAAGAAAAGATGAAGAAAGGGGTAAAAAATGGCAAATATCCAATTCTACCTGAGAAGGCTTGCAGGTCCCCTTCTATTTATAGGGTCGGAAGTCGGCTTCAGTGGTAGGGTCCGCAGGCGAGGGTGCGCAGGTGGCAGCATGTGTGAGGGACTCGATGGCAGCTGCTGATTGGACCGCGGACTCGTGACCCATGTGCGAGCCTCGGAGGCTAGGCGGTGCGAGGCTCGGATTGGTCAGTAGCCTCGGTTCGGAAAGATGCCGGCTTTGGATTGGGCCTCCTCCTCGGTCGAATCAGAATCCGACGCATGGCTTCGCATGACTCAGCAGCTCGGATGACTCAGCAGGACACGTGGCACTCTTTCAGCGAAGGTGACATGGCAAAACGTGACTATGCGAATTTTCTCGATTTTCGCACCAAAACTTCTAAAATCCATAACTTTCGCATACGAGCTCCGTTTTTGACGTTCTTTTTATGCACGCGTAGCTAAAATTATGCTCTACAACTTCCGTTCAGACTTCGTCGGCTAATTTTGACTTTAATTTTATTATTATTATTTTTAACAGACCAGGATAGGAAATCCGTTAAAAATTCATAACTTCTTCATCCGACGTCCGTTTTCGTCAGACTTTTTACCGTTGTGCTACTAATGACGAGACCTTTAATTCTTGTTTAGGTAGTGTCGGCTAACAATCGCTCGGTCTAAAACTCGAGTTTTTAGCTGTCTACTGCTAAGCTGAAACTTCGAAAAATCATAACTTCCTCATACGAAGTCAGATTTGGGCGTTCTTTTTATCGAACTTATCGGTTTAACGAATACCATGACTTTCGTTTAGATTACTAAGGCTAAAAAGTAGTTTATCAAAAACTCACGTTTTACGACATTCGGGACCTTGCCGGTTTTGTCGCGAAACTTCGACAGGTCATAACTTCTTCGTTATAACTCGGATTTCGGCATTCTTTATATCCCCAAAATCCTTGTTTCGACCACTACAACTTTATGTAAAGATATCGGGCTTATCTCACACTTTAATTTTGAGGCTTATTTTTATTCTTAATTAATTAAGCCCTAATAATTAAGCATAAAACACATAATTCACATAATATTCACATAATTCCTTTTCATTTCTTCAAAATGAGTTACAAGGGTGTAACTAGACTATCACCTCAATATAAATGCTTAGGCTAGAAACGTGAGTGTTACAATTCTCTCCCTCTTAGGATGATTCCGTCCCCGGAATCACATATCACCAAACAACTGCGGGTAGCGACTCATCATGTCACTCTCCGTTTCCCAAGTGAGATTTGGTCCATTCGTATGTTTCCAGCGCACAAGCACTAAATCGACCATCTTGTGTCGTAACTTCATAGTCTTACGGTCAACGATTGCCTCAGGTTCTTCGATCAACCTCTTGTTTTCATCCAACCATTACTCAGAAATCGAAATTATGTCAGGCACATCTCCCGTGAACATTATCAAATAACACACATGAAAGGTGTTATGAATACCCTCTAGTTCTTCCGGTAACTCTAGCTTGTAAGCTTGATTCCCGATCCTCTGAAGAACTTTAAATGGTCCAATAAACCTTGGACTCGACTTTCCCCTTTTGCCAAATCGTATAAGTCCCTTCCACGGCGAGACTTTAAGTAAAACTGAATCTCCAACTTCAAAGGTTATCGGTTGTCTTTTCTTGTCAGCATAACTCTTTTGTCGATCTTGAGTAGCTAACATCCTTTCCCTTATCACTTTCAACTTTTCAGTAGTCTCATGGACTATTTCAGGTCCCATAAACTGCTTTTCTCCAGCTTCCAACCAACATGATGGTGTTCGACACTTTTCCCCATACAAAGCGTGATAAGGTGCCATCTTAATGCTTGAGTGGAAACTATTATTATAGGAGAATTCTACTAGAGGTAAGTGTTCATCCCAGTTACCTTCGAATTCTAGGGTACATGCTCTCAACATATCCTCCAATGTTTGAATCGTTCGTTCGCTCTGACCATCGGTTTGTGGATGGTAAGCTGTACTCAAACACAACTTAGTACCCAATTCCTTTTGTAGACTCCTCCAAAACCTTGAGGTAAAACGACTTTCATGATCGGATACAATCGTTAGTGGAACACCGTGAAGCCTCACAATTTCCTTCACGTAAGAATTCGCAAGTTTATCCATAGACCATTTCTCTTTGGCTGCTATGAAATGCGTACTCCTAGTGAAGCGATCAACGACCACCCAAATCATGTCGTGACCGTTCCTTGTTCTGGGCAATTTAGTCACAAAATCCATGGTGATGTCTTCCAATTTACTCATGGGAACGGGTAAAGGTTCTAAACTCCCATATCGTTTCTGATGTTGTGCCTTAACCCTAGCACAACTTACACACTCTGCCACATACTTAGCAACATCAAGCTTCATTGTCGACCGCCAATAATAGGGTTTTAAATCCCTATACATTTTTGTACTGTCGGGATGAATTGAGTACATGGTCTTGTGAGCTTCTTCCATCAGAATATCTCTTACTCTGCCCGTCTTAGGTACCCAAATCCTATCTTGGAATACCTTCAACCCTTGGTTGTTTGTACCGAATACTAACGTTTTGCCCAAACGTTCTTCCTTTAGGTCATTTTTCTCTAAAGCTTCCTCTTGAGCTTTGTTTATACGTTCCATAATTGTCGAGACAACTTCAATTCTCAACGCTCTTGGCCTTTTCTTTTCAAGGTTTACCTTCCGACTGAGAGCATCAGCAACAACATTTGCTTTACCAGGGTGGTAAAGTATCTCATAGTCGTAGTCCTTGAGTAACTCTAGCCAGCGTCGTTGCCTCATGTTCAATTCCTTCTGATTAAAGAGATATTGAAGACTCTTATGATCAGTGAAAAGTTTACACTTTGTGCCATAAAGATAATGCCTCCATATCTTTACGGAAAATACTACCGCTGCCAACTCCAGATCATGAGTGGGGTATTCTTTTCATGCTCCTTCAATTGCCTCAATGCATACGCGATCACTTTATCCCTTTGGGTCAGAGCACAACCTAACCCAACTCTAGATGCATCGCTATAAACTGCAAAGTCATCAACTCCTTCAGGCAACGAAAGAATCGGTGCTTCACACAATCTCTTCTTCAACTTCTCAAAGGCTTCCTTATGCTTCTCATTCCAAGCATACGTATCTCCTTTGTGGGTCAAAGTTGTTAATGGAGTAGCAATTGAAGAAAAGCCTTGGATAAACCTTCGGTAATATCCAACTAATCCTAAAAAGCTTCGAATCTACGTAGGACTTTTTGGTTGTTCCCGCTTCATTACATCTTCAATCTTTGTTGGGTCAACCATTATTCCTTCTTGGTTAACCACATGACCTAAAAATTGGACTTCTTGAATCCAAAATTCACATTTGGAAAACTTTGCATACAACTTCTCCTTTTTCAGAACTTCTAGCACTTCACGCAGATGCTTTTCATGCTCCTGCTTGCTTTTTGAATAAATCAAGATGTCGTCTATGAATACTATCACGGATTTATCTAGGAATGGTTTACAAACCCTATTCATCAAATCCATGAAAGCTGCTGGGGCATTCGTTGGTCCGAACGACATAACTAAAAATTCATAGTGTCCATATCTTATTCTAAACGCAGTATTTTCGATATCCTGCTCTCTCACCTTTAGTTGATGGTATCCCGACCTAAGATCGATCTTCGAGAAATACCTCGAACCTTGCAACTGGTCGAATAGGTCATCGATCCTTGGCAACGGGTACTTGTTCTTTATCGTCGCTTTGTTTAGCTCTCTGTAATCGATGCACATTCTCATGGTCCCGTCTTTCTTCTTTACAAATAACACAGGAGCTCCCCAGGGCGATGAACTAGGTCGAAGGAAACCTTTGTCCAATAACTCCTGAAGTTGTGTCATAAGTTCTTTCATCTCTGTTGGTGCTAATCGATACGGTGCTTTTGCTATCGGCGTCGTTCCTGGTAACAAGTCGATACGAAATTCTACTTGTCGATCAGGGGGCAATCTGGGAAGATCTTTGGGAAAGACTTCTTGATAATCACACACCACCAGAATATTCTGCACCTCCTTCTTTTCCATCATAGCATCGATCACGAACGCTACATACGATGTACATCCCTTGGCCAAACACTTATTGGCTTTCATTAGGGAAATGATTCCAGAGTTTACTCTGCGTTTGTCTCCGTACGCCATAAATGACTCTTTCCCTGGCGGGTTTACTTTTACTATCTTCTTCCTACACATTATTTCAGCATCATTGGCGCTAAGCCAATCCATTCCTAAAACTATGTCGAATCCATTTAACTCGATAGGCAATAGTTCCTCATGGAACTTATTCCCATCCAAGTCAATGAGGATGTTTTTCATTCGATGGCTAACAGGTACAAACTTGTCACTAGCAATCTCGACTAATAAAGCATTAACTAGCTTATCTATAGGTAAAGCTAGTTTTCTACCAAATTCATGCGAAATAAAGGAGTAATTGGCTCCAGAATCAAACGAAATTTGGGTAGGCAATTCGTTTATGAGAAAGGTACCTGAAGCGACATCGGCTTCCTATTTCGCAGCTTTGAGTGTCATCTGAAAGGCTCTCGCCTTCGGCTTTGGTGGAAGATTGGGTTTTGCTGCGTCCTTCTTCTTTGGGCAGTCCCTCAAAATATGCCCTTCTTCATTGCACCCAAAACATACGTTCTTATTGAAGGTGCATTCATTGGCGTAATGCCCAGGCTTTCCACATTTGTAACAAGTGACTTCCACGCTGCACTTCCCAACATGTTTCTTCTTACACTTGTCACACCACTTGGCTTTGGCTCCTCCTCCAAATTTCTCGAACCAGTCTTCGAGAATTTGATCTTTTTATTGGAACCTGAAGTTCCCTTAAACTTTCTCTTTTCACCAACTTCAACCTTGCTAGCGGCTCTCCCTTTTATTATATCTTCAACAGACTTGGCAGCCTAGATAGCTTCCTCCAAAGTAAGTGCCTGGCGTATTGGCACCGCGTACTCCCATGAAAGTCCCTTTGCGTATCTCTCAATTTTTGCCAACTCATCTGGGACAATACGCAAAGCGAACTCCATTTTGTCTGTGAAGTTATTCGTATATTCGTCAACGGTTATACTCCCTTTCTGCAACGTTAGAAATTGGTTTTCTAACTCAAGTATGTTTTGGGCCGAGCAGTACTTGCACTTGAAGTGCACCAAGAACCCTGCCCAAGTTAGTTGCAGTGGCTCATTAGGGCTTAGGGTTTTCCCCAAAGTACTCCACCATCGAGCAGCACTACCCCTGAACAGACGTATTGCAAACGTGGTTTGTAACTTGCCTTGGCAATCACAAGTCATGAAAGCCAACTCCATTTCCGAGATACAGTCCATTACTCCGACATGATCTTCTTTTCTATTGAAGGTCGATGGCTTGCAAGTCATAAAGTCCTTATACTTGCACCCATTTCTCTCCATTCTACCCCCGTGGTTATTTCTCCCAACCACAAGCGGTTCACTATGACCAACCGATCTACTGTTGTTCCCTTCTTCAGATTGATCATCATTTAGTTCACGTTGTTCAACAGGAACTGAAGGTTCATCCCTGTCGTTCAACAACATTTTCCTCAAGTCCTCCCTTTGTTCAGCCAACATGGTCTGAATCATAGTTCGTACTCCAGCCATGGTGATGGGTTTGGGTGCAACTCCTACTATCGGCACTTGTTCCTCCACTTGAGGTTGAGGTTGTTGGTTTCTATTTGCATTTCCCGCTCCACTCCAAGTTCTTGCCATTACAATCTATATACCGAATAAGGTGAATTTAGGTCTTTATCCTTGTTAGACATGTTAATTCCCTTATCACTCCGAAACGTTTACATGTTAGTTCTAATCTCGTAATCATACGCTTAGAATCCTACACTTAGAAGGTTTCCAGATCCGGTCGACAACAGACCATAGATCCGAACAAATAATGGCATATATGGCAACATATAGCATTTAGCACATAAAGGCATTTTAGGCACCTTTCCTAAAATAAACTAGTGCTCGTGTCTAAAATATGGTAGACACTCACCTCACAATCATCAATTAGCATTCTAAGTTCAAGTCTAGAAATTCTACAATTTCTTAGTTCGCTTAAACTAATACTCTGATACCAATTGTGACATCCCCTAATTTCTCGGCCAGAAAAGACTGATTTAATTTATGCTTTTTAAAATAAAATCAGAGAAATCTTTTTAAACCATGTTGCAGAATTGGTCCCCAAACAATATATGATAAAAGTTTATCAAAACCCTTCATTAAGAAGGTATATATTTTCCATATATATATTAAAACCTTAGGATGTCATGTTCCGATACAGATTAAAAGCATAAACAAGACATTATGAGCCTTTCAACCGTTATTTACAACTACTGGCCTATAATCCAAAAATCTGTTGTCGTCCTCCGACTATGCTCGGGGTCCACTACCTGTAACATAAAAACTGAGTGGGTCAAGCTTGGGAGCCTGGTGAGCATATAGAGGTTTTCAACCCACAATAATAATATACTTATTAAGTTCACCAATCAACAATAACCCTGATTACCCATTCCCGCTGTCCTCACTTTACGTCCCTAAGAACCTATCACAAGGAACCTAGCCTAAGAATTATCATCGGGATGGACACTACTGCTAAAGGGTTTCCTCAGCCATACATGTCCTAAAGGAAACCATGAGGGGGATGGAGTACGGCAATGAAAATATAATTCATCAACACCTACAAGCTACGAACCTACTAGTGTTCCACTGGACTATCTAGAAAAGGTCTGTGGTCGTCGTCTATACTCCGTTAGATGACAACAGCAACAACAACATTGAGGCCTCTCACCATTTTAACACACATCAGCTATTTCATCTACCCATGTTCTACCCAACATATTTTGTAGATAAAATACATATACAGTTTAAAACTTGTAAAAAACATTTATTCAACACTCACCTTAAATAAACACTTAATATAATTACACATAGCACGTATTTTATAGAAAATACTTCATATCTAGGTGTAAGATGAAAGTGACTACACACTCACATGTTTTGATGAAAATCAGGTAGCAATTCGTTTCCTAAAACGATCGTTTCTAATAAAACCGGGAGTTTTATTGAGAAACCGGGCTCTGCAAAAGTCGGGCTTTGAAACCGAAAAGATAACTTTTCCGGGCTTCACGGGCACTTCGTGGCGTATTCCGGGGTTTACAATCGATACCAGGGCTTCGGGGAAGGTTAAGGTGAAGAAAAGATGAAGAAAGGGGTGAAAAATGGCAAATATCCAATTCTACCCGAGAAGGCTCGCAGGTCCCCTTCTATTTATAGGGTCCGAAGTCGGCTTCGGTGGTGGGGTCTGCAGGCGAGGGTGTGCAGGTGGCAGCACGTGCGACGGACTCGGTGGTAGCTGCTGATTGGACCGCAGACTCGTGACCCATGTGCGAGGCTCGAAGGCTAGGCGGTGGGAGGCTCGGATTGGTCAGTAGCCTAGGTTCAGACAGATGCCTGCTTCGGATTGGGCCTCCTCCTCGGTCGAATCAGGATCCGACGCATGGATTCGCATGACTCAGTAGCTCGGATGACTCAACAGGACACGTGGCACTCTTCCAGCGAAGGTAACGTTGCAAAACGTGACTATGCAAATTTTCTCGATTTTTACACCAAAACTTCTAAAATTCATAACTTTCGCATACGAGCTCCGTTTTTGACGTTGTTTATATGCACGCGTAGCTAAAATTACGCTCTACAACTTCCGTTTAGACTTCTTCGGCTAATTTTGACTTTTATTTTATTATTATTATTTTTAACATACTGGGACAGGAAATCCGTTAAAAATTCATAACTTCTTCATCCGACGCTCGATCTAAAACTCAAGTTTTTAGCTGTCTACTACTAAGCTGAAACTTCGAAAAATCATAACTTCCTCATACGAAGTCAAATTTGGGCGTTCTTTTTATTGAACTTCTAGGTTTAACGAATACTACGAATTTCGTTTAGATTACTAAGGCTAAAAAGTAGTTTATCAAAAACTCACTTTTTATGACATTCGGCACTTTGCCGGTTTTGTCGCGAAACTTCGACAGGTCATAACTTCTTCTTTATAACTCGGATTTCGGCATTCTTTATATCCCCAAAATCCTTGTTTCGACCACTACAACTTTATGTAAATATATCGGACTTATCCCACACTTTAATTTTGACGCTTATTTTTATTCTTAATTATTAAGCCCTAATAATTAAGAATAAAACACATAATTCACATAATATTCACATAATTCCTTTTTATTTCTTCAAAATGAGTTACAAGGGTTAACCTAGACTATTACCTCAATATAAATGCCTAGGCTAGAAACACGAGTCTGTTTGTTTCAATTGTCAAGAGAAGGAAAATTGATTGCGAAGCTTCCATATTTACCTGAAAGATCGCAAGGATGCTAAAGTCAAAATGTTTCACTCTACTTCAGGTAAAGTCCACTGTCTAACTCTATTAATTTCCTATTTAGAGATTCTTAATACATTATGTAATGTAATTACATTTTGATGTTTTGTAGAATTGAAGAAACGAAAGGAATCTTAAAGGAAGAGAAAACTGATTATGACCGTGACGAGATGGATTTCGATCGCATGGTTCGATGATCATAATTTTGAGCTACTTCTTTAAGAGTCATGATAGATTGCTAAGGAATAGATAACAAGATAGTTTTCATATGTATTTTCATTGTAAGAATAAGTTTTCCGCAATTTTTTTTTTGATAAGTAAAGAATTTTTTTGAAATTTATCTTATTTTAAGTTTTCTTACAATGGCAATTGTGAAAATTGTTGTTTATGTGTTTCCATTGATAGCAATATTCGAAAATGGATTTGATTCTTTCATTTCTGGTAGTATCATAATTTACCAAATAAGGAAATATTCTCATCACCCAAGTTTCAGTTGGATAGAAACGTGGAATCATGCAACTTGTATTGTGTCATGAATGAGAACTTCATATTTGTGAAATTAAGACTAATTCCTTGTTCACATGTATATGTGAGCCAAGTGAAGGACTAGGGGATCGGGTACACTTGGTTGTGTGTTGGTTAGGTCCACTACAAAGAACGATGTGACTATTCGTTATGATTTACTAAAGTTTAGTAAATATGGTTATACTTACAAAATTAAGTGTAATTCTGAACCATTGGAAAAAGTTTCAATGTATAGTAGAAAGAATAAGAAGAACCAAATTAGGCATAAAGATAAAAGTTTTTCCAATCTGAAAAGAAGGGAGATCACTTGAGTATTGTGTTTTATGACTATCTTAGTGATTATGAAACCATATCACAGTTGATCCTCTAAGTGCACTTGTATGGCTAAGAAGAGGAATCGTGTATTTTTGAAATGGTTAAGTCAAAAGGAGAATAATACTTCCATAATCAAATCTAAGAGTCACACTCCAAGATTCAACCTTGAGTGACACATTCTTAAGAAAGGTTTATAACACTTATCAAATGTAGAGTAAAATGTTTTCTACTCTTTACATTTGAAATTGGTAAGTTGTGATGTTTTGGATAAAACAAAGACCAACTAAGTCCAATTGTGTGAAGTGTTTATCTTGATAAGAAACCACACTAACTCCTGAATATATGTTTGTCAAGTAATGTTTCTTGACAAAGAGAATCTTATATGTCAAGAGGTCAGTGGGACTCTTAAAGATCTTGAAGAGTTTCAAGAACTAATCAAGAGTAAACCAATTATTTTAATCAATAGCACACGACTTGAGGTTTGTAATCTATCGTGTTGACATATTCTTGTTTCTATGACATTCTAGTTGGTTGACGATGTATGTGAGTTCTATGAGTACTCAATTGTTTGCATGACAACCTGGAAGCAATGGTAGGCCCTTGTGCTGCAAGGTGGCAAGAAATTAAGATTAAACAAGTTCAGTCCATATGATTTTGGGTTTGTCACTAACCTTGTCTTGTGATTATGGTTTTGACAAATTCACATGGATAGGAACACACACACATACAATAAAAATCTTAGTGACATAAGGTTTCTCTCCAATTCATGAAAATGATTGTAAGGAAACACTTTCATTAAGTAGATTTTAAGGAGATAGCAATTTTGTTATTTGCATTCTCAAATTTGATTATGATTATGGCATCCCTCTTTATAGTTTGAATTATGAGAAATGGAAAAGGTGTAAACATTTTGGAGTTATTGATGTAAATTCTCAAATTGTTTAGACACACATGTGAGCTATCGAAGGGAAGGTGTATGAATTTGAGAAGCCTAGACAAAGTCTTATCGATGCATCTCGTATAAGAAACCTGAACTTTGGTAAGAAAGTCAATAAATATTGATTTCTAGAAGTCTAGATGATTTCTAGGTACATGTCAAAGCTAGTGTGAGCATAAGTGTTATGCTAATAAGAATGCAATTATTATGCTAGTAGGAGCACAATTATTACGTTAAGTGTTGCGAGTTAGCAATGTTAGTTATAGAAAAAATAGCTTCAATTCGCAAAGTTGCAGGGTTTGAAAATTTGTTTTGCTATAATTAAGATAGAGGAATTCATACTTCATTTCAAATATAAAAGCTTAGATTGAGATTTTAATCAAATTTAGTCAACGATATATATGAATGTTATGTTGAAAAGATTCGAGATAAGGAAATTCTATATGTGGAAATATTATAGCAAGAGAGTGGTAAAGTATCACGTCATTATGTAAGAAACTATGTATCGTATCCTATATGCTTCGGGTATATGATCAATTACATATGCTATAACAATAACATGTTCTAGTTTTCCAAATGCCTAGGGCATTAAGATGGAAAAGGGACTAGAATGAGATATGACTAAAATGGTTAAGCAATTGTCGACGATAATTTGAGGTTTACCAAAGATTGGTTGCTTATGGACAGTTGGAAGTATATTCTGAATTTTGGAAAGGACTATATCGACATACTCTAAGAAGAGGTAACTCTTGTTCAGGAGTGATAGTCAAAATGGCAATATGGAAATGTTTCCATAAGAAAAGTTATTCTTTAAATATGTGTAAAATTAGAAAACTTAATGCAAGAAGGATGTTCAAGGGAATGTAATTTGAATGTGAGACTTCGTTTCCATGGAATTGATCTCCATTTGAATACATTGTAATGTTTGTTGCAAAGTCTATGTGACTTTTGTGCATAGTGATCACAAGAGGATCATTGCATATAAGTTTAGAATCTAAACAGATTATAGCAAATGGCAAGAATTTTCTATTCTTACATTTATTGTAAGGATTTGGAATTGTGAAATGAGTGTCATTGAAATGCTTTCAATTGATCTATTTCACAAAGAAAGGACCATAGGTAGCATAGTGTGCATGCTTGGAGCATGGCATAACTGTTGTTTTAATTCAATTATTAAGTTGATTAATTGAAACATTATACAATGAATAATGTGTAATCAATATGGTGATTAAATAAAAGGTGTTTTATTTATATTCATAAGTTCTGAGACCATATTGGATTCAATTATTCTTGTGTTTCACTTGGCATGTTTTGACTTCTCGAATAACTAGGTTATTCAAAATATCCACAGTCGATCATACTTTGGAAGTAGGTATTGAAGCTAGACTGTCATGAATGGGTCTATAGATTGTCTAAAGGCGTTTAGACGTAGCACAAGTTTGTTGTAGTATTCATGAGTACTTCTGGAATAAGATTCGAGCATTGGATTAAACCCACACTCATCTGAATTCCTTCAAGGATTTTATCACGAGTGATTGTGAGATGATAATATCTTATATTCTTAAAACCAAGACATGTGAGTTGTAATTTACAAATCATTTGGACATTGACATATGTAAACGCACTAGTAACTTGGTGTTATAAAACATATTGTTGCGTGTGATTTGATGAGTAAGTACAAGCAAGCATTTGACTTTAAGTTTATCTATTCCTTTTACCCAAAGTGGGATAAAAGCGATATTTGTGGGCCCCTCGATGATTTAGTGATGACAACCCTAAGCGCTTGGCCAAGCCAGGACTGATTTGATTTTTTCAATTATTCGGTCGTCTTAAATCAAAAATCGGGAAACAATAGATGGACCCAGAGAATGATTATAATCCATGTCTCAGTCCATACCATATCTAGCATGGAAGAATATATGAACCCTTATCTAATGCATGCATCATTGACTAGGTCAGGGTTCGACAACGACTTTTAATTGTTACGATTGCTAGTCAGGATTTTGGAGTCGTACTTGCAATAATAGTTATTAGACTTATCCAAGTGGGAGACTGTTGGATTAGGTGTCTAAGCCCATAACTATAATTGGTATATACTTGACCCGAGAGTAGCATGGTCCATTTCGGGTTGCATATCACCAGGACAATTTGATAGTTAGGATACTTGAGTAAGAGGTTACTTATGATTTATTAATATATTATAAGTTCTAATATATTAATATGAAATCTTAATATTTAATTAGTATAGATCAAGAATTAATTTGGAATTAATTATGTGATCAAAAGAGACTAATTAAATATATGGGGATTGATTTGGTTAATCAATGATTCTTATAATGTGGGCCAATTGTTTTTTAGGATGGGCTAAACCAATATGGTAGTCCATGGAGGTTTAACCCTTGGAACCTAAGTAATATGAAAGGTCATGGGAATTAGGGTTTTCATGGATGTAAACCTAGACTTTGCCACACTATTAAAGGACTCCCTTAGCACCCAAAATTCGACTAGAGTTCTTAGAGTTCATTAGAGCCGATTTTGGATCTAGCAACATCTCTCTCAAGTACTCCTTTGTCCTAGGTGTGTTGTGAACGGTTTGAAGCATCACACTTGGGGTACTAAGTTCTTAAAGGCCAAATACAACATGTTCTACAAGCTACATAAAGAGGTAAACTCCTAACTAGTATTTGATGTTGTTTATGTCACATGTATGCTAGTTGTAGGCTTAATGCTTTGGAAACAATATTGCATGCAAAATTAGAGAAAACATTGATCCAAAGCATTTAGGGTTGTATGTGCACCATAGGATGTTGTAGTATACAAAGCCCGACACAACAAACCCATGAAACTTCCACCAACCCTGCAGCACTTATGTATGCTAGCCATACATAATGTTGGACCCTATAGACTTTCGAATACATGATCCTACCCTAAGCCCTTCATCAAACAAGAGCATGAAATAAGGCCAAACCAAACATTCTCAGGCTATAAGATCTTAATTATGTACAGTTGTGATGTATACACTAAGTAACTACAGTAATGATGTCAATTTCATATAAGGAAACCCTAAGCTACCAGACATCATATAATCATGCAATTCCTGAAGATCCCTAACCTAGTACTAGCATGTTGTTCTAACATATCGCAAAATCAAATAATCTATAAGGTATTTTGGGGTCTATTTGCGAGCTTCGGCTGATCGTACACTTGCATCCTCCTTTAGTGTTTTGAAAACCATTTGAAAAATCATTCTAAAATCTTTTCCTTAATTTGAGATTGTAGACACATAAGCGTTTCCTCCAATTCACTCAAATGAAGGCTATGATACCAAATTGTAACATCCATAAAAATCATGCCAAATTTCAAAATTTTAAAACATTTCAAAACCAATATTTATTACAAAACTTGTTTTCAAAAGGGTATAGTGTCAGAGTATCCCAAAATCAAAACATAAAACATAAGGAGGTGTATGATCACGCCTTCGCCTTCCTGTGATCATCAGATGTACCTGAAACATAATCAACAACTGTAAACCCGAAGCTTAGTGAGTTCCCCAAAATACCAACACCATACAGATATAACCATATCATATAAACAAACACAACATGCATAATGAGCCATCAGTCTGATTGGACCGCCTCACGGGCCATCAGTCTGACCAGACCACTCTCCGAGCCTTTGGCACATTTGGACCGCGTCTTAGGGCCTTCATCCTATCTAGACCGCTTGCTAGGCCTTCGTCTTGACTAGTATGCCCTAACCGGGTTTGCAGTCTCTCCGGTCTGCCATGGGTATCTTGGCCTACAGAACAAAGCAGGACCTGCCTCAACCCAATCCCCTAAACCAACAAACATGTGCACATAAATATCATACGCTAGCTAGCATGTACATATAATCATACAAATCTACAAATCACTAACATAACAACCATCCTATAACCAGGATACTGGTCTAATAGATCTCTAACATAGTAACCATCTTATAACTAGGATACCGATTTAACAAATCACTAACATAGCAAACATCCTATAACCAGGATACCAATCATAAGGGACGAACTTGGTGCCTTAGACCTTGTTGATATAGTGAGAATAAATTATCTCACGATGTCGAGCTATAGCGATAAGATCGAACTTCCGAATCACAAACATGAAATCAACCACCTATAACCACCATAGAACCAAGTCCATCAGAATCCCAAATTACCAAAATACCCTCAAAGTCTAACTGTTCAACCCTTGGTCAAAATCAAAGTCAATGGTCAAAGTCAACAGTCCATGTTGACCCAACTCATCGAGTACAACTACCAACTCGTCGAGTTCTGTAAGAACTCAGGAAATCATAAAACCCTAATTGACTCGTGGAGTTTCCAGCCAACTCATCGAGTCCATGGTTGTCCAAATGTCAGGAAAACCCTAACTGACTCGTCCACATTACCAATACAGACCTTCTTCAACCGACTTATTGAGTCGACTATGCGACTCGTTGAGTCCCTTCAGTCTAATTCTCATTCAGACGTTTTTAAGCTACCCCAAAACTCCATATTGCAAATCTAACCTCCAAGCGCATGCTTTCCATGTAAATTTGCAAACTTTACGTACATGCATGGTCCTAGATGCCAAAACCAAGCTGAGGGAAAGGTTTAAACCAAGAAGAAGAGCCTTAGCTTGCTAAATCTAATAACTTTATGGCTATAGGGACTTAGAGGAGTCCAGATCTGAAGTTACAACTTCAGATCATGCCCAACACCCTAATTGACTCACAAATATGCTAAAAATGACCCTAAACCTTAGCGTGAAGAGATTTAGCTAAAGTTAGGTCAAGGTAACGACTTGTTACCTTTAGAATGATGTCAAGATGAAGTAGAGTAAGATCCACGAGCTTCTCTTTGCTCCAAGCTTCGAACCTTTTTCACAAAATGCATAACAGACTTAGACTTTGAACCTTCTTCACAAAATGCACCAAAATCACTCTTTAAATCTCACAAACACTCAAGAACAAGGTCTAGACTGATTAGGGTTTCTTCTGGCAATCAAAATGTGGTAAGGGGAAAGAGGAAATGACTTTAGGTCCTTTAAATAGGGTGCAAAACTTAAAAAGTAGGGTTTCATTTTACAGCTCCTACTCGTCGAGGTGGAGTCCTCTGACTCATTGAGTAGACCTCAAAATTTACGCAACCCGATCCAGTTCTACACGACGAGTTGGGGGCAACCAACTCATCGAGTAAGTCTAATAACATGAATTTAAGATTTTAAATTTCATACCTGGGAGTCAGGGTGTTACAAGACTCCTGTGATATCTGGTATGGTCAAGGAAGGGATTTTGGAGGTTTTGGATGAGCCTCTGGGTGCATTCTGTATTGAGATTATGGCAATTGTTGGAGCTCACACTCTTTTCTTCCTTAAATCCCGTGCTTATGGTGCTCCTGATTCCTTTGGGACGAAGGACTCCATTTCCAATAGGAGATGGTTAGTGGACGAGGAGATAAAGTAGGTAAGGTATCATGACATGTTGAGGGATGTCATTAGGAAGTTTATGAGTTTGTTAGGATGCGAGAACCTGAATGATATGATTGCTAGATCCGGGAGTGTGAGATTGATTTGGAGCACCTCGAGTAAAGGAAGTCATAGCAAACTTAGATTTCAGTGGGCCAGGTGACGAGGTCTGTTGGCCATCAGGATTGAGGCCGTTGTGCCAAGTGTGGGAGGACCCATGTTGAGGATGTCGGGAGACTGGCCGAGGATGTTTCAATTGTGGTCCTATGGGTTACTTTAGTATGAATTGCCTGTGGGTTGGTTCCAATGTGTTTGCACTGCAATCAGGTGGGCGACAAAAAATTTGAATGTCCGATGTTGGGGGTGAAGCAGTGAGTGCACCTATTGTCGTCACTTTGAGGATCATTTGCGGTCGTGAGGGTAGGGCAGGCACCCCAACAGCGAAGAGTCGAGAATTGCAGCGTCGGTCAGTGGATGTCAGAGTTTCATAAAATGTTGTTGCGCATATGTTATCTTTTTCTTCCTTCATGCTTCTTATCAGTATTTATATTTGCCTTGGAATCTTGTATTGGTATGGGTAAGCATTATCTTTGGTTTAGTTCTCTGTTACTTCCTGAGTTATGTCTTCAAGAATTGTTAAAAGCCATTTTTGCATGCCAAGAATAATTAATGGGTTGTATCTTACCGAGCGGGATTCAGTTGTTCGGTTGTTGTTCCGATTCTTTGATAGGGTTAATTTAGTGGTTTTGTTTGGAAGATCTGTGGTCGAATGAGTAGGAATAGTTCATCAGAGAAGTCATATTTCGGATATGATAACATTTGTTCAGGTAGGATTAGCAGTCGTCTATGGATGGACCTTTGGGTCCAATCTCTACCGTTACTAGGGAAGGAGCGGTAGCAAGAAGATGAAGGTCGCAACTGCATGGTTTTGTTTGTATAATCGAGGTGCTAGGGATTTTTATAAACACAAGGGTTGAATATTGTTAGAATTTACAAATCCTTCTAAGGATTGGATTTTGGAGTGAAGATTCTCCGGTTCAGATCAAGGGTTATGGTATTTGTCATCAACATAAAGGACTTAAGGAGGTGGTGTTGTATCATAGGATGCAAGTGGGATTGACAGGTTTGCTAAGGTTTCTGGAAGTGTACATCTGGATTTCAAGAGTTTTTGCAAACATCGAGATTGGCTAGTAATGGACGCTAGTATTGGTTTCCTCGGTTCGTCGACGATTTGAGTTATAAGGAGGTAATATGGGTTGTAAATCCATAAAATTTTGTGGGTTGGGAGAGCTTCGATGAATCTAAGTGGGGGAGAATCATTTAGATATTCGGGAGCTGAATCAAGTATGAAACTAGGGAGAGTTTCACATCCCAATCGGGAGGGAAGATAACTCAAGTGGCCTTCTGGATTGAAGTTGTATAAGTTGGGAGTTCAGCAAACTACCAATAGTTGGTTGTCGTCTTCTTTGTGATGTATAGCAGGCATGTGGATGGATCCAGGTTGAGGGGTGTGTTAGAGACTCATTGCCTATTCTCTTTTGATGAAGGCTTTGGGGTTCGAAGCATGACCCGAACACCTGATTGGGATTCAGTCGTATGCAGGTTCAACTCAATATGGTAAGACCATGGGCGGTGACCATGGCGCGATAGACACGTCGTAAAACTACGGGTGGTCTTAGTGTACAATGGATTGGCAGATAGTGTGGAAGTGTTGTAAGACTACGAGGTAGCCATAGGATTCACCAGGATATTAGACAGTTGCCGAAATGTTGTAAGTCTACGATGGGATAGTAGTATTCGCCAAATTGAAATAGACCATCGTTGAGGTGGTCGTTGGTTTAAAGTAGGATCAGTTCGTGCCTTGGGCAAAGCAGACAATATTGTCGGAAATTATTTATGTGTAATAGGAGGAGGACCATTAGGGTCCGAGGCAAGGTTAGGCCTATGTAGCTCTCAATGGGGTGAGACCCATGGGCATGGACTGTTCGTTAGTATAGACTGGGTGAGACCCCTGGGCGAGGCTCGTATGATTATGGGAGTGCAGGTAAGACCTGGTAGAGATCGTTTGGGTCAAAGTATTAGATCATGGTTTTAGTGGGTTGATTATGTGGCCAGTGAGTGGCATAGGGTGATGCATAGGCTAGGGTAGCCTTATCATTTGGACTCTCAGGAACCTGGTGGCTAGACCCAGTGCGATACTTGTAGTATCAGTAGTGGTTTGGGGATTTTATATCCCAATTTTGTGAATGGTTGCGATGAATCAGAAGATTT
Source organism: Lactuca serriola (assembly GCF_051521515.1). Taxonomy (NCBI): domain Eukaryota; kingdom Viridiplantae; phylum Streptophyta; class Magnoliopsida; order Asterales; family Asteraceae; genus Lactuca; species Lactuca serriola. Next base: position 147,441,066 of record NC_136410.1, on the reverse strand, counting down.
CAGGTGAAATGTAAGTGTAAATCCTTACATCTTAGGTTATCAGTTATGTACCGAATTGGATTTATGTTGAGACTCGCATTAGCAATCATTAGTGTATACGTGCAAGATATTTATTTCAGCAAGATATGAATTAAGTAATATGTATGCTAAGGGTATCAGCTAAAGGTTTCAGGGTCAAAAGGATGTTTTCAGTTCTAATGGGATAAAAGGCCCTTGTGATTGTGCTTTGGAAAGGTTCTACCTGTATGTAGGTATGGCAAGTTATAGGGCTTAAGAATTATAACAGTAACGTATGAGGACTACTACCCTTTTGAGATGCACCAAGTTATGATGGAAAGATACCTTCAGAGTGCTCATCAAGAGCGGTATGAAATAATCTCCTCCATGATAACAAGTAGGATGAAGGATGGAGAATCCGTCACGGGCCACATGCAAAAAATGCAAAGGTATGTGGACCGTTTGCTGAAGCTTAATGTGAACATCCCCAAGGAGCTAGCAATAGAAATCATTTTGCACTCCTTACCCTCGTGTTATGATCAATTCTGCATTACATACCACATGAATAAAGAAGAAGTCACACTCAGCAAACTTCAAGGACTCCTAAAGACCGCAGAATCAAGTCTTAAGGGTAAGTCAGTTGTTACCACTTCTGCTCCTATTACCAACTCCGCCCCTGTCTTGGCAATCAGTAAAGGGAAAGGTAAGAAGTGGAAGATGTTGGATTAGTGTCTAAGTCCATAACTATTTTGGTATGTACTAGACCCGGTGATGTATAGTCCTTTTGGGTTGCCTTCACCAAAGCAACTTGATAGGATGTATTATGGAGATAGAGGATTAGTTATGATTTATTAATATATTATGAGAATAATATATTAAAGGAGAAATCATATTGTTTAATTAATATTATTCAATAATGAATTAAGAATTAATTTTGTGGCTAAAAGAGATTAATTAAACTTAAGGGACTAGAACTCTCAACTGTGGGATAGTTGAATATTGGGCTAATGGACTCCATATTAGAGGAGTGGACGAATTCTATGGGGAAACCCATCAGAAATCGTCCAAGGCCTCTAAGGAGGGAGTCCATGGGCTGCTTAGGGCCCAAGCAGTCAAATTAGGGTTTCCTTGTTAGATAACCCTAATAGCCTCACATATTTAATGAACCCTAGGGCACCAAAAATGTGGCTAACTGATTCCTTAGGGTTTCTAGATGTTTTTGAGTGCCTCTCTTCTTCCCCTTCTTCATCCTCTTGCTCTTGGTGTTTGTGAGCCATTAGAGGAGTGACACTTGTGACTCTAGGCTTTCAGAAGCAAATTACAAGGAGGATTTGAGATTTTTATTGCTACATAATAATCAAGGTAAGATCTAAACCCTATTCTTATGTTAATATTGATTATCACATGCTAGATCTAGGGTTTAAAGCTTTAGATGAATGCATGTACAATAGAGAAACCTACATCCAAGCATTAGGGTTTGCATGAGCACATAGGATGTTCTTATGGCCAAAACCCATCAGTGGTATCAGAGCCTTGATTTGTTTCTATTATGTTGATGCTTTGTGTTTCATTCATGCTTAGAAAATCGATTTTTTGCTCCTCTGACTGACAAACTCGTCGAGTCCCACAGTGAACTCGTTGAGTAGGATGAACTCGACGATTCCTATGGGAACTCGGCAAGTCATGCTGCCAGAAATAAGGATTCTTTGGATTTCATGCCTATTTTGCTGTGGGATAATTGCCAAATTGTTTTTATTGATAAATTACGAATTTTATTAATATTGGATGATTATCCTTTCCAAAATAAAAGATAATTTCAAATTAGTCAAATGTTTACTTCTTTATATGATAAATGTTAATTTTTTGGATTATTTGATCATTATCTTACATGAAAATTGAATTAGTTCATAATTAGATAATCACCAATTAATTGTTTAATTGCCTTATTTGTATTTTGATCTAATAGTTTTGAAAGGTTTCAAAACTTGCCCTCAAGTTTTGGCATTTAAATTTTTGATTAAAAGGTTTAATTTTGAAATATTTAAATTCTAAACCCTAATGATTTGAAATGTTTCAAAACTTTCCCTCAAGTTTTGGAATTTAAATTTTAATTTTAAATTGTTAAATTCTAAAACCCTAATTTTTGAAAAAGTTCAGATTGCACCCTTATGGTTTTATTAAAATTAATTAAGTGTATAATTAAAAAGAGAGTTAATAAATCCATAGTAATATGGTTTACATTAAATTAAATTAAAGGTGTAATTTATTAAATTAGACCACCTAGTATTTTAAAAGTGAGAAATACACCCTTATACTATATATAACATTAAAAGTCTAGTATTAAATATGTATAACTTAAACTGCTAGTCTTACCATTAGTAGGCCTCATTCACGAAGCCGATCTATAAGGGGGGTATAAGGTTATGGCTTATAAAATGGTCATTTAATGGGTGTCCACTCTCACCCACCGCTTCCTTGATTGGTGGAGGGTCGTTATCCGAACGGGTAGGATAGGGCAACCCTTTCCATTAAATGTATAATGAATTATAAAGTAACAAAATGGTTTTAGAAAAATTTCCCAATCCTAGTTACTTTAGGTAAAAGTGAATTGATGTAATTCAACAAAATTACACTTTATACCCTTGCGAAGACGTTAATGGAGTGTGTGTGGTTGACCGACACACTAAATGGTTCTAAGAAAAGGTAGCAAAGGGTGACTCTATGTTTATCATAGTTCGGTGGAGCGTGTGTGGTTAACCGGCACATCGAATAGATGACTGTAACATTGGGGGCACCATGTAAGTTTGCATGGTTATTCACACCCTGTTTTGTGATCCTCAGCATCCCAGTCACAAATCGAGGGGCATATCGAGATTTAAATAGGCCATTGAAAAGTTCAATGAATCTCAAAGGATCTAGGAGTTTTTCAATACATTTAAAACCTAATCTCTTTTCGTTTTTCATGGTGGAAAATTAGTGAAGCGTCATTCACTTACCTTCAAATGTTTTGCAGTTTGGGTTACGACATACCTCTCCCAAGTTGCAGAGTATTGTGTTGGCTCCTAGCCTTAATATCTCATTTGAGTGATTTATTAAGGACTCAATCAATCAACTAACTTGATTTTTCTCCCGTTTTGTAGATGTCTAAATCTAACCGTGGTCTTCCCGAATTCGATGGAAAAGGTTTTCCTGCTCAAAGTGAAAGTCCTTTACACAATGAAGGTGAAAGATCGATCCCTGCATTGTGGACTAGCTTGGTTTCACTTCTTCCACCTCCTCCTGTTGTTCTCCCAAACCCACAAGATCGAAGAATTGAAAAGTTCAAAATCACTCAAGCCCTGTTGGCAATGAAACATGAAGATGGAAAATCGGTGTGTGCTCACTTCCTAGGGATGAAATCACACATGGATAGGTTGACAATATTGGGTGCATCTTTTCCAAAGAAGTTGGATGTAGACTGGGTTATTCAGTCACTCTATAAATCATATGATAAATTCATAAGAAAGTATCATATGATGGATCTTGACGCGACCCTCATTGACCTAACTTACATGCTTTTTACTGTTGAATCAGAAATGATTTGGCAAAGTAATACAACATATTTTTCTGGTAATTTAACCAACAATGCTTCCGTCGTCACTCCAGGAGAAGCCACCTATTTCTGCTGCCAAGAGAAGGGGCGTTGGATACAAAGTTGCCCAGAGGACCTAAAGAATCTAAGAGATGGGAGAGTCAAGAAGTATGGCTCTACTTCATGTAATATCCACTATCTAACTCCATTAAGTTCCTATTCATTGATTCTTAATACATAATGTGATAATATTACATTTGAATGTTTTGCAGGATCAGGGAAAAGAGAGGAAGCTTGATGGAAGAGCAAGATGAATCTGATCACAAAGAAATGGATCATGATCGCATGGATTCGAAGATCAGATTTTAAGCTTAGAATGTTATGATAGAGTTGTTAGGAATATTGATTACATAGTTTTTTAGTTGATTTTGCATTGTAAGGACATGTTTTCCGCTGCTTTTATGAATAAAATAATTTTTTTGATTTTTCTTATTTATATATATCCTTGCAATGAAATCGTTGTGAAAAATTGATGTTTGTGTAGATTTGTAAATGGATGTGATTCTTAGTGATTATATTTATGGAAGTGTCAAATTTCTCTAAGTAAGGAAAGATTCCCATCGCCCAAGTTTCAGTTAGATAGAAACTTGGAATCATATGATTTTGAATCATGTGATGTATGGAAATCTTGGTACTTAGAAAATTAAGACTAATTCCTTGATCACACAAGTATGTGAGTCAAGTGAAGGACTAAAGGACTAATAGCACATTGTTGTGCACTAGTCAAGTCCACCACAAATAACAATAAGACTATTCATCATAATTTACCAAAAGGTGTAGTAAATGTGGTTACACTTACAAGATTAAATGTAATTTTGAATCATTGAAAAGTTTCAATTAATGACAGGACGAATAAGAAGAATCAATGAAGGCAGAAAGATAAAAAGTTTCTCAAATCTAAGAAGAAGGGAGAGTACTTTTATATCAGTTTTATGATCATCTTAATGATAAGAAGCATATCACAATTGATCCTCTATGGACATCTTAGTGCAATAGTATGGTTAAGAGGAGGAATCGGAAATTGTTAAATCAAAAGGATGAGTCATACTTCGTTCCAAAATCAAGTCTTAGAATCGTACTCCAAAATTGTGAATTGAGTGACACACACTCATCAAATGTGAAGTAGAAAATTGTTTTTCTTACTCTTGCACGTTTGAAATTGGTAAATTATGATGTCTTAGATAAGACAAAGACCAACTAATACCAATTGTATGTAGTGTTTGTCTTGATAAAAATCCACACTAATTATTGAATATTTGTTTGTCAATAAATGTTTCTTGATAGGAGAATCTTATATGTCAAGAGGTTAGTGGGAGCTTAAAGATCTTAAAATGTTTCAAGAACTAATCAAGAGTAAACCTATTAAACACTAGCACACGACTTGAGGTTTGTAACCTATTGTGTTGACGTATTCTTGTTTTTATGCCAATCCAGTTGAGTTGATTATGCATATAAGTTCTACGAGTTCTCAATAGGTTGCATAAGGGCAAACGCCTTTATCAATGAAAGTACATTGAGTGGAATAGGTGAGCTGCTAGATAACTTGGAAGCAATGATGGGACCCTTGATGGTAAGAAATTAAGAATGAACAAGTTATGTCCATGAGAGTTTGAATTTGTCACAAACATTATCTTTCGATTATGCTTATGGAAAATTCACATGGATAGGAACACATACACCATAAAATCTAAGTGTCATAAGGTTTCTCTCCTTCATGAAAATGATTGTGAGGAAACGCTTTCACTAAGAGAGATTTTAAGGAGATAGCTATTATGTAAATTGCATTCTCAAATTCGATTATGATTACAACATCCCTCTTCATAGTTCGAATTGTGAGATTTGGCAATTAGTCTGAACATTTGGGACTTAGTAAAATAAGTTCTGAATTAGTTTAGACACACATGTGAGCTGTCTAAGGAAAGGTGTGTGATTTTGAGAAGCTTAGATAAAGGCTCATCGAAGCACATCGTATTGGAAATATGAACTTTAGAAGTCAATATGTATTATCTTCTAGAAGTCCAACTATTTTCTGAATACGTGTCAAAGCTAGTGGGAGCATAAATGTTATGCTGGAATGAATATAATCATCATGTTAGTGGGAGCATGATTATTATTTTAGGTATTGCAAGTCGGCATTATTAATTATAGAAAAAAATAAAAGTTTCACTTTGCAAAGTTTCAGGGGTTGAAAAGTTGTTTTGCTATAATTAAGGGAGAGAATGTTATACTTCGTTTCCAATCTAAAAGCATAGATCAAGAAATTTTAATTGAATTTAGTCAAGGGTATATTTAATTTTTGCATTCTCAAAGTTCGATTATGATTACGGCATCCCTCTTCATAGTTCAAATTTCGAGAACACGACAAATAGAAATATTACAACAATATTATAGTATGAAACTGGTAAAGTATCATGTTTTTCATTATGAATTGTATCCCATACGCTTCGGGTATAGGATCAATTGCATATTCTGTAATATGTGTACGTTCTAAAATTTCTAAATGCCTAGGGCATTTTGAAGGAAAAAGGAAATAGAATTGGTTTTGACTAAGATAATTAAACAATTACCAAGGACAATCTAAGGTTCGGCAAAGATTGGTCGCTTGTGGACAATTGGAAGTATAGTCATAGATGGTCCATATTGTTATTATGAATAGATAAGATTCTATTTAAAATGAGTTGTCATATGGAAAATATGGAAATGTTTCCATATTAGGAGTTGGATATCGAGAATCAGTGTCTAGATTGGAAACTTTTATGCAAGAAGGATGTTCAAAGGAATGTACTTCGAATATGAGACTTCATGACTATGGAATTATCTTTTAACAATCTCCAATAGAGCATTTTGTAATTTCATTGGACGAGTCTTGGTAACTTTTGTGTCGTGACATTACGAAATGACCGTTGCACAAAATGTTAGAATCTAACATATTCCAGTAGTGGCGAGAATTTTGTATTCTTACACTAATGGATTAGGAATTGTGAAATGAGGGTGATTGAAAATGTTATTTAATTATACTATTTCACAAAGTAAGGACCATAGGTAAACATATTGTGCATGCTAAGAGCATGGGACAACTGTTGTTATAATTCAAGTAAGAAGTTGATTACCTGAAACAACAAATAATGAGTAATCAATATTGTAATTAAATAAAATGTTTTATTTATACCCAAAGTTTGGTGCCATATGGGATTAGTATTATTCTTGTGTTTTACTTTGCATGTTTTGACTTCCCGAATAATAAGATTATTCAAACCTTCCACAGTCGCTCATTCTTTGGAAGTAGGAATGAAAGAAGACAGTCATGAATTTGACTGTACATTGTCTAAAGTGTTTTAGACATAGCAAAAGTTTGTTGCAATGTTCATAAGTGCTGCTATAAGATTAGAGTATTGGATTAAACCCACTCTTACTTGAATCGCGTCATGGATTTTATCACTAGTGATTGGTGAGACGATAATATCTTATATTCTTGAAACCGAGATGTGTGAGTTGTATCTTTTGAGTCGGTTGCACATTGAAAATATGTAAACGCACCAGTAACTTGGTGTTATAAAACGTATTGTTGTGTGTGATTCGGTGAGTGAGTGCAAGCGAGCAGTGAGTCGAAGTTTATCCATTCCTTTTACCCAAAGTGTGATAAAAGCGATATATGTGTGCCCCTCGATGATTTAGTGATGACACCCTAAGCGCTTGGCCAAGCCGGGACTAAGTTGATGTGTTCAACTATAGTTTTTTGACAGTTGTCGTAAATCGGAAATCAGGAAACAATACATAGATTGAGAGAATGACTTCAATCCATGTCTAACGTCTATACAATATCTAGAATGGAGGAATATATGATCCCTTATCTAAAGCACACGCTTCTGATAAGATCAGAGTTCACAGTGGCTTTGAAAGCTACGATTGCGGATCAGGATCTCAAGTCATACGTAGAATAGTTATTAGAGTTATCCAAGTAGGAGACTGTTGGATTAGTGTCTAAGTCCATAACTATTTTGGTATGTACTTGACCCGATCGTGCATGGTCCTTTTAGGTTGCCTTCACTAAAGCAACTTGATAGGATGAATTATAGAGAGAGAGGATTAATTATGATTTATTAATATATTATGAGAATAATATATTAAAGGAGAAATCATATTGTTTAATTAATATTAGTCAATAATTAATTAAAAATTAATTTTGTGGCTAAAAGAGATTAATTAAACTTACGGGACTAGAACTATCAACTGTGTGATAGTTGAATATTAGGCTAATGGACTCCATATTAGAGGAGTGGACGAATTCTATGGGGAAACCCATTAGAAATCGTCCAAGGCCTCTAAGGAGGGAGTCCATGGGCTGCTTAGGGCCTAAGCAATCAAATTAGGGTTTCCTTGTTAGATAACCCTAATAGCCTCACATATTTAAGGACCCCTAGGGCACCAAAAACATGGAAAACTAATTTCTTAGGGTTTCTAGATGTTTTTGAGTGCCTCCCTTCTTTTCCTTCTTCATCCTCTTTCTCTTGGTGTTTGTGAGCCATCAGAGAAGTGACCCTTGTGACTCTAAGCTTTCAGAAGCCAATTACAAAGGAGGATTTGAGATTGTTATTGCTACATAACAATCAAGGTAAGATCTAAACCCTATTCTTATGTTAATATTGATTATCACATGCTAGATCTAGGGTTTACAGTCTTGGATGAATGCATGTACCATAGAGCAACCTAGATCCAATCATTAGGGTTTACAGGAGCACATAGGATGTTCTTATGGCCAAAACCCATCAGAAGACCCTGTCGAAGGGTATCATGGGTAAGACCCTCGAAGTCTCCTCTTCAAGTGGAACCAAGAAAGGTTTCATCACTCTTTTTTCTGACCCAAAGGAGGCTGAATGCTTCTATTACCATGAAAAGTCGCACTGGAAGCGGAACTGCCCAAAGTACCAGCAAGATGTGAAGCATGGAAAAGACAAAGACAACCATGCAGGTATTTACACTATCTTATCTAATAACTCACCCTATTCTAACTCTTGGGTCCTTGATACCAGTTGTGGTATTCATATACGTTCTGATTTGCAGGGACGAAGAAGAAGTGAGAATGTGGAGCATGGAAATTTAAACTTGGTCATGGGGATTAGGAAAGCTTCACATGTCACCAATATTGGAGTTTATTCTTTGTTGCTAAATAGTGGGTTTACTTTAGATTTGAATAAATGTTGTTATTCGCCTGGAATGGCAAGAAATATTATATCCTTTCATGCTTTGTACAAACAAGGGTTTACCTTTTCTTTTGATAATGAAATTGGTGCAATAAATGCTTTCTTTAATAATGTTCTTTATTTTAAAGCATTACCTTGTGATGGTGTGTATGAAGTTGTATCTGTTGTAGATAACCTAGGAAATAATGTGTTGTGTACTGATTCTTCTAATAATAATAACTTCGATAAAGCATCATTATGGCATTGTCGTCTTGGACATGTGAGCAAGAAACGCATATGCCAACGCCAAAAGGATGGAGTCTTGGAGTCATTTGACCTAAAGTCAGATGATAGTTGTGAATCATGCTTACTTGCAAAAATAACAAAGTCACCCTTCACTGGTTCTTGTGCTAGGGGTGAAGGTTTGTTGGATCTGGTACACACATATGTGTGTGGATCCATCAAATCTGCCATAAGGGATGCTAATCGTTATTATTTAACTTTCACTGATGATTATAGTAGATATGGAAATGTCTATTTAATCAAGCATAAGTCAGAGACTTTTGAAAGGTTTTAAGAGTTTAAAGAGGAAGTCGAGAATCAATTGGGCAGGAACATTAAGATGTTTCGATTCGATCGTGGTGGTGAGTATGCCTTAGAAACTGCCGCCCATATCCTTAATCTGGTCCCTACAAAGAAAGTTGCCAAAACTCCTCATTAGATGTGGATTGGTAAAGTTCTCAAACTAGACCACATCAAGATTTGGGGTTGCGAGGATTTTATGAGGCGCCAGACTCATGATAAGCTCGAACCTCGAAGTGAGAGGTGTATTTTCCTCGGCTACCCACATAAATCCTTTGGTTACCTCTTCTACAGACCTAGTGAGAATGTGGTCTTTATAGCAAGGAGGGGTGCCTTTCGAGAGAGAGAGAGAGAGAGAGAGAGAGAGAGAGAGAGTTCACAAGCCAAAGAAACAGTGGGAGGCAAATTGACCTTGAAGAAATTCAAGAGTCAAGTGGTGGAGGAACTTCAAACCTTAGAACTCAACCTGAGGAGGAAACTCCTGTTGATCCAATTGATGAGTCTGTACCTCTGAGGCATTCCACAAGAGTTATGAATCCAGCTGAGCGTTATTATGGCTTCCATATTACTGCAGAAGGTGATACACTTATCAGTGATGAGACATTGGTAATTCTGGATGAACCTAACAACTACGTGGAAGCCATGGCAGGCCCGGAGTCTTCTAAATGGAAAGAGGCAATGGACAACGAGATACAGTCCATGTATGACAATCAAGTTTGGAACTTGGTTGACAATGTACCAGGTCGTAAGACAGTTGGGTGCAAATGGATCTTCAAGATGAAGACCGACATGGATGGTAATGTACACACGTATAAGGCTCGACTGGTTGCAAATGGCTTTTCTCAAACTCCGGGAGTTGATTATGATGAGACCTTTTCACCAGTTGCAAAGATTAAGTCCATTAGGGTCCTATTAGCCATTGTTGGATTTCATGATTATGAAATATGGCAAATGGATGTCAAAACTGCCTTCCTTAATGGAAGTTTGGCTGAGGATGTTTAGATGAGTCAGCCAGAGGGTTTTTTCAGTATATAATACCCTAATAGAGTGTGTAAGCTTGAGAAATCCATCTATGGGTTGAAACAAGCACCTCGCAGATGGAATCTTTGTCTCGATGAGAAAGTCAAAGAGTTTGTCTTTTCGAGGAGTGAAGATAAATCTTGTGTATATGTTAATGCTAGTGGGAGTATAGTTAGCTTTTTGGTACTGTATGTGGATGCCATACTAATAGGAAATGACATCCCAACCTTGCAAGAAGTGAATTCCTGGCTTAGGAAGTGTTTCTCTATGAAAGACCTAGGAGAAGCTGCCTATATTCTAGGGATAAGGATTTTGAGAGACCGGAGTAAAAGACTCATTGGACTTAGTCAGAGTACCTACTTGGATAAGGTGCTGAAGAGGTTTAGTATGCAAGATTCCAAGAAAGGAGAATTACGCATCCAGAGTAACGCCAGACTGAGTAAAACTCAGAGCCCAAGTACTGAAGCTGAGATAGCATAAATGAGTCGAGTACCTTATACTTCTAAAGTAGGCTTGATCATGTATCTTATGACCTGTACTCGTGCCGATGTGGCCTTTTCCTTGAGCATGGTCAGCAGATAGCAGGGGAATCCTGACAAGGCTCACTAGACCGCGGTAAAGAATATTCTCATGTACTTGTGGAGGGCTAAGGACTGGGTCCTTACTCTCGGTGGGAGTGATGACTTGAGAGTTATAGGGTATAGTGATGTTAGCTTTCAGACTGATAGGGATATTTTCGCTCTCACTCAGGCTGGGTCTTTACCTTAAACGAAGGAGCAATTACTTAGAAGAGTTCCATGCAGGAGATAGTGGCTGATTCAACTTGCGAATCAGATTACATAGCAGCAATCGAGGCAACAAAGGAGGCGATATGGCTGAAGAACTTCATTGGAGACCTTGGAGTAGTACTAGCTATAAAGGAGCCTATGGGAATTTTCTATGATAGTGAAAGTGCAGTTGCCTTAGCCAAGGAACCAAGCGATCACGGGAGATCCAGACACATCGACAAAAAATATCATTTCATCATATATCGCATAGAAGAAGGACTCCTTGTGGCAAAGAGGGTAGCATCGGATAAGAACCCAACAGATCCCCTCAGGAAGGGATTGAGTCGGGTTAAGTATCTCCAGCATGCTCGGAGCATAGGGCTGAAGGATGATATTAGTTTTAGTAGTTAGATAATTTTGAATTTTTTAAAGTATAATTGATATTTGATGATGAAGAAAAGTTGTGTTTATTTATGAGTAAAGTGTTGCTATCTTTTGTCAATCGTTTACTATATTTCTTTTGCATGTTTTGACTTCCAGAATAATTATGTTTGGTATATCATATTATTCGAATTCTCCAGATTCAGTCATATGTTGGAAGTAGGTATCAGTCAAGACTGTCATGAGTTGGTTGTAGAGGTCTAAGTTGTTGGACATGGCTACAACACTCATGAGTGCTCATAAGTTCTGAGTATTGGATTCAACCCACGCTCACTGGTATCACGTCATGGAATTGGATTCAACCCACGCTCAGTTGTTTCACATCATGGAATTTATCTCGAGTGATCGTGAGACAGTAATATCATATAAGTCTTGAAACCTTGAGATATGACTTGTTGCCTATGAGTTGGTTATACATTGATTGTACGAAAACACATTAGTAACTCGATGTTATAAAACGTGCTTTTGTGTGTGATTCAACAAGTAGTAGAACAAGCATATGGGTCAAAGTTTATCTATTCCTTCTTGGATTAGAAGCAATATTTGGGCCCCTCGATGATTTTGTTTTGACCTATGTACCGGGCCCGGTCAGAACTAAGTTGATGTGTTCAATTAAGTTATTTGTCAAACAAATCGGAAATCGGGAAACAAACTATTGGAAAATAAGTAAGACATTGTTCCATGTATTTGTCCGACTGATATCTAGAACAGAGGATTATATGATCACTTATCTTAAATGGCGTATCATCATTTTCTCAATTCCGAGAGACCTTGAAAGAGCTACGATTGCTGATCGGTTCCTGAAGTCATACTTGCAGTTATAGTTATTAGAGTTATCCAAGTGGGAGACTGTTGGATAAGGTGTTTAAGTCCATAACTATTTCTGGTATGTACTTGACCCGGTTTGGTATGGTCTATTTGGGTTGCATGGCATCATGCATTTGGATAGACTAAATGAGAGAAATAACACTTGTGGTTTATTAATATATTATAAGTTCTAATATATTCATAGAATTATTTAATTAGTTTTGATCATTAATTAATTTAGAATTAATTAAGTGATCAAAAGATGACTAATTAAATATATGGGTTGATTATGTAAATCATCCATAACTTGTATAGTGGGCTAATGCTCCATGGATTATCAAGTTGGGCTAAAACCCATAGGATGCTCCATGGTGGTTATATAACTCATGGGTCATGGAAATGAAAGGTCATGACGATTAGGGTTTACATGGTGTAACCCTAATTGTAACACACTATATAAAGAACATGACATTCACCAAAGTCGGCTACATGAAGTTACAAGAGGGCTAGGCAGATTTTTCAAGTGTTCCACATTCTCTCAAAGTTATTCCAAAGCACTTGGTGTTGTGTGAAACATTTGAGGCATCACACTTGGGGTGCTAGGTTCTCATGGTTTTCAAGGAATCAAATCAAATATAAGGTATGTAATTCTAGCCATCTTTTATGTTAAAAGTTCCCCATGTATGCTAAATAGGATTATGAACCTTGGAAATCAAATTTTGCATGTATTTTCGACAAACATAGATCCAAGGTTTTCTAGGGTTGCATGTACACTTAGGATTGTTAGAATGCTCATAACCCATCAGTAAGCTCAAAGGCTTAGTGAGTTACCCCCAAAAATACTAACGACATACAGATATAACCATATCATATAAACAAACACAACATGCATAAGGAGCCTTCAGCCTGACTGGACCCCCTCGCAGGCCTTTAGCCTATCTGGACCGCTCTCCAAGCCTTTGGCACGTTTTGAACGCCTTGCATGGCCTACAGCCTATCTGAACCGCTTGTTGGGCCTTCGACCTGACTGAATCCATTTGCAGGGCCTTCAGTTTATTCGGACCGCCGTGGGTATGTCGGCCTTCAACACAAAGCAGGACCGCCTCAACCCAACCCCCAATAAAACAAACATGTGCACATAATACCATACACTAGCATATATAACAGTCAAACCGATCTAACAGATCACTAATTATAGCAACATCCTATAACCAGGATCCAGACCCTACGGGTCACTAACATAGCATCATCATATATCCAGGATATCGACCTAACCAGGTCACTAAGCATATAACCATCCTAATTACCAGGATATAAATCAATAAGCATATCATATAATCAACTCGGATACAAATCCGATACGGGCCGACGTTGGTGCCTTAGACCCTGTTGATATAGTGAGGAGAACTCACCTTACAAGTAGCTCGATGGTAATACAGTCAAATCCTCCATGCATCGCTATAAACACCAACTCCTATAACCACCAATGGTCCATTCCCGTAAATTCCCAAATTACCAAAATGCCCTTTAGAAGTCAAACTGGTCAACCTTAGTCAAAGTCAAAGTCAACGGTCAAGGTCAATAGTCCATGTTGACCCGACTCGTTGAGTGCAGTTTACCGACTCGTCGAGTCCTTCCAGAACTCAAGAAGTCGTGAAATCCCCAGTTGACTCTTCGAGTTTCCCTGCAACTCGCCGAGCTCATGCATGTCTAAATGTCGGGAAAACCCTAGCTGACTCACAGATTTGTCCTACTGACTCACCGAGTCCACCCAAAAATCCTTGCACGACAATCTTCATCGGACTCGCCGAGTTGGCCAATCAACTCGTCTAGTCCTTTTAGTCCAACACTCATTCAGACGATTCTAGGCAAAGGAAATGCACTATCATGCTGAAGGCTGAAAATTTATAATTATAAGGACCAAGATAAGCCTAGATCTGAAGTTGTAACTTCAGATATTGGTTCATCACACGAAATGAAACAACATGCTAAAATGGCCCCAAAACTCAAATATAGAAGAGTCTAGCTAGAAGGAGATCAAGGTAACGACTTGATACCTTCAAATGATGCTAAACTGGGGTAGACTTTAGATCCACACACGTTGCTTGCCTCAAACTTCTTGATCTTCAAGCTCCTTGTAACAAGATCTACCTTCTAAGCTTAAAACACAAAAATATGGAGAGTAAACACGAATTAGGGTTTCTTGGCTCAAGGGGGGGGGGGGGCTGTAAGGGAAGCCAAGGGAAGCTGATGACCCTTTAAATAGGGTGCAATACCTTGGAAACTAGGGTTTCATCCACCAGCTCTAACTCGTCGAGTCGTGTCCTTCGACTCGTCACGACTCGACGAGTTGGCCACTTAAAACACGCGGCTGATTTCGTTCCTACTCGACGAGTCAGGGCATCCGACTCGTCGAGTAGACCTTTTAAGATGTAAATAAAACTGTTAATTTTATACCTGAGAGTCGGGGTGTTATATGATTCCTCAACAACATCAACGTAATCTCACCATCATTTAATATTTTTTTATTAATCAGCACTTCAAAAAACTTCAAGCTTGTGTGTTTCTTGTTTATTTTCGTATTTTTTCTAAATTTTGTATGTGATTTAGTCCATCTTATATAATTTAAACATTTTTAACTTTATTTTTATACTACTTGATAATCATTTTTCTAGAAATAAAAAATAACAAGAGTGAATTTAGATTGTTGAATTATTTTCGTGATCATTTGAATGTATCAATTTGAATTTAGATGAATTTAAATATTATTATGATTTTGGTTGGTAAAATTTAGATGAAATTGAATTTCATTTTCCTTTGAATTAATTTTGTTTATTTTTACAAAGGATTTGGTATATTTAAGCTATATAATATAATTACACTAGGTATGAGACCCGTATATTACACGGGTTGATTTAAAAAAAGATTAAATATTAAAGTGTAAACAAAAAATATTTTTAATGTACAACTTTAAAATAAGAAATAAATAAATATATTTATTGCAATTTAATATCATATATATGATATTTAATATTTTACATATATAACTATATGACTTTAATTTTAAAAATTGAAACAAACTAAATATTGACAAGTGGATAATATTTATTTTTAAAATACCACAAAATGATAAGTGTCAAAACTTATAAAAGATTGACATGTGGCAAAAAAAAACCTTTATTTATTATGGAGGATTTCTTTGGTTTATCGTTAGAAAATTATTTTTAAAAATAAACTCTAAAAATAAATTACATCAAATTTACCATATTTTAGATCGAATTTGCCATATGTTTGTTTGCAAAAAAAATCATAAATAATTCTAGATTTTTTTTTTATAAATCAATCTATTTTAAATAACATCTATCGTAAAATAAATCAGATTGCTTTATTTCATGTTTTAGCAATCTCTAACAAAAAATCATACATACTTCCTTAATAACACCAACATAAAATCACCATCCTATAATCTCTTTTATAAATCAAAACTTCAAAATTCTTCAAGCTTATCGATATATTGCTTCTTTATCGTAATATTTCTCTAAATTTTGTATGTGAATTTCGTGTAGTGTGTTCACTAAAGTAATTGACCTTTTTATAGTAATAAATATATAAAAATAGAAATATAAAACATTATTTGAAATTTATAACTATTGTAGTGGTTGTTATTATAATTTAGGAAATGTAAAATAATATAGCTTTCAAATCAATATTTAAGATAACTATTTATTTCTAACTACATACATATTAAAATGACATTTATAATATAAATGAAAGTTTTAAGCTGCTTGTTTAAAAACAATGTTCTAATAAAGAATTATTTAAAATACAATTATCTAATATACGAAAAGAAAATTATATGATTAGAAGTTAAAACTACATTGACATCTATTTCATTTTGCACTAATTCTAACATCATTATTTTTAATATCTTATTCGTAAACATTAAGTTTTATGATATGATTACAATATCCAATATTTATCAAAGAAAAAAAAATTAATGGTTTGTCATATGGATTTTTAAGTCTATTAACTCAATTACTTAAATATTTACATTTATTTATAACCTACAAAGTATTTATAGCACTCGTATTGCCAGACACCACATTCAATCAAAAAAAGTTCATTTAGTGTTTTCACATAAATATGAGTTCCTAAAGTCAAAGATCTGCTACCTTTTTTGTTGTTTATATACCACTTCATTTTTCGTTAACCCAACTTATGCAATATATAGTATAAAAAAGCAATATTTGACACTCTCTTCCATAACACCTCTATACGACCCTGCATCAATGGAGTTTGTAGTTATCGCTATTGGCCTGTTCTTATTCAACGCACTTTTTGGAGCCGCTCTCACAATTTTCAGCCTCCGGAAACCCAAGAACTTACCTCCAGGCCCAACCCCGCTGCCAATCATCGGAAGCCTCCACCTGCTCGGCGACAAACCACACCAATCCCTAGCCAAGCTCTCCAAGATCTATGGCCCAATCATGTTCCTTAAACTTGGTCGCGCCACCGCTCTTGTCATCTCCTCCGCCGCTGCCGCCAAAGAAGTCCTCCAAAAGCAAGACCTTGCTTTCTCCTCCCGCCATATCCCCGACGCCGTCACCGCCCATAACCAGTCCCTTCACTCCGTCGTCTGGCTCCCTGTTGCCACCCAGTGGCGGATCCTCCGCAGAATCCTTAACACCAACATCTTCACCACCAAATCCCTTGATACTAATCAGCATTTACGGAAGCAGAAGGTGCAAGAACTCGTTGCATACTGCCGGAAAGCCAGCCAATCCGGAGATTCAGTCAACATCAGTCGAGCTGCTTTCAGAACCACCCTAAATCTCCTATCCAACACTCTTTTCTCCAAGGATTTGACAGACCCGTATGAGGATTCCGGTAAAGAGTTTAAGGAGCTGGTTGATAACGTTATGGTGGAGGCTGGGAAGCCAAATCTGGTGGACTTTTTCCCGGTGTTGAAGAAGATCGATCCACAAGGGATCAGGAGGAGAATGACGAATTATTTTGGGAGGATTAATGAGATTTTTGAGGAATTGATTGAAGAGAGGTTGGGGATGAGTGAGTCGAAGCACGATGATGTATTGGACGTTTGTTTGAAAATAAGTCGAGAGAATCCAGATGAGATCAATCGAACACATATCAAGAGCTTGTTTTTGGTACGTAACTTATTTAACATTCTTGTATTTCGAACATGCAAAAACTGTATCAAGTTTAATTGGTAGTTATTCCATGTCTCAAAGACTCAAACCATAATCAAGAATTTTCATATTAGGTCCCCCCCCCCCCCCCCCCCCCCCCCCAAAAAAAAAAAAAAAAAAAAAAAAAAACATTTTCTACCATCTAGGATTCTTGATCAGTTGATCCTCTAAAAAGGAATTTCATAAAAAAAAAAACACTGCATGTTATGACAACCATACATAAACCTACTTTCTTAAATACAATTTCTTCTTTGTTATTAATATTGCATTCCGGTTAGGTTGGAAACCTAATTGGAAATTCGGTTTAAGTGATTTTCAAATTAAGCTGTAGGAAATATCCGTAGGTATATTTATTATTCAATTAAATACAAAAGAATGCCTTGCTTTTTCGATTCAATTATCCAAAAACTATTATCTCAATTTTTAGTAAAAAACAAAGTCCTTTTGATTTTTAATAGCTAATAGAGAGATTGAACTTCTTGTCTTCTCATTATACTTTATATGTATTTATACAACCTATTTGAAAAAAAATTTCAAAGTTAAAAAATAATTCTAATCATATAACACAATACAAATACCAATAACAATAACAATAATAATAACGATAACGATAACGATAACGATAACGATAGTGATAACAATAACAATAACAATAACAATAACAATAACAATAACAATTAGGGATAAACATAGACAGATACCTGTCTCATTTTCCTGGAACCGGAACCGCAACCGGTCTATAGGGTTCTTAAATTTTTGGAACTAGTCCCGAAACCGGCGATTACGGTTCAGGAAGTGCGTAACTCGGTTACATCATTTTTTAGTTTCATTAATGCAAAATGGAATTTTTACATTCATATCCTTATAAACTACAAGTCATGAAACAAAAAGTAAATATTATAAGTAGTTCATGACGATACAAGTTACAAACGGCAAAAAAATTAATCGTTTTAAAAGATAATCCAAATTACTAA
The DNA here is from genome assembly GCF_051521515.1 of Lactuca serriola. Classification (NCBI taxonomy): domain Eukaryota; kingdom Viridiplantae; phylum Streptophyta; class Magnoliopsida; order Asterales; family Asteraceae; genus Lactuca; species Lactuca serriola. The sequence goes on along the minus strand of NC_136410.1, from coordinate 147,422,460 downwards.
ATACAAGTCATGAACCAAAGTTTATGTTCTTACCATCAACCATCACATATGCTCAAATTGTTTTACAATCATGCATTTACATTTATATAAAGCCTTTTGTTTTGAGAAAACAAAAACATTACAAATATGACTTATTAGCATATTAATATCCAATTAGATACTCCCAACAAATGTCTTATTCATCAAGTATTAAATATTTTTAAATTTAAATATTTCGAAACCAGTTTCGACGGTTACTTGGCGGGTAACAGTTCTTAAAAATTGAAAACAAGAACCAGTCATTGGCGGTTCTCATTTTTAGGTACCGGAACCAATGACCTTGGTTTTGTTTTAAGAATCAATGGTTCTGAAACTGTTAGGGATGAGCAAAAGGACCGAACCGGCCGGAACCGGACCGGAACCGGGAACCAGCTTCGGCCAAAATCAGGAACCGAACCGGCCCGGTGGTTCTACTGGTTCCGGTTCTACCAGTTTCCGGTTCCTACCGGTTGTTGTCGTGTCTTCAAATGTTGGAACCGGTATTCGAAAAATAGCATCATATAGTTCCGGTTTTTGCCGGTTCTACCGGTTCTGGTTATATCGATTCCGGTTCCTACCGGTTCCCGGTTCCAAAAATCCACAAAAATAATGTCCCGGTCCCGGCCCGACCGGTTCCATCGGGTCCCGGTTCCGGCCGGTTCTCCGGTCCATATGCTCATCCCTAGAAACGGTCCTGGTTCCAAAAGCAGATATTCGCTGTCCATGCTCCTAGCTAATAACAATCACAATAACAATAATAGCAATATTGTGATAATTCTATATAATACACCCTCTCAACAGGACAGCATATGGAGGACAAATGCTTAAAGCGTCTTTAACAACAAATTTTTTTACTAGGTTTTTTCATATCACCTCAATTAAATATAATGTCAACACAACAAAATAAAATGCGTGAATTACCACTGCAATAGATAAGCTTTTTTATTAGGTTTTTTAAAAAATAAAAATAATACAAATACAAATAGGGCCGCCATATTGATTTGTAACGACCCAAATTTTTCAAAGAAATTTTTCGTTTTTAATTAGTCAATCATAATTCGTAAAACATGAAGATCTAATTAATTGTTTTCAAATCCACCATCATTACACATTATTTTAAAAACATCAGAGTGTCCCCAAATCATATCGGAAAAGAGAGATAGAGTGCACGCCGCATCATCACGCCTTGCCTTTGCCCTTGGGCTCCGATGTACTTGAAACAATGCCACAACGGTATGTTGAAAGCTTAGTGAGTCACCCAGAGCATACCCTACACAACATCCATATGTCATATTAGCTATAAAAGCCATCTCTACCACATAACACATATCGATTAACTATAGTAACTACCTCTACCACATATCACACATTAGTTAGCTATGAAGCTATCTCTACCGTTAGCCACAAGGGCTATCTCTACTATTAGCCATAAGGGTTATCTCTACCGTTAGCCATAAGACTATCTCTACCATTAAGCATAAAGGCTGTCTCTACCATTAGCCATAAGGCTATCTCTACCATTAGCCACAAAGGCTATCTCTACCACATATCATGCATACATACATATCACACCTTTACATAGCAAGTAAACCAACTATCATGAAATGGGTCGGCTTTGGTGCCTTAGACCCATTGGTATGGTGAGAAAACTCACCTCTCAAAGGCTAAACAGGCGAACTGAAGTCAGATAACTCCCATACTGCTCCTCTTCCATATGGCATCCATACCCCTCTCCTCCCACTTCCATTGTGATCTCCTCCTACTTCCACATGGGAACGGGTAGCGGCTGGACCTTACCATGAGGCCGCTGATGATCGACCTTGACCTTCCTATAATTCAAGCACGCTCTACCAACCAAGAAATTTCCTGCTTCATGTAGGGCCACCAATAACTCAGCCTCAAGTCCCTATACATTTTTGTAGCTCCTGAATGTATAGAAAACCTGGACTTATGCGCTTCCTCCAATATATTCTATCTCACTCCCAAGTCGTTGTTACCCACACCCGACCACACTGCGTCAAGAGACCTCAGCTATCCTTAACAAACAAAGGATATTGTCCTCAAATCATCTGTACCTTCCAATTCTCTTTCTTCACTCCCTTAACCTGAGCTTCCTTGATCATCTCCAAAAACGGGGTGATCACCGTCATCCTCAAACACACATTCCCAATCGGGGAACCTACCGTCTTATGGCTCAAAGTGTTGGCCACTACGTTGGCCTTCCCTGGGTGGTATAGAATCTCGCAATCATAGTCTTTTAGCACGTCCATCCACCTTCTATGTTGCATGTTGAATTTCTGCTAATCCATCAAATGCTTCAGACTCTTGTGGTCGGTGTAAATGGTACACCACACTCCGTAAAAGTAATGCCTCCAAATCTTGAGTGCAAACACCACTCCCTAGTTCTAGATCATGAGTGGGGTAATTCGCCTCATGGGGCTTCAATTGTCGCGAGGCGTATGCTATCACGTGCCCCATATGCATCAGTACCATACCTAACCCTAAAATCTATGCATCACAGTACACCGCCAGATCATCTAATCCCTTCGGTAGTACCAGGATCGGAGCCTCGCACAATATCCTCCTCAAGGTCTCGAAGGCCGACTGCTGATCCGTACCCCACCAGAACGTCACATTCTTCTTGGTCAGACGGGTCAATGAGAACGCAATCTTGGATAAATCCTAGATAAATCTTCGGTAATAACCCGTTCAACCCAAGAACCTACGAAACTATGATGCATACTTTGGTACTTCCCACTGCATCACAGCCTCAACCCTGGTTGGATCAGCAGAAATACCCTCCTGATTGACGATATGCCCTAAAAATTGTACCTATCGCAGCCAGAAATCACACTTGGAGAACTTGGCATACAACTTTTCCATCCTTATGATCTCCAACACCTCCCTTAAGTGTTGCTCATGTTGTTCACTGGTTTTAGAATAGACTAGGATATCATCAATAAAAACGATCATTGTCCGATCCAGCATCGGTCTGCACACCCTGTTCATGAGATCCATGAATGCTGCTGGGCATTGGTGATCCCAAACGACATCACCACAAACTCATAGTGCCCATACCAAGTCCTGAAAGCCGTCTTTGGTGTGTCCTCGTCTCTAATCCTCATCTGATGATACCCTGACCGAAGATCAATCTTGGAAAACAAGGACACACCCTGCAGCTGATCGAAAAAATCATCGATCCTTGGCAACAGATAACGGTTCTTCACCATTAGTTTGTGTAGTTTCCTTATAATCGATACACATCCTATGGGATCCATCCTTCTTTTTCACGAAAAGGATCGTTGCTCCCCACGAGGAACTGCTCGGACGAATTAATCCTCGGTCTAACAGCTTCTGAAGCTGTGTAGATAACTCCTACCTCTCGGGTAGTGCCAACCGATATGGTACCTTTGCTATCGGAGCGGCACGCCGCATCATCACGCCTTGCCTTTGCCCTTGGGCTCCGATATACCTGAAACAAATCCATAATGGTAAGCTAAAAGCTTAGTGAGTCACCCAGATCATACCCCACACAACATCCATATGCCATATTAGCTATAAAAGCTATATCTACCACATAACACATATCGATTAGCTATAGTAACTACTTCTACCACATATTACACATTAGTTAGCTATGAAGCTATGTCTACCGTTAGCCACAAGGGGTATCTCTACTGTTAGCCATAAGGGTTATCTCTACCGTTAGCCATAAGACTATCTCTACCATTGGGCATAAAGGTTGTCTCTACCATTAGCCTTAAGGCTATCTCTACCATTAGCCACAAAGGCTATCTCTACCACGTATCATGCATACATACATATCACACCTTTACATAGCAAGTAAACCAACTATCATGAAATGGGCAGGCCTTGGTGCCTTAGACCCATTGGTATGGTGAGAAAACTCACCTCTCAAAGGCTAAACAGGCGAACTGAAGTCAGATAACTCCCACACTGCTCCTCTGCCTATAATCAATGAGTAAATAACTCAGCATAATCCCATAAATACCCCCAGGGTCAACCTTGGTCAAAGTCGAGGTCTGTAGTCAAGGTCAACAGTCAATATTGACCTTGACTCGTCAAGTACATTCAGCCACTTGCCAGGTTCCCTACTTAACTCATCGGCTCGCCGAGTCACCCGACAGACTCGTCGAGTTCCTTGATGTTCATGGCTGTAAACTTCCAACTGAACACCCTTGACCGTGAGCCATTGGTCGTGAACCTTTGACCTTAAATCCTTGACCGTGAAGGAGAGAACCCTCTCAACTTGTTGAGTCACCAGAGCGACTCGATGAGTTCTCACATATTCGGTCCTTTGCAGTGGGATTTAAGGTCTCAAACTTCAGATCCATAATCTCCTAGTGAAGATGTCATGTAAAGTTGCAAACTTTACGTTCATGCATGGCCTCACATGGTCATAACACCAAAACTATCCTTCACACAAGGTTTTTATTCATGTACAGAGGATAAGCTTATAAAAAGATGCGACTCGATGATATTTGTGACCCAAGAAGGTCCAGATCTGGAACCATATCCTTGTGATAGGTCCAGATCCAAGCCTGATTCCATCTCTTCAAGGTTGGCCATAACTTCCAAAAAGAAATCAAGTAAGGTAGCAGATTAATACCTCAGACAGATGCCCAACATGAAATAGATGCTTGATCTAATACTTCGTCTTCAAACTTGGAATCCTCCCCAAAATTTCAAAGATAAGCTACCAATTGTTCTTACTTCCCACACTAGAGAGTTTGCGGCCATGAACGTTATTCTATGGTGTTAAGGGAGGCTACTAGGGTATATAATGATGTTTATATATGGGGCAAACCCTGAAATTAGGGTTTTCTCTAAACAACTCTGACTCGCCGAGTTGGGCCTTCCGACTCGCTGAGTAAGTTCCAACCCGCGTTCAAGATGTCACGACCCTACTCGACGAGTTGGACTCCCAACTCGTCGAGTCCATGCATAAAATTTCCCCTAAATGGTAAACTCCAACCAATCCTCGAAATAGATGTTACATGATTAAATAAGTGTTTGTTTAATTTTCTTTAATTGTTATAAGTTATAGGTCTAGAATGGTGAAAAAACTTTTAAGAAAAAGCTTGCTAACTAGAAAGTCTATTTGAAAAACCTATATTTCAAAAAACTTCCATTATAAGAAATAAGCCTTTTCAAATCTTTTTCACTTTGGAAAAACCCCTATGATGGATGCTCTTAGACTAATTTTGGAATCTTTTTCATTTTGAAAAAAACTCCTAAGATGGATGCTCTTAGACTAATTTTGAAATCTTCAAACATGATATTTAGGAGATCATTGGTGAAGATATCACCAATCTGATATCGAGAAAGATCATGCATGACACGAACTTGTCCATTGGCAATTTGTTCACATACAAAATATTTCTTATATTCGATGTGTTTTTTGTGTTAATATTTACGAGATTACTAAAAATATAGGTTGTTCTAAAGCTATGTTTGGCGGACTAGCTGAAAAGTTAGCTGTTAAATAAAAATCTAACTTATAAATGATAAGTTAATTGATAAAAAATAACGTTTGGTAAAACTAGCTGAAATATATAAGATTACATAAAAGGATATGTAAGAGTATGTGTTTCTATAATTAATTAAGGGGTGTATTTGGAAAATTTTAAAAAAGCTCCTAAAAAGGTAGTCTAAGGGGGTGTTTGGCTTAGCTTTTCAAACCCCAAAAGTCCTTTTTGGAAAAGTTGCAAAAAGTCAGGATTTCCTGACTTTTCCAAAAAGTTCATTTTCCTTACATAAAAACTTCAAAAGTAGTTTGCCAAACATCTTTTGCTTTTTTTTTTTCTTTTTCAAAAAGGACTTTTGGCTTTCAAAAGCTAAGCTAAACACCCCCTAAGTAGCTTTTCAAAAAGCTAGTTTATAAGGTAGCTTATAAGTTACTTTTTGGCTTACCAAACACGACAACATAAAAAAGCTCAAAAAATAAGCTAGCTTCTCAGCTAGTTGTGGCACGCCAAAATAGCCTAACATTATCATAATAGACTAGGGTTACATTGGTAATAGGTAAAAATAGTTCGAGGGGTAAATTGTGAATCCAATACATTTCAAACACTACATTAGCTACCATGTCTTATTTTTGTCTCAACATTGGAGAGAGATGGTAGCATTACCGTCGACGCTCTGAATACCATGATATATGTAAGGTTGTCTCTTAGAAAATTCAATAATGGAAAGCAGATGAACATGTAATCGGTCCCATTGCCTAGTCGGCATCAGTATAAGTTGTGAGTTGAGGTGAGGGTGATTTAGATTAGGTATGACTGTAGTCTAATGTCTCACACACACACATAAATACACACACACACACACACACATATATATATATATATATATATATATATAAAGTGTAGTACTCATTTTAAATTTAACTATGTGTGAGGCTTAAGTACATGCTTGTGTAGACAAATTTCTTGAATCGTCGTAAGATACTAAGATATGTTTATAAGACTAAAGGTTTTTTTGGAAATGTTAAATATATTAATATAAGGTACCCAAATCTAGCAAAAAGCTAGAGAATGGAACCAAAAGACAAGTACATATACATTTCAAGGATTACAAACCACTAAAAGGAGAGACTAACCATTCATCCAAACTGCATATTCCACTTTTACCCTGCGCTTCAACCAATAGAACGATTAGCTTAGTACTTTCATTCCCATGAAGGGCCGAAGTACCTTCAATATGAAATAATCGTTTGTTTCTAAACTTCCATATATTCCAAAGCAAGCAATAACATATGACAACAAACCTTTCTCTTTTCCTTTGGCTGTTACACAAGGTGCCTGCCAGATGAAGAAAATCACCTACATTATTATAAGACTAAAGGTGAGGTGCTAAAAAAATAAAGATGTGATAAAGGGTAGGATCTTCATATAAATGGTCTTCTTGTTGCACTTTTCTCGACTTTGGTGTCGATAGGGGTGGATGTCAACATTCAAGTTAACATGTCGTTTGCATATATGTATATACACATACGTTTATATGCATATGAACACAAAAAATCAAAAAAGAAAACAATCCTTGTATGTATGTGTGTATGTATGGATTTATGTACATATCTTGAATTTTCAAATTTATAATTTACCGAGGGTTTTGTACAAATCAGTTATGCATAAATAATTTATTAATAATTATTAAAAGTTTGAAGAATTGAATTAAGGAATGTAATTTAGAAATTCAATTTGATGAAAAATGAAAATTTTGAAATATTAAATTCATGTATATAAACTAGTTTACATTTATTAAACTAGACATCAATATTAATTAATTACATCAATAATGTAAACTGACAATATAAATATAATGTATAAACATAAATATTTTACTTAAAATTGATTTTTTTTTATTATATACTAACTAATAATTAAATTTAATATATTTTTCCGCGTAAAAACTATACGCCAAAAAAACTATTTATCGCAACCATTTTGCACGGACACACATCTAATATATATAATATTTAATTTAAATGCATCTTACAAACTAATTTGTAAAAAAAAATCTATTATTTTAATCGTATTTTTATTTGTTTCTAAATAGAACAAAGGAAGGTAAAGAGAAGAAAAGCTAATTGACGAAGGTGCATCCCACGTCCATGGGTAATATGATTTTTTTTACTAAGTTATCTTATTTAGGAGAAGACAAACACAACGTTTTTTTTTATGTAAACGAGAATAGTATGATACACACCTTGAAGTATTATTTAATGATTTGAAAATTATTTCTATTATCAACAATTATTTCGGTGCTTATCTTATTTCTTATTTCAGTATTATCATATTATTTTGTATATCTGTTGTAGGATTTGTTTGTTGCTGGCAACGATACGACATCAAACACTTTAGAATGGGCAATGACCGAGCTATTGCGCAATCCACACATCATGACCAAAGCTAAAAAAGAGCTCGAACAAGTAGTCGGCAAAGGGAAAATTATAGAAGAGTCACACATCTCAAAGCTACCTTACTTAGGCTGCATCGTGAAAGAAACCCTCAGGATTCATCCTCCAGTCCCCTTCTTGATCCCCCGAAAAATTCAAATCGATGTGAAACTGAATGGCTACATTGTGCCCAAGAGCACACAGGTGCTTGTCAATGCATGGGCTATAGGGCGGGACACAACCTTGTGGGATAACTCGATGAAGTTCATACCAGAAAGGTTCTTGACCTCAAGTCTTGATGTTCGGGGTCGTGACTTTGAGCTAATACCATTTGGTGCTGGACGAAGAATATGTCCTGGTTTGCCACTCGCAGTTCGTATACTTCATGTGATGTTGGGATCGTTACTCAATAATTTCGATTGGAAGCCGGATGGACTTGGGCATGATGACTTAGACATAAATGAGAAATTTGGAATCACCTTGCAAAAGGCTAACCCTCTTTGTGTTCTTCCAGTTCCACTAAATTAGTTATATACACTTACACCATTTACCTTACTATTTCCGAGCTAAATAAAAGATAATAAAAATGTAGCACCCAATTTGTTTTTGTAATAACTATAATATATGAAACCATATATAGATGAAATTTGTTGAAACCGTGTCACACCCCCGAAACCAGATGGCGGAAACGTCCGGGGCTCGCGTGACTTAAATTGAATACCATCACAATGAATATACATGAATCATAACATAAACATCATCATGTATCAATACATTACAACTGATATCGTTTACATCCAGTACAATGTTTTCAAATATTACACATTCATAACACAAATTGTTTCAGAGTTTTCAAAACAAAACATTCTAGCATACTTGGTATTACCCTTCCGCTTATCTATTACCCGAGAATACAAGTTATTTTGGAAAAACATCAACATATGAAATGTTGGTGAGTTCATAAACAAGTTTGTGAATAAAATGATTTGTATAGTTTATACAACCCAGAAAATACAATATTTTCTGAAAAGACGTCAACATATGAAATGTTGGTGAGTTCATAAGCAAGGTTGTGAATAAAATGATTTGTATAGTTTGTACAACCCAGAAAATACAATATTTTATGAAAAGACATTAGTTTATCAAAGTGTCAAAATCCATAAGTTGATGCATGAATGATTTCAAACCATATATATGAAGGGTGTTTAGTATTATAGTTATGGAATTTCCGAACGAATAGTATTGATTTCCCCGGAAAACCCGATGATTTCCGATGTCGAAAGATATACATGATTACTAACTATCTTACCGTCATATCAAATGACTATTGATTACTCCACCTTGATTACTGTTGAATAACGTCCTAATTCCGTCTACTTTGATTACTCGTAAGCCTTAGCGAACGAAGAGAAGATGAGCACTATGTCCTGCTTCTATCGTAAGTACCTTAGGCTGTCGGGGATGCGAAAGACACGATGGTCCAACTCGCATTTGATTACTTTGACCTTACTAGCAATACTAATGGGCCACTAGGGCCCAAAAGCACATAAAAGTTAATTAAAGTTCTTTTATATGGAATTGGTTCATAGGAGGCCCAATAACATATAAGCGTTATCCCTTTGGGCCCAAAGATTATGTTAATGGACTTGCAAGGTCCAACAAACATGATTTGAAACATCAAAGCCCAAACTTTGAATATCTACTCATCTTAGGTTCCGCATATCTATTGGAGGGTTCGATTTTTACAGTTGTTGTAATAGTATCGATTCGAGACCGATCAATTCGTTTGTAACGATATTTAGGGTTATAGGTGTATTCCTCTTTTGTTTTTTCGGCGGTCGTGTTTTTTTTGTATTTTGAATCAATGAAATAATTTGTTTAAAAGTAGAGGTTTGACCCTTTTCACACTTTTCTTTTTATAAAAATACAGGTTTAGTCCTTTAAATAAAAGAAAAGACAGTTTTAGCCCTTTAAACATTCTCGACACTTTTGTATCATAAATTTGTTGAAATGATTGTTTTAACTCAAAATGTATTTTGTTAACTGTTTTAGCCCTTTTAGAATAGCAATTTTCGGTTAAAATCCAACTTTTAAAATATTTTACAGTTTTGGTCCGAAATCCAAAAACTTTACATTTTTGATCCTTCTTTGGAAATAAAAAGCATTTTTAACCCTTGAAATAGTTTTGTTACGCTTTTTATCCCCTGTTTTGAAGAAAGTTTCATTTCATCCCCTTTAATTGTCATTTTTCGGAATTTTGGACTTATTGGGCCGAAAAGCCCAAAATTAGCCCATTAAGCTAAAAATTTACATTTTTAGTCCTTTGAAAATTTTAATATTCAGAAACAATTTTTGAAATTGTTTTGACTCTTTTGACCCTGAAGAAACCGTGGCTTGGCAAATTTCAACCCAAGTTTAGTATATTTGACATTTTAAGCCCACAAAAAGGGTTTTATGTTGAAGTATGTTTAACACAACCTTATAAGTTATTATTCTTTATTTTCTTGGTGTGAACTAACTTAGATCATGTTTTTTTACTTTCTCATGTCATAGATCTCGACATAGCAGTCCTTTTTGGTTACATGTTCATCACAAAAACACATAAAATCATAAACACATGCATAAAATCACACATAGCATACACATACACATATATCTACTCATTTTCTTGTATTCTCCCCCATAAAAAAATTAAAACCCGAAAAGAGAGGGGTATGAAGCTCACCTTGAGTTGTGGGTTCGGTTTTTGAAGAGAGAAACGAAGAAGATTCGATCCTAGCAAGTCTTTCTTGAAAGATTTTGACTTAGATCTGTTCTAAAATGCAAGATCACGAGTTGATTAGATTTAGAAGAGATTTTTGATGAAATGAAGTAGTTAGATCATGGATTAAACATCAACTTACCTTAGATGATGAGTTTTGTGGTTTGATTTCCTTGAAAAGCCTCCTAAATTTTGAGAATTTGATGAAGGATGAATGGAGTTTCTTTGAGAGAGTTTGAGTGAAATGTGTGTGTGTGTGTTTGTTTTGTTTCGGCCGAGAGAAAAAGAGAGGGGAAGAGAGAGATCTTGATGGGATGTTTGCATGGAGATATGAGATGAATGCATGGAGATCCAAGGGGTAAATGTGAGGTGGCAAAGCTAAAGTCAACCCTTTCTCTCTTGGGTTGTTTGGCCGAGAAAGGAGAGGGGAAAAGGAAGAAAATTGGGCTTTTTGCCCTTAGGCCCATCTTGTGCTTTACTTAGATGATTTTTGGCCCAATTAAATCAAAGCATGATTTTTATTACCCATTAGGACTAATTTAAATTGGTTGTGACCCAGTGAAGTCCATTAAAATTATCCTAGTTTATTTTAGTCTTATAAAGCCCAAAATATTTAGTTTCAAGCATATGGGTTTTAATTAGGGCCCATTTGAGAGTTCTATGTTCAAGGTAGTTGAATTTGAGGCTTATGGGTCCTTTAGGCCCAATAAGGGAATCCTAGTCCAAAATGGACTTAAACCGGGATGTCAAGGGCTTCCAATTCTTTATTAACTATTTGTAGTGCTTGAATGAAGTGTTTGATGAAGTTTTGTTGTTATTGAATAAGCATCATACATGCTTTCACAATGTTGGTTCATAATTGATATAATTGTTGTAGTTACAAAGCATCAAAGTTTCTAGTTGTGACATCATAACCCCCGTTAGAGAGAATTTTGTCCCGAAATTCTTTTGAAAGCTAGATTTGAGAATGTGAGAATAGGCGAGGATACTTCTGCTTCAACTGGTCTTCGCGTTCCCATGTGAATTCTGGCCCACGCTTCGCGTTCCACTGTACCTTCACAATCGGAATGCGAATTTGCTTAGTACGCTTCACCTTCCTGTCTATGATTTCGACTGGTTCATCGACGAACAGGAGATTCTCCTTGATTTCTATTTTATCAAGGGGAATGACGAGGGTTTCAACGGATAAGCACTTCTTTAGATTGGAAACATGGAACACGGGGTGTACACCGCTAAGCTTAGCGGGTAGCTGCAGTCTATATGCCACTGGACCGATTCAGGCAAGAATCTCGAAGGGTCCAATGTATCGAGGGTTCAGTTTGCCCCGCTTTCCAAAACGAATCACTCCCTTCTAAGGAGAGACTTTTAGTAACACTCTATCTCCGACTCTGAATTCGAAGGGCTTTCGTCGTTTATCTGCATAGCTCTTTTTCCTGACTCATGATGATTGCAGTCGGTCCCTGATCTGAATTATCTTCTAGGTCGTCTCGCGTATGATTTCCGGTCCTTTTAAGGAATTGTTTGGCGTTTGCCCTCTTGCAAGCTGGGTGTCTCCTACCTCAGCCCAACATAGCGGTGATCTACATTTATGCCTGTATAATGCTTCGAAAGGAGAGACTTTGATACTCGAGTGATAACTGTTGTTATATGAGAAATCGATCAGAGGCAAGTGGGTATCCCACGATTTTCCAAAGTCAATCACACACGCGCGGAGCATATCTTCTAGCGTTTGAATGGTTCGCTCGCTTTGACCATCCGTTTGTGGGTGGTAGGCAGTGCTCATGTCAAGTTGTGTCCCCATAGCTTTCTGAAGCGATTGCCAAAAGCGGGAAGTAAATCTACTATCTCTATCTGAGATGATAGATACCGGTACTCTGTGGAGTCTCACGATTTCTTTGATGTAGATTCTTGTCAGGCACTTCATCTTGTATGATTCTTTTATTGGTAGGAAATGGGCGGATTTCGTTAATCTATCAACTATTACCCAGATCGTGTCCAATCCATATGATTACTTGCGTAGCTTGGTCACAAAGTCCATAGTAATCCTTTCTCGTTTCCACTCGGGAATTACTGGTTACTATAATAGTCTCAAGGGCTTCTAATATTCCACCTTTACCTTAGCGCAAGTAAGGCATTTGCTAACATAGGTGGCAATCAATGCCTTCATGTTAAGCCAACAATAGTGTTGCTTAATATCCAAGTACATTTTGTCTGAACCTGGATGGATGGAGTATCGCGTCTTGTGGGCTTAATTCATGACTACCTCTCTGAATCCCCCAAGTTTAGGGACCCAAATGCGGTTCTTGAAATAATATGCCCCGTCCTCTTTCGCTTCGAGATTCTTTTCCATTCCACGTAACGCTTCACTTATTCTGTTTTCCGCCTTCATGGCATCTGACCGGGCTGTTCTGATTTATGAGGTCAGGTGGGATTGGATAGTTATCGAGAGAGTTTTCACACGATGATTTGAGTATTCCTTCCGACTCAAGGCATCAGCTACCACGTTAGCGTTGCCTGGGTGGTACTTGATTTCGCACTCGTAGTCGTTTAGCAGTTCGACCCATCTTCGTTGCCTCATGTTTAGCTCTTTTTGATTCAAGATGTGGATTAGACTCTTGTGGTCAGTGAAGATGGTGCACTTAGTACCGTAAAGGTAGTGCCTCCAAATCTTCAGGGCGAAGGCCACTACTCCCATTTCCAGATCATGAGTGGTGTAATTCACCTCATGCGTATTTAGCTGCCAGGACGCGTAAGCTTTCACCTTTCCATGCTGCATGAGTACACAACCTAAACCCTGATTTGAAGCATCACAGTACACTATAAAGTCTTCTGTTCCTTCGGGTAGCAATAGCACCGGCGCACTGTGGAGTGCCTGCTTCAGGGTTCGGAATGCAGCTTCTTGCTTGTCCGTCCATTCGAGGGGTACACCCTTTTGTGTAAGCGAGGTGAGTGGCTTGGCTGTTTTGGAGATGTTTTGAATGAATCTCCTGTAGTAGCCTGCGAGGCCTAGAAATTGGTGAATTTCCGTGGGTGTTGTTGGAATTGCCCATCCTTCGATGGCTTGGATTTTATAAGGATCCACATGAATTCCTTCCTGACTAACAACATGTCCCAAAAAGTTCACACTTCAGAGCGAAAACTCACACTTGGAGAGTTTTACATATAACTTTTCGGTTCACAAGGCTTCCAGGATTTTTCGGAGATGTCGGCCGTGTTCTTCTTTGTTTCGAGAATAGACGAGGATATCATTGATGAAAACGATAACAAAGTTATCAAGGAATGGTTGGCAGATTCGATTCAATATGTCCATGAATGCGGCAGGAGTATTCGTTAGATCGAAGGGCATTACAACAAATTCATAATGTCTGTAACGAGTTTGGAAGGCAGTTTTAGGAATATCCTCCTCCCGGACTTTGAGTTGGTGGTATCCAGATCGCAGATCTATCTTTGAGAAGTAATGAGCTCCATGGAGCTTTTCAATTAGATCGTCAATTTGCGGAAGTGGATAACTGTTTTTGACAGTGAGCTTGTTAAGTTCTCTGTAGTCGATACACATCCTGAAGGTACCATCTTTCTTCTTGACAAAGAAAACCGGAGCTCCCCAAGGTGAGAAGCTGGGTCGGATGAATCCTTTGTTCAAAAGCTCGTTGAGTTGACTGGACAACTCTTGCATCTCTGCAAGAGCCAATCTGTAGGGCGATTTGGTGATGGGAGTAGCTCCTGGCACTATATCTATTTGGAACTCAACTTGTCTTTCTGGGGGTTATCCCCGTAAGATCATCAGGAAAGACATCTGAAACTCCCAAGATATTGGGTCTTGAATGTTGACCTCTTACTTAGACTTATCCACTATATGAGCCTGAAACGTCAAGTCCTTCTTTCGCAGGTACTTTTACGCCTTAATGCATGAGATAAGACGAAAGTTCGTGTTGGGTTTGTCTCCGTAGATAACAAGGGTTTCATGATTTGGGAGATGAAGGCGAACATCCTTCTCATGACACATAATTTTAGCATGGTGGGGGCTTAACCAATCCATGCCGATAATCACATGAAAACTCCTAATGGAAACAGGAATTATGTTTATTTGAAAGACGTGATGATTTAAGGTCAGGGTACATCCGATGTAGATTTCCCCAGTGGATTCTGTCTTTCCAATAGCCATTTCAACCGTGAAGGTTTCATTAAGCTTCTGGGGTTGTTGTTTTAACAAGTGTTTGAATTTATCACTCACGAAACTTCGTTCTGCTCCGGTATCAAATAGGATGCATGCATAAGTGTGGTTTAGGAGAAACCTACCGGTAACAACAGCTGGATCCTGAACCGCTTCTCCCTGACCCATAGCTAGCACCCTTCCTGTTCCTCCGTTCCCAGGGTTGTTGGTGTTGGGGCAGTGTCGAAGGATATGCCCGGTCCTTCCACATCCATAGCAGGTGGGGCTTGATCCTGTGTTATTTCCGCTATTGATGGTGTTGTTGTTGTTGTTGTTGCGGTTGTTGTTGTTGTTGTTGTTGTTTCCTTGTGGTTGGTTCTGGGGAGGATAGGTCCTGCAATACCTTGTCGTGTGACCCTTCCGATTGCAACTAGTGCATTGCATTTCCTTGCATTCGCCATTATGATGGTAATTGCACTTGTTACACTTTGGGAGATTCCCAGAATACTGCTTGGGAGTGCTTGGATTAGCTGAGGCTAGAGCATGTGGTGTGAAGGGTACTTGGGTGGTTGCAGCGTTGACTGTCACTGTTTGTTGCTTCTTTGTCGACTCCGAGCCTTGTCACCCTTTTCTCTTGTTTTTCTTTCCTTTGTTGTTGTCATTCTCCTTCTTGCCTTTAATTTCCGCTGGTTTCTTGCCCTTTTTGTTGTAGTGGTTCTATAGTTTCTTGGCGAACCTCTTGGCACTGTCAATGGTTTCAGGTTTTGCAACGATTACATTTCCTTGAATTAGGGAGGTCAATCCCCAGATGAATCGTTCGATTTTCTTCCCTTCAGACGTAATCATACCTGGGCACAGCAATGACAGTTGTCACAACTGAAAATTTTGAGCCATGTAATCTATACATTCAAGTTAATGGGAATCAAAAACTTCAATCAAATACAACATGCTAGAACTACAAATAGTCATCAAACAATTGGAGACCCTAAAAGTCCTTGTTAAGTCCATTTTGGATTAAGACTCCCTTATTGGATCCAAATGGACCAATAAGCTTCCAATTAGACTATCATGGGCTTAGAACCCTAAATGGGCTCTAATTGGACCCACACTTATTTATTTTAACATTTTAGGCCATATTGGGCCTAGAATGAAATGGATTAAAAGCCTTGATACATGAATAACATAAACTAGTCCAATAAAAACATAAAAGTCCTACTACATTCTTTTAGACTAAAGACATACCCAAGGCTAACTCAAATATTGGGCTTAGGAGCAAAAGGCCCAAATTTCTTTTTTTTTTCTCCATGTTTTCGGCCCAATACCCAAGCCCAAGAGGAAATGGAAGAGTTGACTTAATGCATGCCACCTCATTATTATCCAAAGGATATCCATGCAATATTTCCCATTCCTCCATGCACATCACCTCAAATATCACTTCTCTTCTCTCCTCTCTCTCACTCTCGGCCATACACACATACACACCCCAAAAATATCTCAACTCTCTTTAGATTCACTCAAGAACACTCCCTTCTTCTCCATCCAAAATCTCGAAAAATAGGAAGCATTCAAGGAAGTTCTTCCACAAAAATCATCATCTAAGGTAAGGTTTTGTTTAGATCTATGACTTGTATTCCTTATTTATCAAAAATCTCTTCCTAATCCATGCAAAAATCATGATCTTGCACTCTAGAAACCCCATAATCTCGAAAAGTTCATCAAGGAGTGCAAAGGCCAAAAATCACTTCATTTCTTCCAATCTTTCTTCAAGAACCGAAACTACCCCCTAAGGTGAGCTTCATACCCCCTATTTTCTGTTTTTATGAGTTTTGTGGGGGGGGGGGGGGAATACAAGTGAAAGTGTAGATCTATATGTGTTTGTATGCCTTGTATGATTTCCATGCTTATATGTATGCTTCTATGTGTTTTAATGTTGGATCTAGCCATAAAACCCCTCAAAACCGAGATATAACTTATGTTTTATGATCTTAGCTTCAAATATATTTCTACACACAAAGTGTTTCAAGAAAAATGGCTAAGTGGTTTAGTAATAATTTTCTTTGGGTTAAAAACACAAATTTTGGGCCTAAAATGTGAAAATTACAAAAATAAGGGCCCAAATTGACATTTCACAGATTCTGATGGATGAAGTGTGCCAAAACAGTTTCCATAGAACTATTTCTGGAATTATACTCTATTAGAGGATTAAAAACATAAATTTCAAGCTTAATGGGCTAAAAATGAAAATTTCGGCCCAATGAGGCCCATTATGCGAATTTTTCTGTTTTGGAGGGCCAAAACTGTAATTTTCTGTAAAACAGTGGACTATAAGTGTCCCAAATCCGTTTTAAAGGTTTAAAATGCTTTTTAAATTTAAAAAGGACCAAAGTTGCAAAAATTTTCCAATTTGGGCCAAAATTGTCAAAATTGCGAAAAGAAGGGTTAAAACCGAGAAAACTGCATTTTCAGGGACTTAAACTGTTTTCTATGAAAAATATGCTGAAAAATATTAATTTCAATAATTTTTGGTGTCAAAATGTCAAGAGAAATAGTTTAAGGACCAAACCGGGAAGTATTTAATAAAAGGGTTAAAAATGTAAATTCTACAAACAATGAGGGGCTGAAAAGCATAAATATTTCAAGGCTAATTCAATATGTACAATTTGATCAAATAATGGCACCGTTACTATCGACGAAATACAACTCATTACAATACCAAAAGTCGTTGTTAAACGAATTGGCTCGGTCTCGAGCCAATAGAAATCTACAACTACTAACTCTTCGATACTACGATTCATACAAATAACGTTTGGTAATACATATACATACGAGTGTGCACAGACATCTACGCACCATCTTTGGGCCCCACAAGTGTAAAATCTTGTTCGTTGAGCCTAGCTAGCCCAATGACCTGATCTTAAGGCCCGAAGACGCATATTTTCTACGAAGTGTTGAGTTTCACCGACTCGGCACAACGTAGAGGGACTTTCAATGGCTTGTATACCACTGGTCCCCAAGGGTCCTTGGTATTGCTAGAAGAGTCTGCATATTTTACGAGGCGGGTCGGGGACCCCTCGCACGCATATTATCCCCAACCGATTAATGGAGTTATCGAGGCCTTCGTGTCCTCTTACTCTTCGGATGCGGGACTACACCTAGTCAGGGCGATTGGATAACGCGATTAGTACTGACGACGCCTTCGGGTTCGTTAGTATAACTACAAACTGGGCGTTTGTGTAACGCGGGTTTGTAGTAAATAATCCTGCTCGAGAACCTTCCAACGTCGCCTGGGACTGACACTATACGCTATGCAATGGTTTCAATGTAACTTCACGTATTCAAGGAACTAGGAGAACATCGGGTTTTCCTAGGGTTTTCAATACATACAGATTTGAAATGCATACATCTTCAATGAACATTTTTTTTACAAGTATAGAAAAAAACAAGCATACCTATGGATCTTCACAAACTTTTTCAAAAGCTTTTCTTTTCAGAAAATATCGG
This sequence comes from Lactuca serriola, assembly GCF_051521515.1. Taxonomy (NCBI): domain Eukaryota; kingdom Viridiplantae; phylum Streptophyta; class Magnoliopsida; order Asterales; family Asteraceae; genus Lactuca; species Lactuca serriola. The sequence continues at coordinate 147,404,109 of NC_136410.1, read as the reverse complement.
ATTTTCTGGTAGTTTTTCAAACGATACAAACATTCGATTTCAAACACTACTTATGAACTCACGAACATTTCATATGTTGACGATTTTCAAAATACTTGTATTCTCAGGGAACCAGTGAATCAAGGGAAATCATATTCAGTGACGGTTGCAGTTTATTTTTGTATGAATGGAACAAATTAATTTTTGGGGAATGTAATGTTTAAACAATGTATGATATGTAAACACTACTTGTTGTACTATGTTAATGAATGGTGACGAATGTTGTTATGCTTCATATATATTCAATGTTATGGTATTCAATTGAGTCACGACAGCCCCCGGATGTTTCCGCCGTCTGGTTCGGGGGTGTGACAGGTTGGTATCAGAGCTTTGTTTATAGTGAACTAGCATGTCGAACCATACATTGATATGCAACTATAAACCAAAAAGAGGGACTAACATAACTCTGAACAAAACAAGTAAACAAAATATACTTGCTTGCATTAGGAGTAAGGACCTAACGCTGAATCAAACACCGTAATGCTGGTATCTCGGTTAACTCGGGACTGTTCTTAGTGATACCAAGGAGTGAATGTAGCCTGATCAACTACATTCTCTCCAAGGTAAAACTAATACACGTCTTGATGAGATCGGGATAGCCAGGGAACCTAAAACTATACCCTTACCACCCAAAAAGAGAATGTTTGCTTAGTCTGTGCAATAGTCATAGCATCCTAGGATAATGTAGCATATTTACGTACTCGCGCAGACAACATGGCTGGTTTTCATCACCCGGGAGACCCCTACTTCCCTAATCAGGGAAACAACGGGTGGCTAGAGGAGGAGGAGGAGCCTGAGGAAGAGCCTGAAGAAGAACCTGAGGAGGACCCCGAAGAGGAATCTGACGGGGAACCGGAGGCAGAAGTCGAGGGCGAGCCTGCCGAACCCGAAGAAGACGAAGAACCTTTCGTAGAGGAGCTCGATGACAGCGAAGGGGGTGATTCGGACGCAGAGTCCGAGGTCATCGACCCCCCTTACCCGATCAGGGTACCTGCTTACCGTGTGGGCCCCACTGGACCTACCCCTCCTTGGGGCATTGATCTTTGGAGATGGAGCAGACATCAGGGACAGCGACCCCCGTTTGGCATGTCACGTGAGTTCTTTGACTTGAGGGACGGAGGACCGGCCGACCGAGCCCTACCGGTCATGGTGAGATGATTACGGGACATCGGCGACCTTGCTCAGGACACTGCTGATCAAGTACGACAGTTGTGGACTAGGGTCGAGCGTGCGGAACAGGAGACGCGTGACGTCCTCCGGGAGTTTCACATGAGGCAGGTAAGGTGGGAATCCCGACTCCAGGATGCAGAACGCTTGGTGGCTCGTCTTCAGGGAGCATCCACATCTTCGGCACCACCTCCTGATGCAGCTCATCGCGGTTAGGGATAGACTTATCATAGTAGGTTATTAGGAACTATGTTATGTACTCCGGCTCTATGTTTAAGTGACTACACTACTCATGGAGCCGTTATGCTGTCGGATTAGTGTTACATATGTATGCTCCTACGAGCAAATTTTCTTGTACTAAATGCGGATAATATTAATAAACTTTTGTGTGTTTTGTTATGATATTACCAGTTGTTATGTGTTGAGATATTATGATTGTATGCCCGATAGTAGTAATGTTTAGGTTCGCACCATACACCTAGTTAGTAGGATCACAACCTCACAGAAACCACGTACACTCAACATCTTTCCGTTTCATGACAGAAAGATGCCTCGCCCAGCTACTCGCGGAAATCCCGAACCAATCCCGCCCGAAGTTGACTCCACTGCTTTCCAGGCAGCCGTGTCTGCTGCGGTCACAGCAGCTATGGCACAACTTCACCGAGGGAACAATGGAGGAGGCAACGGTCAAGGCTCCGGAAGTTCGAACAACGGGACGAACCAAGGACTCCCTAAAACGTGCACCTACAAGGATTTTGCGAACGCCAAACCCCGAACTTTCAACGGCACTGGAGGAGTGATCGCTCTGAAGCGATGGATCGAGAAGGTAGAGTCGGTATTCGAGATATGCGAGTGCCCCGAGCAGATGAAAGTAAAGTTCGCGGCCTGCACTTTTGTGGATCAAGCACTCACTTGGTGGAATGGTCACATAGAAGCTATGACACTCCCTGTCGCCAACTCTATACCCTGGGTAGAAATGAAAGAGATGTTAACGGCTGAGTACTGCCCCCGAGGCGAAATACAAAAGATGGAACAGGAACTATGGAATCTCACAGTGCAGAATGGGAACATCGATGCTTACATATCGAGATTCAGCGAACTATCTCTGTTGTGCCCGGGTATGATCACATCAGAAGGAAAGAAGATCGAACGATTCATCTGGGGACTGACATCCCCCATTCAAGGGAATGTGATAGCTGCTAACCCTGAAACGTTTGACAGTGCAAAGAGATTGGCAAAAAGACTATATGATCATAACAACAAAAAGGGCGAAAAACCAGTGGAGACTGAGAAGAAGAAGGAGGGTGATGGTAAGAAAGGATGGAACCACAAGAGAAAGGGGCGTCAGGGCCCCGAGACCTCCAAAAAGCAGCAAACAGTGGCAGTTAACGCTGTTACTGCGCCGGTTCCAGTCACCTCACATGCTCCAGCCTCAGCTGCTTCAAATACTTCAAGACCCTATTCCGGTAATGCTCCCAAGTGCAATAAGTGCAGTTTCCATCACCATGGAGAATGTAAGGAGCTCCATTGCACCAGTTGCAACCGAAGGGGACACACTGCAAGGTTCTGCAGGACTTATCCTTCTCAGAACTAGAGTCAGGGAAACAACCAGAACAACAACAACAACCACCGCAATACCAACAACACCAATGCCGGCGGCAACAATGCAGGGCCTAGCCACACCTGTTTTGGGTGTGGAAGGACGGGACATTTCCGTCGAGATTGCCCTAACAACAACAACTCAGGAAACAGAGGAGCAGGAAGAATGCTGACTATGGGTCAGAGTGATGCAGTTTAGGACCCCGTAGTTGTGACCGGTACGTTCCTCCTAAACCACACTTATGCATGCATCTTATTTGATATCGGAGCGGAGCGAAGTTTCGTAAGTGAGAAGTTTAAGCATTTGCTAAAACAACAACCCCAGAAGCTAAATGAAACCTATACGGTGGAAATGGCCAATGGGAAAACCGAATCCACTAGGGAAATCTACATCGGATGTACCCTAACTCTAAATCAACACGTCTTACGAATAGATCTGATGCCAGTATCAATTAGGAGTTTCGATGCGATTATCGGCATGGATTGGTTAAGCCCCCACCATGCTGAGATTATGTGCCACGAGAAGGCCGTTCGCCTTCGTCTCCCAAATCACGAAACCCTAGTAATTTACGGAGACAAACCCAGTACGAATCTTCGTCTCATCTCGTGCATCAAAGCACAAAAACACTTGCGAAAGAACAATTTGGCGTTCTTGGATCACATAGTGGACAAGACCAAAGAAGAAACTAACATCCAAGACATTCCGGTAGCGTGTGAATTCCCGGACGTGTTTCCTGAAGATCTTCCGGGAGTACCCCCAGAGAGACAGGTTGAGTTCCGAATCGACCTCGTTCCAGAAGCAACTCCTCTCGCTAAATCACCATATCGGTTGGCACCTGCTGAAATGCAGGAATTATCCAGCCAACTCGGTGAGCTTCTGGACAAGGGATTTATCCGACCTAGCTACTCGCCATGGGGAGCTCCGGTGCTCTTTGTCAAAAAGAAGGACGGATCTTTCAGAATGTGCATCGATTACAGAGAGTTGAATAAACTAACTGTTAAAAACCGCTACCCACTCCCGCGAATCGATGATCTATTCGACCAGCTCCAAGGAGCTAGCTATTTTTCTAAAATAGATTTACGGTCTGGATATCACCAACTCAAAGTCCGAGAAGAAGATATTCCAAAAACCGCTTTTCGAACCCGCTACGGACATTATGAATTCGTCGTAATGCCCTTCGGTCTAAGAAATGCACCCGCCGCATTTATGGACCTAATGAATCGAATCTGTCGACCGTTCTTGGACAACTTCGTCATTGTGTTTATCGATGACATCCTCGTCTATTCTCGAAGCAAAGAGGAGCATGGCCAACATCTCCGGCAAGTCCTAGAGACGCTGCGATCGGAAAAACTTTACGCCAAACTCCCCAAGTGTGAGTTCTGGCTTCGGAGTGTGAATTTCCTAGGCCACGTGGTTAGCCAAGATGGAATTCATGTGGATCCCTCTAAGGTCAACGCTGTGGAGGGATGGGCAACTCCGACTACGCCCACAGAAATTCGTCAGTTCTTAGGCCTAGCAGGTTACTATAGGAGATTCATCCAAAACTTCTCTAAGATCGCCAAGCCGCTTACCTTGCTTACGCAAAAGGGCGTGCCATTCAAGTGGACAGACCGACAAGAGATTGCGTTTCGAACCTTGAAGCAAGCTCTTTGTAGCGCTCCTGTACTATCTCTACCTGAAGGAACAGAAGATTTTGTAGTCTACTGTGACGCGTCGAATCAAGGCTTAGGTTGCGTTCTCATGCAACGTGGAAGAGTGATAGCATATGCGTCCCGCCAACTCAAGGCGCATGAGGCAAATTATACGACCCATGACTTAGAACTGGGAGCTGTGGTTTTTGCTCTAAAAATTTGGAGGCACTACCTGTACGGTACAAAGTGCACCATCTTCACGGACCACAAGAGCCTCCAGCACATCTTGAATCAGAAGGAGCTGAACATGAGACAAAGAAGATGGGTGGAATTGTTAAACGACTATGAATGCGAGATCAAGTACCATCCAGGCAAGGCCAACGTAGTAGCCGATGCCTTAAGTCGGAAGGAGTACTCTAATCGCCGTACGAAAACGCACTCGATAACCATTCAGTCTCATTTGGCCGCTCAAATTGCATCAGTCCAGGCAGAGGCTATGAAAGCGGAAAATAGAACTAGCGAGGCATTGCGCGGAATGGAGAAGAACCTAGAAGTCAAGGAGAATGGGGTATACTACTTCATGAATCGTATTTGGGTTCCAAAAATCGGAGGATTTAGGGAGACCGTTATGAAGGAAGCCCACAAGACACGATACTCCATTCATCCCAGTTCGGACAAGATGTATTTGGACATTAAGCAACACTATTGGTGGCCTAACATGAAGGCGGAAATCGCGACCTATGTTGGTAAGTGCCTTACGTGCGCCAAAGTGAAAGTGGAGTACCAGAAACCTTCTGGATTGTTACAACAACCGGCAATCCCTGAGTGGAAATGGGAAGGAATTTCTATGGATTTCGTGACCAAGCTGCCCAAGACGTCGGACGGACTGGACACCATATGGGTAATAATCGACCGACTGACGAAATCTGCCCATTTCCTACCAATCAAAGAATCCTACAAGATGGAGAGAATGACGCGGTTGTACCTACGAGAGATCGTAAGACTCCATGGAGTGCCAAAATCTATCATCTCGGATAGGGACAGTAGGTTCACGTCGCGATTTTGGCAATCACTCCACAAGGCAATGGGAACTCATCTCGATATGAGCACCGCGTATCACCCACAAACGGACGGTCAAAGTGAACGAACCATCCAGACGCTTGAGGACATGCTTCGTGCTTGTGTGATAGACTTTGGAAAGTCTTGGGATACCCACCTGCCGTTGATCGAATTCTCATATAACAATAGTTATCATTCGAGCATCAAGGTGGCCCCTTTCGAAGCACTGTACGGGCGTAAATGTAGATCACCGTTATGTTGGGCTGAAGTAGGTGACACCCAGCTAGCAAGAACGCATACGTCGGATAGGGCAATAACAGGACCGGAAATCATTCGCGAGACCACAGAAAAGATTGTCCAGATCAAAGCTCGATTACAAACATCGCGTGACCGGCAAAAGAGCTACGCTGATAAACGGCGAAAGCCCTTAGAATTCCAGGTCGGTGATCGAGTATTGTTGAAGGTCTCACCCTGGAAAGGGTTATACGTTTCGGAAAGCGGGGAAAGTTGAACCCGCGATACATTGGACCTTTCGAAATCGTCGCTCGAATAGGCCCGGTAGCCTACAGACTACAACTACCCGCGGAGCTAAACGGTGTACACCCTGTGTTTCATGTCTCTAATCTGAAAAAGTGTCTATCAGATGAAACCCTTGTCATTCCTCTTGACGAAATCGAAATCAATGAGAATCTCCTGTTCGTCGAAGAACCAATCGAGATCATGGACAGGGAGGTGAAGCATACTAAGCATAGTCGCATCTCGATCGTGAAGGTACGGTGGAACGCAAAGCGTGGGCCAGAATTCACATGGGAACGCGAGGATCAAATGAAGCAGAAGTACCCTCACCTATTCTAGCATTCTCAAATCTAGCTTTCAAACAGAATTTCGGGACGAAATTCCCTCTAACGGGGGGATGATGTCACAACTGAAAATTTTGAGCCATGTAATCTATACATTCAAGTTAATGGGAATCAAAAACTTCAATCAAATACAACATGCTAGAACTACAAATAGTCATCAAACAATTGGAGACCCTAAAAGTCCTTGCTAAGTCCATTTTGGATTAGGACTCCCTTATTGGATCCAAATGGACCAATAAGCTTCCAATTAGACTATCATGGGCTTAGAACCCTAAATGGGCTCTAATTGGACCCACACTTATTTATTTTAACATTTTAGGCCATATTGGGCCTAGAATGAAATGGATTAAAAGCCTTGATACATGAATAACATAAACTAGTCCAATAAAAACATAAAAGTCCTACTACATTCTTTTAGACTAAAGACATACCCAAGGCTAACTCAAATATTGGGCTTAGGAGCAAAAGGCCCAAATTTCTTTTTTTTTTCTCCATGTTTTCGGCCCAATACCCAAGCCCAAGAGGAAATGGAAGAGTTGACTTAATGCATGCCACCTCATTATTATCCAAAGGATATCCATGCAATATTTCCCATTCCTCCATGCACATCACCTCAAATATCACTTCTCTTCTCTCCTCTCTCTCACTCTCGGCCATACACACATACACACCCCAAAAATATCTCAACTCTCTTTAGATTCACTCAAGAACACTCCCTTCTTCTCCATCCAAAATCTCGAAAAATAGGAAGCATTCAAGGAAGTTCTTCCACAAAAATCATCATCTAAGGTAAGGTTTTGTTTAGATCTATGACTTGTATTCCTTATTTATCAAAAATCTCTTCCTAATCCATGCAAAAATCATGATCTTGCACTCTAGAAACCCCATAATCTCGAAAAGTTCATCAAGGAGTGCAAAGGCCAAAAATCACTTCATTTCTTCCAATCTTTCTTCAAGAACCGAAACTACCCCCTAAGGTGAGCTTCATACCCCCTATTTTCTGTTTTTATGAGTTTTGTGGGGGGGGGGGGAATACAAGTGAAAGTGTAGATCTATATGTGTTTGTATGCCTTGTATGATTTCCATGCTTATATGTATGCTTCTATGTGTTTTAATGTTGGATCTAGCCATAAAACCCCTCAAAACCGAGATATAACTTATGTTTTATGATCTTAGCTTCAAATATATTTCTACACACAAAGTGTTTCAAGAAAAATGGCTAAGTGGTTTAGTAATAATTTTCTTTGGGTTAAAAACACAAATTTTGGGCCTAAAATGTGAAAAATACAAAAATAAGGGCCCAAATTGACATTTCACAGATTCTGATGGATGAAGTGTGCCAAAACAGTTTCCATAGAACTATTTCTGGAATTATACTCAATTAGAGGATTAAAAACATAAATTTCAAGCTTAATGGGCTAAAAATGAAAATTTCGGCCCAATGAGGCCCATTATGCGAATTTTTCTGTTTTGGAGGGCCAAAACTGTAATTTTCTGTAAAACAGTGGACTATAAGTGTCCCAAATCCTTTTCAAAGGTTTAAAATGCTTTTTAAATTTAAAAAGGACCAAAGTTGCAAAAATTTTCCAATTTGGGCCAAAATTGTCAAAATTGCGAAAAGAAGGGTTAAAACCGAGAAAACTGCATTTTCAGGGACTTAAACTGTTTTCTATGAAAAATATGCTGAAAAATATTAATTTCAATAATTTTTGGTGTCAAAATGTCAAGAGAAATAGTTTAAGGACCAAACCGGGAAGTATTTAATAAAAGGGTTAAAAATGTAAATTCTACAAACAATGAGGGGCTGAAAAACAGAAATATTTCAAGGCTAATTCAATATGTACAATTTGATCAAATAATGGCACCGTTACTATCGACGAAATACAACTCATTACAATACCAAAAGTCGTTGTTAAACGAATTGGCTCGGTCTCGAGCCAATAGAAATCTACAACTACTAACTCTTCGATACTACGATTCATACAAATAAGGTTTGGTAATACATATACATACGAGTGTGCACAGACGTCTACGCACCATCTTTGGGCCCCACAAGTGTAAAATCTTGTTCGTTGAGCCTAGCTAGCCCAATGACCTGATCTTAAGGCCCGAAGACGCATATTTTCTACGAAGTGTTGAGTTTCACCGACTCGGCACAACGTAGAGGGACTTTCAATGGCTTGTATACCACTGGTCCCCAAGGGTCCTTGGTATTGCTAGAAGAGTCTGCATATTTTATGAGGCGGGTCGGGGACCCCTCGCACGCATATTATCCCCAACCGATTAATGGAGTTATCGAGGCCTTCGTGTCCTCTTACTCTTCGGATGTGGGACTACACCTAGTCAGGGCGATTGGATAACGCGATTAGTACTGACGATGCCTTCGGGTTCGTTAGTATAACTACAAACTGGGCGTTTGTGTAACACGGGTTTGTAGTAAATAATCCTGCTCGAGAACCTTCCAACGTCGCCTGGGACTGACACTATACGCTATGCAATGGTTTCAATGTAACTTCACGTAATTCAAGGAACTAGGAGAACATCGGGTTTTCCTAGGGTTTTCAATACATACAGATTTGAAATGCATACATCTTCAATGAACATTTTTTTTACAAGTATAGAAACAAACAAGCATACCTATGGATCTTCACAAACTTTTTCAAAAGCTTTTCTTTTCAGAAAATATCGGATTTTCTGGTAGTTTTTCAAACGATACAAACATTCGATTTCAAACACTACTTATGAACTCACCAACATTTCATATGTTGACGATTTTCAAAATACTTGTATTCTCAGGGAACCAGTGAATCAAGGGAAATCATATTCAGTGACGGTTGCAGTTTATTTTTGTATGAATGGAACAAATTAATTTTTGGGGAATGTAATGTTTAAACAATGTATGATATGTAAACACTACTTGTTGTACTATGTTAATGAATGGTGACGAATGTTGTTATGCTTCATATATATTCAATGTTATGGTATTCAATTGAGTCACGACAGCCCCCGGACGTTTCCGCCGTCTGGTTCGGGGGTGTGACAACAGTTCGCTAAACCTTGATATGTATGCATCTATATCAGAGTTTCGGACGGTGAGGTTCCACAGCTCTTGCTCCATCTTCTGGATTTTGCCACGAGGGCAGTACTCAGCCATCAGCATTTCTTTCAGCTCCGTCCATGGCATAGCGTTGGCTACAGGGAGAGTCATGGCGTCTATATCTCCATTCCACCAGGTGAGAGCCTGTTCGATGAACGTGCACACGACAAACTTCACTTTCACCTCCTCGGGGATTTCACATATTTTGAACACCGATTCCACCTTCTCAATCCATCTTTTCAGGGTTATCACTCCACTCGTGCCATTAAAGGTTCGCGCCTTGGCATTGGTGAAATCTTTGCAGGAGCATGATTTGGTAGGTCCTTGATTGATCCCATTGTTCGAACTTCCAGCCCCTTGTCCGTTGATTCCTCCATTGTTCTCTTGGTGAATTTGTGCCATTGCTGCGGTGACCGCAGCAGAGACAACCGCTTGGAATGCAGCTGAGTCGACTTCGGGTGGGGTTGGCCCAGGGTTACCGTGAGTTGGTCGTTGAGGCATCTTTCTGTCATTGAACGGAAAGATGTTGAGTGCCTATGGTTTTTGGTGAGATTGTGATCCGATAAACTAGATGCGTGGCACGAACTTAAGCAATTTCACAAATTTGCATAAAATCATGGATATATAACACATAGTAGATTACAACATCACAGTAGAACACATAAAATTTTCCATTAATATTATCCGCACTTTGATACATGAAAACTTTGCTCAAAAGAGAATACATAAGTAGTGTAAGTTTGGCAGCATAATGGCTCTATGAGTAGTTTAATCACTTAAACATAGATTCGGTGGTACATAGCATAGATCATAGTACTAGTAGGGTAAGTCTACTCCTAACACTCTATGGAGCATCCTACGACTGCAGCGAGGTCATATACCATAGTTTTGTGCCAACAACTAGGCCATCTCAGTCATTTCTCCAATGACTTCATCCCTCTTATGCTCAGCTCGCACTACTCATGCTTCCATGGCGAATAACTGTTGCCGCAGGGCGGCAATCTCAGCTTCTAGGGGGCGATTCTCCCTTGTGGGATTTACTGGTGGGGCGGGATGGTCCTCCTGCGCCTCACTGACAGGTGTTGTGGCAGAGTCCTCGTCAGAGTCTTGTTCTTCCTCCATGTCGTCCTCAGCCTCATTGAACTCGTAGTCAGTGTCCGTGTACTCGTCAGGCCCCACGTCGTGTGCTCCCCCCTGATCTCCCTTAGGCTCATCTTCGATCATCCCGTGGGCTACTAGGACCTGATGAAACTGAATGCCCTGGTGTTCTCCTTCCATGTCGACTGAGAGGAGGTATGCGAATAACTGTCAGTACTCCTATGACGCTTCAATTATTGTATAGGTTGAGTTGATGTTCTCTTTTGGTGATAAAGGGGTACGTTTTTAGGTTTCCCTACCATCGCGATTTCCTCGGGACATGTGATAGTTTTACCTTGAAGGAAATGTAGTTGATCAGGCTACACTCATGCCTTACTACAACCATCAACAGTCCCGACTTAACCGAGATGTCAGTGTTTATTTCTTTGATTTAGTATTATGTTCTCTTTCCTAATTCACACAAGCAAAGATGTTTTATCTTTGTGTTTTATTTGTTTTGTTCAAAGTTGTCTTAGTCCCTCTTTGGTTTAAAGTTGCATATCAATGTATGGTTAGATATGGTAGTTCACTATAAACAGAGCTCTGATACCAACCTGTCACACCCCCGAAACCAGATGGCGGAAACGTCCGGGGGCTCGTGTGACTTAAATAGAATACCATCATAGTGAATATACATGAATCATAACATAAACATCACCATGCATTAATACATTACAACTGATATCGTTAATACAATGTTTTCAAATATTACACATTCATAAAACAAATTTTTTCAGAGTTTTCAAAACAAAACATTCTAGCGTACTTGGTATTACCCTTCCGCTTATCTGTTACCTGAGAATACAAGTTATTTTGGAAAAACGTCAACATATGAAATGTTGGTGAGTTCATAAGCAAGGTTGTGAATAAAATGATTTGTGTAGTTTGTACAACCCAGAAAATCCGATATTTTCTGAAAAGACATTAGTTTGTCAAAGTGTGAAGATCCATAAGTTGATGCATGAATGATTTCAAACCATATATATGAAGGGTGTTTTGTATTATAGTTATGCAATTTCCGAACGAATAGTATTGATTTCCCCGAAAAACCCGATATTTTCCGATGTCAAAAGATATACATGATTAATAACTCTCATACCGTGATATCGAATGACTACTGATTACTCCACCTTGATTACTGCTGAATAACGTCCTAATTCCGTCTACTTTGATTACTCATAAGCCTTAGCGAATGAAGAGAAGAGGAGCACTATGTCCTGCTACTATCGTAAGTACCGTAGGCTGTCGGGGATGCGAAAGACACGATGGTCCAACTCGCATTTGATTACTTTGACCTTACTAGCAATACTAATGGGCCACTAGGGCCCAAAAGCACATAAAACCTATTGAAAGTCCTTTTATATGGAATTGGGTCATAGGAGGCCCAATAACATATAAGCGTTATCCCTTTGGGCCCAAAGATCATGTTAATGGACTTGCAAGGTCCAACAAGCATGATTTGAAACTTCAAATCCCAAAGTTTGAATATCTACTCATCTTAGGTTTTTGCATATCTATTGGAGGGTTCGATTTTTACGGTTGTTGTAATAGTATCGATTCGAGACCGATCGATTCGTTTGTAACGATATTTGGGGTTATACGTGTATTCGTCTTTTGATTTTTCGGCAGTCGTGTTTTTTTGTATTTTGACTCAATGAAATAATTTGTTTAAAACTAGAGGTTTGACCCTTTTCACACTTTTCTTTTTATAAAAATACAAGTTTAGTCATTTATATAAAAGAAAAGACATTTTCATCCCTTTAAACATTTTCTTGACACTTTTGTATCATAAATTTGTTGAAATGATGGTTTTAACTCAAGATTTATTTTGTTAACTGTTTTAGCCCTTTTAGAATAGTAATTTTCGGTTAAAACCCAACTTTTAAAATATTTTACAGTTTTGGCCCGAAATCCAAAAACTTTACATTTTTTATCCTTTTTTTGGAAATAAAAAGCATTTATAACCCTTGAAATTTTTTTGTTACATTTTTTATCCCCTGTTTTGAAGAAAGTTTCATTTCAGCCCCTTTAATTAACATTTTTCGCAATTTTGGACTTATTGGGCCGAAAAGCCCAAAATTAGCCCATTAAGCTAAAAATTTACGTTTTTAGTCCTTTGAAAATTTTAATATTCAGAAAACAATTATTGAAAATGTTTTGACTCTTTTTCCCCTTAAGTAACCATGACCTGGCAACTTTTAACCCAAGTTTAGTATATTTGACATTTTAAGCCCAAAAAATGGGTTTTATGTTGAAGTATGTTTAACACAACCTTATAAGTTATTATTCTTGACTTGTTTGGTGTGAAATAACTTAGATCATGTTTGTTTACTTTCTCATGTCATAGATCTCGACATATAACTCCTTTTTGGTTACATGTTCATGACAAAAACACATAAAATCATACATACATGCATAAAATGACACATAGCATACACATACATATAGAGCTACACATTTTCTTGTATTCTCCCCCATAAATCAATTAAAAACCGAAAAGAGAGGGGTATGAAGCTCACCTTGAGTTGAGGGTACGGCTTTTGAAGAGAGAAATGAAGAAGATTCGATGCTAGCAAGTCTTTCTTGAAAGTTTTTGACTTAGATGTGTTCTAAAATGCAAGATCACGAGTTGATTAGATTTAGAAGAGATTTTTGATGAAATGAAGTAGTTAGATCATGGATTAAACATCAACTTACCTTAGATGATGAGTTTTGTGGTTTGATTTCCTTGAAAAGCCTCCTAAATTTCGAGAATTTGATGAAGGATGAAGGGAGTTTCTTTGAGAGAGTTTGAGTGAAATGTGTGTGTGTGTGTGTTTGTGTTGATTCGGCCGATAGAAAAAGAGAGGGGAAGAGAGAGACCTTGATGGGATGTTTGCATGGAGATATGAGATGAATGCATGGAGATCCAAGGGTTAAATGTGAGGTGACAATGCTAAAGTCAACCCTTTCTCTCTTAGGTTGTTGGGCCGAGAAAGGAGAGGAGAAAAGGAAGAAAATTGGGCTTGTTTCCCTTAGGCCCATCTTGTGCTTTACTTAGATTATTTTTGGCCCAATTAAATCAAAGCATGATTTTTATGACCCATTAGGACTTATTTAAATTGGTTGTGACCCAATGAGGTCCATTAAAATTATACTAGTTTATTTTAGGCTTATAAAGCCCAAAATATTTAGTTTCAAGCATATGGGTTCAAATTAGGGCCCATTTGAGAGTTCTATGTTCAAGATAGTCGAATTGGAAACTTATGGGTCCTTTAGGCCCAATAAGGGAATCTTAGTCCAAAATGGACTTAAACCGGGATTTCAAGGGTTTCCAATTCTTTATTAACTATCTTTAGTGCTTGAATGAAGTGTTTGATGAAGTTTTTTTGTTATTGAATAAGCATCATGCATGCTTTCACAATGTTGGTTCATAATTGATATAATTGTTGTAGTTACAAAGCATCAAAATTTCTAGTTGTGACAAACCGTTTATAATAAATCATCTAAATGATGTATCACAAATCGTTAACCTGTAGTAAAAGTAATGTTGTGAAAATCCCTAGTACCATATGAAATGTGCGGAAGTGAATCCCATGATGACATATTAAATGTTATAAAAGCAATAATAAATATAAATGCCCATAAGAATGTGCCCTCGTCATAGTCTTTCCAGTTCCTTCCCCTTGCACACCCCGGATGATCTTAATTTTTTTTAATAAAGAACGGGTAAATATAAGACTTAGTGAGAATACATAATATTTCCTCATTACATTCATCATATGCACACATGAAACACATATCATATAACACATAATCACATATCAAATAATTTTGGTACCAACTTTTATCAAATAGTACAGTGGGTTCTCCCGAGTGGCTACCTATATAATATAATATATAAACTCATCATTTTACTCCGAGAGGCTTCGTCGTGAGCTGGCACAACCAAGTTTGCTCCAAGAGGCTTCTCATGGTTGACCAATCTTTGACTACTTTCCTGTAAGAGGCTTGGGACAATAACTCTAACCATAATCATATAGTCTGTATAAAAAGTGAGTTAATGTAACTCACCTGAAACATCTCTCTAAACAACTATAAGCACATTAATAATGCTTACTTTGTAACGTCCCAAATTTCAAGACTAAAAATTTCTTTTAATAAAATATTACTTAAAGTAAAATCATCATTTCAAAACATAAACAGAGTGTTAGTTTTCAAAACACATGTTCATTATTAGAGTAAAACATTCCCAGGCTGACTAATCTATGGTGTGTGCCATGCGATCATCCTGAGCTCCATCATCCGCTACCGGAAGCACCTGAAACCAAAACTGAAAATCGTAAGCACGAAGTTTAGTGAGTTCCCCAGATACCACATACCTTACAAACCATTCATAGCCAAGAACCATACATAACCGACTTATCCATAATCAAGCAAGGTGCTATGTGCCAAACATAGTCTTTCCATTATGCCACGGGCCGCACGTGGTCTTCCAGGTCAAGCCTGGGCCGCTCCCTGGGTCTTACAGACAAGTGCCAAGGGCCACCCCCTGGTCTTACAGACATGTGCCAAAGGCCACCCCCTGGTCTTTTATGCAAGTATCACAAAGACAACCGTACATACTACTCTACTTAGCGAAATAGCATACAGTGTGCCAGAAGCCACCTCCTGTTCTTTCATATATAATAGCATACAATGCACCACGAGCCACCTCCTGGTCTTTCATATATATTGCCTAGGGATAACCCCCGGGTCTTCCTATCATCCATAATAACATACTGTGTGCCAGGAGCCACCCCCTGGTCTTTCATGCATATTGCCTAGGGCTAACCCCCGGGTCTTCCTATCATCCATAACAACATACAGTGTGCCAGGAGCCACCCCCTGGTCTTTCATGCATATTCTAAATAGGCCGGCATTGGTGCCTTAGACCCATAAAAACAGTGAGGAGACTCACCTCACACTGCTGAACTCTGCTGATAATCCTCTGGCTGCTGACCGACAACTCTCTGAGCTCCCGCTCCACTCGCTCCTCGAGCTACCAATGTCAAAGCAACACTGAGTCTAACTGACCCCCGAAAGACAACCAAGTCAACTCTGGTTAAAGTCAAAGTTCTGGTAAAAGTCGAGATTCCAGGTCAACCCTACTCGCCGAGTCACCCTATTGACTCGCCGAGTTCATATGTTCAGAGCCCTTCTCTTAGTGACTCGACTCGCCGAGTCAGTCCATGACTCACCGAGTCTACCAATTACCGCGTCCTGACCCGTCCAAATCATCGAGTCTCCATTCGACTCACTGATTCGAGTCTCAACTCGAAGGGTTTGGGGTTTCGCGACCTGACTCGCCGAGTCCAAGAACAGACTCGCCGAGTTCAAGACAATCTTCATCCAACTCGCCGAGTTGTTCTTCCAACTCGCCGAGTTCATGCCCAACTTCATCCGACTCGACGAGCTGTTCATCCCACTCGTCGAGTTCCTCCTCATCTTCAAGCTACTCGCCGAGTCCACTCAAAGGACTCGCCGAGTCCATCCGGTCCTTCATACATGCAGAGGACTTTTGAGTCATGCAGGGACTCAAATCTATAGATCTACCCTTCCCAAGCCTATTCCTCACGTAAAGTTGTAAACTTTACGTGTAGAGAAGGAGATCTAAGCAAAATACACCATAAACTAGGGTTTAAAGCCAAGGGGCTTAAACATTGACTCAAGGGCTGATACTTTATGCTTCTCTAGTCCATAACACACTTTGATCTGAAGTAGCAACTCCAAATCCGCCTTCTAACTTAAATGGGTGACAAATCATGGCTTAAAAGTACCAAATCTCACAACCATGGAAGATCTAAAGGAGAGAGACGACTTATTACCTTCAATATCTCAGAAAGGCTCCACAAACTCTAGATCTGAAGCCAATCCTTGAAGCTTCACTGATTCCCCTCTTTCTTTTTTCTTCAATTCACCCAAAAATGGCTTGGAAGCTTGAACGCACAACAATGGAGGCTTAGGGTTCGCTTTCTGAATGAGGGAGGCTATAAGGAACCCTAATGGAGAGAATAAGGAGCTTAAATAGCGCCCAAAGTCCCGGATTTAGGGTTTTCCTCGCATAGACCAGACTCGCCGAGTCCACTTGGCCGACTAGCCGAGTTGGTCACTTACTCCTCGACCCGGATCCCCCTCAGACTCGCCGAGTTCCTCCTTAGACTCGCCGAGTCGCCCCTAAAATATAGGGTTGTCTTTCCTTTCTAGGCCTTCAAAACTTTGGGTGTTACAACTCTTTCGTCCTCGAAGTTTGCTATGGCCCACTGCCTGTGATCTGCCTCCAAAAACTCACCAATTAATCCAACACCAGCTGCCTACCTTCGTTGGCCTCCCGCTTGGTCATTCCGACTGACGCAAATCCTGGCGGTTAATTATTTCGGGTCAACTCTGATCCTGATCATTCTGGAAACACAGCTTACTCAGCCAACAACCTTCTGGTACTCTCCGAGTACTGCAACTGAACCCATAGGGGATTCACCCCTTCTTTCCTCACGCGATTCCCTTGCTTTCCCAAGGCGATGCCCCAAAACAACTATCTCCCCTGCCACTGTGAAGATCCTATCTTCACCAAATCCATTACTCCCGCTACTTCGAGTACGGGTCATTATCGCCAGTATCCACTGGGCATTTTTTCTACTATAATTGGTGTTGAGCACCTCATGACCAACTATATGAATTTCACCACAGACCACTTACCAGCACTGCTACTAGCTGTAAATTTATGCTATTCCTTATCTGCCTTCCGGATGAAGTGAGACCACCTTGGTCCTTACTAATCTACCAATATCTGGATGACCGGCCCCCACCGGTCGCTATCCCCAACTCAACTCCTAGCCGCTCCCAACGACTTTCGAAGAAACTTCACCAATAACCGCTCAATCCACTCTGCCACTACATCATACACCTGATACATTCGCTCTAACGAATAGGGACCGATGAATGCTACAGGCCACCCTGTAGTCTTACAACACTTCTACGCTGCCAGCCAACCAAAGCTACAGGCCGCCCCACAGTCTTGCTAAACCAGTGCTACGGGCCACACCGTAGCCTAACCTTACTCTCATACGATTGCTGCGGGCCGCACCGCAGTCTTGCTAATCTAATGCTACGGGCCACACCACAGTATTACTAATCTAATACTAAGGGCCACACCGCAGTCTTACTAAACCAGTGCTACGGGCTACACCTTAGCCTAACCATACTCTCATACGATTGCTGCGGGCCGCACCGCAGTCTTGCTAATCTAATGCTACGGGCCACACCGCAGTCTTACTAATCATCCTCACATACGATTGCTACGGACCACACCACAGTCTTAATATACTTCTATTATTATTTAGCCACTGGTGAATGCTACGGCCATCTGGTAGTCTGACAACACCTTTCCACACCGACTAGCTGCTAGTGGATGCTACGACTAACCCATAGTTGATCATACATCACAATCGAGTACTCCCAAGTGGTACTCATGTCCCAAATGGAACTCCCAACCGATTCCTATGTAATCCGCGACCAGAAATTTCGAGAATGAGGTCTCACAATTGGCAAATTTTCCCAACTTCCAATTTACATTATCCCCCAATCATACAGTCACCCGAGCCGTCTTTCTTCCTAATAGGAGAGCGAAACTTATCCTAGTTTCAAAACCCCTTCTACTCCCATAACCTGATTGTTTCTCCCCCACTTAGCCTCAGCTAAGTCTTTACTGCCTGCGAAAACCCGAAGATTTCCATTCCTTCCTTCCTTACACGATAGGCATGATAACCACCATCGCCCTATCCCTGCTAGCGATCCGCCTCTAGCCCACTTCAACTACCGTATGATTATCGAATACTAGATGAACACCTCTCGTATCCCTGATGCTAAAAAAAATCCTCTAAGCTCTGACTACTGTCCTTATATTCCGAATAACTAGGCACAAACTCCTTGGTGATAAGCCACTTTCATTGATGCTTCCGAAAGCCATCCCGAACGCCCAGATTAGAACCATCAAACCCTAATGACGGTGGCTGACCACTCCCCGAACCATTTTCAACCGTAACGGAGATGATATTGGACACTTCGAACCTGAAGTGAAAGATGACCTGCACTAGCTGCTAATAGCTCCTGGTATGCGATTGGCATATGATAATTCCAAAATATGATCCAAATACAAGCAGAGAGACAAATCATACATAAAATCGCCTAAGTCCAGGGTAAAAACTTCCCTAATTCACATAGGAATGAAAATAGCCATAGATACGTACCTGCAACATTCGTTGCTGTAATCCAGATCTTCCGCATCTGTCACTGCAAGGCACTACCCTCTCGCCCATCTGTAAACCTCATAGTCATTGGGGCAGGCGCACTCCCTGCTCCTCCCCTCATCGTCGGGCAGTCGTTCCTCTTCTGGCCCACCTGATTGCAGTGAAAATATAATGGGCTTGCCCCCCGTGGGCAGTCCCTGCTGACGTGACCATCACTGCCACACTTGTAGCAGTCGGAACCCCTGGAACGACACACTCCCTCGTGCGGTTTCCCGCACGTGCTGCACTGACTTCGGCCTTGCCGACCCACTAATCGCTGATCTGAAGTCTTGGGTCTCTTCCCAGGACCCTCCAAAGTGTATGTCTGATCTGACCTCCTCTTCGCAATGTGCTCCAGATCGATCTCCCTCTCCCTAGCTCTGGCAATCATAGAGTCCAAGGTCGAGCATGCCGA
The DNA here is from genome assembly GCF_051521515.1 of Lactuca serriola. Taxonomy (NCBI): domain Eukaryota; kingdom Viridiplantae; phylum Streptophyta; class Magnoliopsida; order Asterales; family Asteraceae; genus Lactuca; species Lactuca serriola. The sequence goes on along the minus strand of NC_136410.1, from coordinate 147,384,801 downwards.
GAAGCTGACATGCTCCCGAATATCCGCTCTCAACATGTCATGATAGCAGGTCCTCTGCATTTCATCATCCCCTGCATACTGAGGAACTAATAGGGCCTTCTCCCGAAACATGGCGGTAATCTCTGCCACCGACTCTGTCGTCTGTCTCATGTCTAGGAATTCTCTGGCCAGCTGCTGAAGCTCCACTACCGGTGCAAACTCCGCCCTAAACCTGGTCACGAAGTTTGACCAGGTCATAGCCTCGACGACCGAGGCTCCTAATGAGTGTCCAACTGACTCCCACCAATCTCTAGCTCTGTCTCTCAAACATGCCGCCGCAAAGCGGATCTTCGACCCATCCGGGCAGAAGCTCGTCAACTGTGCATAATCAATGTCTGCGATCCGTCTCCTGGCAGCAATGGGGTTCTTCACCCCGTGAAAATCCGGCGCACCACACCCTCTGAAGTCCTTGAAGGACAGCGTGCGTGTACTTGCCTGGACAGACACCAAATCACTCCTGAAAGCTCAGAGGCGATCCTCCATCAGCTCAATGATCCCCTCCTTGATCGACCCGAAAATGACCGGGGTCGCCTCAAGGATGCCTCTCGTAATCTCAGATGCGATGAACTCGCACAACCCATCATCAACTGGTTCGGATCCCGCGCCCGAACCTGATCCTGAACCGGATCTTGACCCGCCCCCTGGTGTCTCTCGCAACGTCACCATGCTGAAAATATATGACAACCACTATCAGAATACTGATCACTGCTGCGAGGCCAAACACATGCACTACCAGGTTCCCGGTCTTGTCTCAGCCCTTCCCGAATCGAGTACGGATCCTCTGCTTTCAGTAGTACGGGCCCATACTACCTTCCACATCTATCCGTACTTTCCTCAAGAATTGCTTTGACTCCACCAGGTCCCTTATCCACTACTACTGCTCCCAGCACTATCTCATCCTAGGCTTACCCTAGGGAAACCTCTGACTCAACTCAACCAGTCCTCAGCTGCTGAAGGTCTCCTTGTGATTACGATTAGCCATCACTTGGATACCATCACATGTGATGAAGCTCAGATAATCCTTCAAGTAAAAGACTCGTCCCTACAATGGTTGGACTCAAACAAGAGCTGCGCAATAGGGCCAAATCTAGCACTTTAAGATTATTCAACCCTGATCACATGTGACGTGGCGTATCCACTTAATGGCTAACTCCCATCACTCAAAATCCCACAATGCACAAAGCAAGCAGCATTCGGACAAGGGGAAAATCTAACCACAAGATACTTAAGCAATCATATCCAAATAGCAAGAATCTGAACTAGCATGCACCACAAACTCATAAACTCAGGCATAACCTAAACAGGCTATCCTACTACTGTCTAATCAGCACTATCATGCAGCTCAAACACATATAATAGGCACATAAGGCATCATTCCTAGATCCTTAGTCCTAATCTAGCATGCTGTTCTATCAACTGATAATCATAACATAAACTTGTATGGGTATTTTGGGGTACTTACTTGAGCTCGGCTGATTGCATGCACCACACCCCTTTTCTCTTGTCAAAGTGCTTTTTCTTTCTGAATTCTTTTGCTTTTCTAAAACTGTTTTTAGTTCTCAAAAATCTTTTTACGAAACTGTCTTTTCATTTTTGAAAACTTTTTATCCGACCCCTCTGTTTGAGTTCAGGTACACCCGAGAGTATACCCGAATCCCTCAAACCAAGGCTCTAATACCAACTTGTAACATCCCAAATTTCAAGACTAAAAATTTCTTTTAATAAAATATTACTTAAAGTAAAATCATCATTTCAAAACATAAACAGAGTGTTAGTTTTCAAAACACATGTTCGTTATCAGAGTAAAACATTCGCAGGATGACTAATCTATGGTGTGTGCCATGCGATCATCCCGAGCACCATCATCCGCTACCGGAAGCACCTGAAACCAAAACTGAAAACCGTAAGCACGAAGCTTAGTGATTTCCCCAGATACCACATACCATACAAACCATTCATAGCCAAGAACCATATATAGACGACTTATCCATAATTAAGTAAGGTGCTATGTGCCAAACATAGTCTTGCCATTATGCCACAGGCCGCACGTGGTCTTCCTGGTCAAGCCTGGGCCGCTCCCTGGGTCTTACAAACAAGTGCCAAGGGCCACCCCCTGGTCTTACAGACATATGCCAAGGGCCACTCCCTGCTCTTTTATGCAAGTATCACAAAGACAACCGTACATACTACTCTACTTAGCGAAATAGCATACAGTGTGCTAGAAGCCACCTCCTGGTCTTTCATATATAATAGCATACAATGCGCCAGGAGCCACCTCCTGGTCTTTCATACAATTGCCTAGGGCTAACCCCCGGGTCTTCCTATCATCCATAATAACATACTGTGTGCCAGGAGCCACCCCCTGGTCTTTCATGCATATTGCCTAGGGCTAACCCCCGGGTCTTCCTATCATCCAAAATAACATACAGTGTGCCAGGAGCCACCCCCTGGTCTTTCATGCATATTCTAAATGGGCCGGCATTGGTGCCTTAGACCCATACAAACAGTGAGGAGACTCACCTCGCACTGCTGAACTCTGCTGATAATCCTCTGGCTGCTGACTGAAAACTCTCTGAGCTCCCGCTCCACTCGCTCCCCGAGCTACCAATGTCAAAGCAACACTAAGTCTAACTGACCCCCGAAAGACAACCAAGCCAACTCTGGTAAAAGTTAAAGTTCTAGTCAAATTCAACCTTCCATGTCAACCCTACTCGCCGAGTCACCCTATTGACTCGCCGAGTTCATATGTTCAGAGCCCTTCTCTTAGTGACTCGACTCGCCGAGTCAGTCCATGACTCGCCGAGTCTACCGATTACCGCGTCCTAACCCGTCCAAATCACTGAGTCTCCATTCGACTCACTGATTCGAGTCTCAACTCGAAGGGTTTGGGGTTTCGCGACCTGACTCGCCGAGTCCAAGAACAGACTCGCCGAGTTCAAGACAATCTTCATCCAACTCGCCGAGTTCATGCCCAACTTCATCCGACTCGACGAGCTGTTCATCCCACTCGTCGAGTTCCTCCTCATCTTCAAGCTACTCGCCGAGTCCACTGAAAGGACTCGCCGAGTCCATCCGTTCCTTCATACATGCAGAGGACTTTTGAGTCATGCAGGGACTCAAAATCTGTAGATCTACCCTTCCCAAGCCTATTCCTCACGTAAAGTTGCAAACTTTATGTGTAGAGAAAGAGATCTAAGCAAAATACACCATAAACTAGGGTTTAAGGCCAAGGGGCTTCAACATTGACTCAAGGGCTGATACTTTATGCTTCTCTAGTCCATAACACACTTGGGTCTGAAGTAGCAACTCCAGATCCGGCTTCTAACTCAAATGGGTGACAAACCATGGCTTAAAAGCCCCAAATCTCACAACCATGGAAGATCTAACGGAGAGAGACGACTTATTACCTTCAATATCTCAGAAAGGCTCCACAAACTCCAGATCTGAAGCCAATCCTTGAAGCTTCACTGATTCCCCTCTTTCTTCTTCCTTCAATTCACCCAAAAATGGCTTGGAAGCTTGAATGCACAACAATGGTGGCTTAGGGTTTGCTTTCTAAATGAGGGATGCTCTAAGGAACCCTAATGGAGAGAATAAGGAGCTTTAATAGCGCCCAAAGTCCCGGATTTAGGGTTTTCCTCGCACAGACTAGACTCACCGAGTCCACTTGGCCGACTCGCCGAGTTGGTCACTTACTCCTCGACCCGGATCCCGCTCGGACTCGGCGAGTTCCTCCTTGGACTCGCCGAGTCGCCCCTAAAAATTAGGGTTTTCTTTCCTTTCTAGGCCTTCAAAACTTTGGGTATTACATACTTAGCTCATATTTCATGTATTACCTGCCAATATACAACAATCTTGACAATCCTTACATGGCTACTATTTTATGTATTACATTTTAATACATCATAATATACTTTTTATTCACTTTTACTATCATGATAATAAATTGGTTCGTCGACCGATTTATCCCTCGTATCTCCATTTCTTTTAAAAATTAATACTTAATATTAAAGACCATCTCTTTAGCTTTTAGGTAACATAAAGAACATGTTATAATGATTTTCCACCATTTTCTATAAATCGTACAATTTGGTTACAAAACCATTCAACAATTTGGACAAATCTATAAAGATGGTTACCAAAACCATTGAAAGAATGAAGATCATCTCTTCGTATGTCTCACCCTCGAAATGGAGCGGTGGAAACGTCCAGAGGAAACCCAAACAACATACATTAAGAATACAAACTTACATAATTTACATACTATGTTTGTTCAAAAGTTACACAACAATGACTGAAAAGTAAAATCCCATAATGCAACAACTCCTATTCTCAAAGATTTAGATACCAAATTACCGGTTCCCTGAGAATACAATTGATTTTGAAAAGCATCAACAATAATGTTGGTGAGTTCATAAGCATTTTTGTATGAAAAATGGTTTGTATCTGCTTTGTTTAAAATAGTTTCATATGCTTCCAGAAAATCCAATATTTTCTACAAAATAGGCTGTTAGTCTAATAACCAAGACTAAAAATGTATGAATGTATTTTGTATCTTTATCCTTGTAAAATGAATATGTATGTATGTTTCCAGAAAATCCAATATGTTCTTATGTATGAACTTTAGTCTTAAACCCTAAGACCAGAAATGTAAGCAATGGTGTACTGAAAGGTAATATATAGTTATATATTTTTATAAAACTATTGAAGTGTGAGCTTTCCATAAACAAAGATAGTATGGTTAATTCCTATGTGTGTTATTATAACCATGCTTAATATGACTATTATGCATGTACGAGGTTCTTCAGGCGTCGTAATCGGTAGATATTTGTCACCCTAGACTGGCCCATCTAACTGTAGCAAACAACTTAGGCGTGGGGTTGTCAATCCCGTATAGATCTATACATAACTATCTCGCTCTCCCTCCAGGAGACTCTGGTTATAATGCAGGACTTAAAATGTACGGTAGGTAGGTACGGTGAAGAGAATGTCTCACTAGAGCATGAACAGATTTACATGAGCAACAAATCCCTTTTTCTTGTTTAACAGAATATTTATACCATTGAAACGTTATAAAAGTATGGTTTTGTGAATCCCAAACTATACCCATTATAGTCCGCCTTGTATGTTTTTGTGAAGACTATTTATATAAACATTATATAAATATCCAGTTGTACTCTTGTTTATTGTTTATATATCTTAATAAAAACACAATATACTTGGATTTTAACCCTCGAAAACAGTGATGACTAAAAATATAACCATTTCTACTAGAAAACTATTTTTAGTAAAAAAATACCAAAAAATTGTACAACTCATATTTTCAGTTAATATTTGTAACACAAAATAAGTTATGTTTGTGTTATTTTTGCATGCCAACTTCATATGAAACAAAATTTGTGTAAAAGAATGATGACATCTATATTGTTATACAACTATAACATCATATTCAAATAATAAGCATCAGGTATGCAAGTATCCAAAGTATAAACCTATTTTGGACTTGTATTGTAGTTTGTACATCACATATTTTCGGGTTAACATATTTAACACAAAATAAGTTATATTTTATTATCTTAGCAAATAAGACTCTATATGTCACTTAATTTTTGTGTGAAGAGTGGTGATGTTTACATTTTTATGCAAATATTATACCTTATTCAAATTATAAGGATGAGACATGCTAGTATCCAAAGGACAAACACATTTTGACTTGTATTCCCCCCCCCCCCCCTTAAAAGTCTGTAAAACTTGAAAAATGGGGGCATGAAGCTCACCTTGGGTTGGTTTTGTGGATGATTTGAAGAAAGAAAACAAGGATTTCGAGCCTAGCTTTTGGTATGAACTTGAAGATCTTTTTGGAGGTGCTAGTATCCTAGTAAGTTTATCACACGAAAATGTGTGTAAACATGATGGATTTAAAATCAAAATGTGTAAAAACACTTGAAGTTTACAAAGAAGCTTATCGAAAACTCTAGGATCGGCCTTAAGATGGTGATCCTTGTAGAAACTTGGTCTGGTTCTTAGAGAGAAAATGTTTTTGAGGTGTGAAAGATATGGAAAGAGTGGGAGGCTCCCACTCTCGGCCGAGTGTTCTTAAAGGAGGAGGGAAACATTGAAATATTGTTATATGGTGGTCCATTTAGTGTCATGCATGGAGGCGTGATGTGTAATTACATGTATGGTATGGATGTTTGATGGTTAAAGAGGTGTGAAGCATTGAGGTGTCACGTACAAGTAAAACCTTGGGTTTTGCACCCAAAATGGAAATCACATGTTCAAGAGATAGGGTTTTCGACCTTGTGATGGTCCACGGCAATGTTTTCGGTTCTTAAGGTCTCTAATGGAAGGGTTTTCGGTCAAGTGGCTGTCTTGGCCGAAATCTTTAAGTAAAGGCCAATTTTTATTCATGTTTACTATTTGCTCTAATTTGGACTTTTAAAAGTTTATTACGAACATAATTCTTAGTGTATGCATATATGTACTCATATAACAATGTCATTTTGATTTAGAAGAATCAATTATAAGAAGGTTACATTCTATATTCATTTGTACATGGTTCATTCTAGACTTTACTTGAATCTAAATTTTCTAGTTTCCACATCATCCCCTCGTTAAAGCGGATTTCATCCTGAAATTAGTTCTAGAGTAGGCACTTATGATATGGGGGAGAGATGTGGCTACTTCTACTTCATCAGTTTGTCGTGTTCCCAAGAGAACTCAGGTCCTCGTTTGGCACTCCATTGGACCTTCACAATGGGGATGTGACTCTGTTTCGTTCGTTTCACTTCTCTATCCATTATTTCAACAGGTTCCTTGATGAAATGGAGGTTCTCGTTTATTTCAATCTCGTCAAGCGGGATGATGAGAGTTTCGTCAGATATGAATTTCTTCAGATTCGACACATGAAAGACAAAGTGTACATTGTTAAGCTCAGGCGGTAGCTGGAGCTTATAAGCGGCCAGACCAATCTTGGCAAGGATCACGAACGGTCCGATGTATCTTGGATTCAATTTTCCCCGCTGTCCAAAGCGTATCATCCCTTTCCACGGAGAGACCTTTAGCAGCACCCAATCACTAACTTGAAACTCTAAGGGCTTCCGTCGTTTATCTATGTTGCTCTTTTGTCAGTCTGTGGAGGTCTTTAGTCTCTCCCAAGTTTGAACGATCTTCTCGGTTGTCTCCCTGATGATCTTGGGACCGGTGAGAGTGTTGTTGGGTACTTGCCCCTTTTCTAGTTGTGTGTCTCCTACCTCCGCCCAACAAAGAGGTGATCGACATTTATGTCCATATAGAGCCTCAAATGGAGCGACCTTGATGCTAGTGTTATAGCTATTGTTGTAGGAGAACTCGATGACCGGAAAATGGATATCTCATCCATTTCCGAAGTCTATCACACAAGACCTTAACATATCCTCCAGTCTTTGGATGGTCCTCTCAATTTGGCCATCTGTTAGGTGATGGTAAGCTGTACTCATATCGATCTTGGTTCCCAAGGACCTTTGAAATGACTGCCAAAAACCGTGATGTAAATCTACTATCTCTATCAGAGATAATAGATATTGGCACGCCGTGTAATCTTATGATCTCTTTTGTATAGGTCCTGGTTAACTTCTCAATTTTGTCAGTTTCCTTTATTGGCAGGAAGTGGGTGGATTTGATTAACCTATCAACGAATACCCAAATAGTGTCAAGTCTATTCCTTGTCTTGGGCAATTTGGAGATGAAGTCCATGGTTATCTGTTCCTACTTCCGCTCGAGTATGTCTGGTAGTTGCAGTAGACCAGAGGGCTTCTGGTATGCTACCTTGACTTTGGCACAAGTCAGGTACTTGTTCACGCGTGTAGCGATTTCAGCCTTCATGTTTGGCCACCAATATAGTTTCCTGAGATTTTGGTACATCTTGTCGAAGCCCGGATGAACGAAGTATTTTTTCTTGTGGGCTTCATTCATGACAACGTCTTTGTACCCACCAAACTTTGGTGTCCAGATTTGGTCCATGAGGTAGTAAGCTTCGTCATCCTTAACTATAAGGTTCTTATCTATCCCTCGCAAGGCTTCATTTGTTATACTTTCCGGTTTTAAGACTTCCAGTTGAGCCTCTTTGATTTGTGAAGACAAGTAGGAATGGATGGTCGTTGCTAGTGACTTTACTCAACGATTTGAGTATTCTTTCTGGCTTAGGGCATCCACTACTAAGTTAGCTTTTCTCGGATGGTATCGGATCTCACACTTATAGTCGTTCAGTAGCTCTACCCATCACCGCTGCCTCATGTTGAGCTCTTTCTAGTTTAGAATGTGCTGGAGGCTTTTGTGATCCGTGAAAATGGTGCACTTTGTACCATAAAGGTAGTGCCTCCAAAATTTTAGTGCAAACACGACTGCTCCCACCTCAAGATCATGCCTGGTGTAGTTCACCTCGTGGTTCTTTAGTTGTCTTGAAGCATAGGCTATGACTTTTCCTCGCTGCATGACCACACAGTTTAATCCTTGATTGGATGCGTCACAATATACAATAAAGTCTTCTGTCCCTTCTAGGAGAGACAAGATCGGGGCGCTGCTTAGAGTTTGTTTCATGGGTTGGAAGGCAGAATCTTGTTTCCTCTCCAAGATGAAGGTTACACCCTTTTGAGTTAGGGCAGTGAGCAGTTTAGCGATTATGGAGAAATTCTGTATTAACCTCCTGTGGTAACCAACAAGGCCTAAGAATTTCTTGATCACTGTTGAGGTTCTTGGGCTTTTCGAGCCTTCGATTGCATTGATTTTAGAAGCGTCCACATGTATCCCTTCTTCACTGACCATGTGACCTAGAAAATCAACCCTTCGGATCCCGAACTCGCATTTGGAGAATTTTGCATACAAATTCTCCACTCTTAACGTTTCCAAGACCTGCCGCAGGTGTTGACGGTGTTCTTCATTACTTCGTGAATATACAAGTATATTATCTATGAATACTATCACAAATTTTCCAAGGTAAGGTCAGTACAGCCGATTCATAAGATCCATGAATGTAGCAGGTGTTGGGTTTAGTTTACTATAACACTGCTATGGTGCACATACAACCCTAATAGCTTTGGATCTAAGTTTTCTCTAGTTATACATGCAATAAAATTTCTAAAGCATGAAGCCTACAACTAGCATACAATTTTGGCATACAAATCATAAAACTAATTAGAATAATACCTATTTATTGTGGCTTGTGGTTTTGGCCTTCCAAGAGGTTAGTACCTTAAGTGTGATGCCTCAAATGGTTCTCAAACACCATGAACAAAGGAAGAATTTAAGAGAGACTATAGACACACTCTAAAATCGGTTATGATTCTCTCAGAATACATAGGTCAACCGATTTTGGCTAAGGGGTAACATATATATATATATATATATATATATATATATATATATATATATATATATATATTAGGATTCTAAGAGTCATGGGTAAACCCTAATCCATACACTTGGGTTATGATCCATATATCATGTGGGCTAACTCTTCATGGATACTTACATAAACTTAGCCCATTATGGATCAATAGCCCAAATAGTATATATCACTGATTTACATAATCATTCCCCATTAATTTAATTAGTCTTTTTTGATCATTAAATTAATTCCAAATTAATTCTTGATCAATACTAATTAAATATTATGATTTCTCAATTAATATATTATACTTATAATATATTAGTAAATGATAGATAACCTCTTTTTTAAATATCCATCTTGTCAGATAGTTCTGGTGAAGACTACCCAAATGGACCATGCTACTCTCGGGTCAAGTACATACCAATTATAGTTATGGGCTTAGACACCTAATCCAACAACAGGTGTGTTTTTTAGCCCGGAGGGCTTACTAAGAATTCATAGTGACCGTAGTGTGTTCGAAATGCGGTCTTGGGGAAATCTTTCTCTCGGACCCATAGTTGGTGGTACCCGAACCTTAAATCTATCTTTGAAAAGTAACTTAACCCTTTCAACTGGTTGAATAGGTAGTCGATCCGGGGAAGAGGGTATTAGTTTTTGACCGTGCACTTGTTTAGCTCTCAATAATCGATGCACATGCGCAACGACCCATCCTTCTTCTTTACTGAAGAGATTAAAAACAACCTTTAATCTATGAAGATCGATTAGATCTTGAACAAGTATGTAAATATAAAACTGTAAGAACGCAATAATAAGAACAAGACAAGATTGAATCAACCGAGTCGAATGATTAAACAAAATCCTCAGAAGAGCTCGATTAAGAACATCAACTGTAGAGGATTGGTAGGTTACAAGAACGATTAAAGAAACCTGGAAATACTATCGTTAAGCTCTAGAATTATCGTATCAATCGTTAACCTAATATGCATGCAAGCATGAACTTATATACAATACATAAAAGGCTCTCGGTTGGACAGGCCCAAACCGGAATACAAAATAACTTATACTATCGAGCCCAAAAGACGCAATCTTCAAAATAATCTTCAGCCCAACAATCTCCCCCTTTGCGTCAATTTGGAGCGAGACCTTTACTTGTTACTTGGGCCAGCAGCTGAAGCAGGTACCTTCTTCTTCACGGTGCTAAACAGACATTTGGTGATGGAGAGAATGGTCTGTCTAAACCGGATGTACCAATTGATCATGTCGTTGAAGTACTTGATGTCATCAGCCGAGTTCTCTTTACACCGTTTGATAATCGATAACACATGCTCCAAACAAGCTGTGGTGTAAAGGTGTTTGTCAGCTAAAGCGAAGAGACATTTCTGTCCTTCGGCTCTAGTGAACATAACCGAGTTGCGTCTCAGGTCGATCTTGCCCATTTTCATTTGGTTGAGATCACTGGCCGATCCCACATGAGCTATCTTCGGTTTCTTCTTGAAGACTGTGGCAACCTCCTGATCCATTAGGGCAACCTCCATGATGTAGCAGGCTAACATCCTTTTGACATGGTCTATAATGGGACCATATTCGGCTTCATCAGTCAAAAGGATATTATACAGGACAATCCAATCATGAGGATTTAGATTCGGTAGATCCGCCAAGGAGATAAGATGAGCAGTTCTTGCTGATCCTCGAATGAGCTTGAACTTAACGTTTGTGAATCTCCCTACGACATAAGGCTTCAGCACCCGAACGTTCACAATCTTCTAGGCGCTCCATGTAAGGTATTAAGGACGAGCAGCCGCCAGATAGAAGTCAATGAGCTCCCTGTCAAGCTCAGCGTTCGGATGCGGGACTTCAAATATGTTAGAGAAGGCGTGGAAGATGAACGCCTTTCGAGTCAGCGGCATGTCGAACTGCGAGTCGACAGTGTTGTTGCAGTCGAATGATATAACCGGCTCGAGGCATAATATGCTTGGAGTTTCTATGGCCTCTTTAATTAAACGTTCCCTGGTCCAGGCAGGGAAAAGAGTCTTTCGGCTCTCAAGGAGATCGTGGGCTTCCTTTTGCTTGCGTTCGGCTTCTTCAGCCTCTCGCGCCACACGACTGGCATCATCGTCAGCATTGTGACTGTTCTTTCGTTTCAACATGTCAGCAATGGTCTCCCTGTCTTCATCTTCATCTTCATCCTCAGCTATGTTTTTGCCTTTGTTCTTCACACCCGAACCCGAAGCTTGACCAGTATGAGGTGGTTCGGTTGTGTGAGTAGCTTTGGAGGAAGGAGGTGGTTTCGATCCTTTCTTCTCATCTCCCCCTTGTTTCGGAATGGACACGAAACTCGGTAGGCCTTCGATTTTGCTGAGAAGGTCCATGGCCGGAGAGAGCTTTTCAGCGAGGGTACGCCTCACCGAATGGTTTAGAATGGGATCGTGTGCTTCCAGGATGTTGGATAATGCTGCGTGGACATCCGAAACACACGTTTTGATCACCTCCCTTTCGAATCGAAGAGCTTCCAATTGTTGTTCGGAGTTGGAAAGTTGTGTGCTCTTGACCTTGAGGGCGGTTGTTTTGCTCGCCAGAACGTCCATCAAAGAATTTTCAGCTGCAAGATCCTCTTGTAGCTTAGCGAGGCGGGCATCGATGGAGGCACGAAGTGCCGAGTTGTCGTCGCTTATATTTTAACGTAGGGTAGCGAACGAAGTCAACTCCATTGAGACAAATTTGGCCAACTGCTGAACAATTGGTTCCAAAGTCGTCTTGGTGGCGTCGGCGCTTTCCTGCAAGGACTTCAGCAGGACGGAAGCGTCGGAGAATAGTTTATCGACTTTTTCGGTCGTAGCCTCACAGGCTCGGGTTGAGGCGTCGATAGCAGTAGTCGCGGAGGCCATCGAATCATGTTGAGCCCTAGAGAAGGCATCAACGATTTTCTGAAGGGCAGCTTCAAAGAGAGAGGACTGCTGGTTGGAAGAGGAGGCGAGAAGTAGATCAACCTTCTCGTGAAGCTCTTTAAGATGCTTCTTTGTCACTGGAGCATCATCCTCCTCATCACTCTGAAGCTCTTTAAGATGCGAGTCGACAGTGTTGTTGCAGTCGAATGATATAACCGGCTCGAGGCATAATATGCTTGGAGTTTCTATGGCCTCTTTAATTAAACGTTCCCTGGTCCAGGCAGGGAAAAGAGTCTTTCGGCTCTCAAGGAGATCGTGGGCTTCCTTTTGCTTGCGTTCGGCTTCTTCAGCCTCTCGCGCCACACGACTGGCATCATCGTCAGCATTGTGACTGTTCTTTCGTTTCAACATGTCAGCAATGGTCTCCCTGTCTTCATCTTCATCTTCATCCTCAGCTATGTTTTTGCCTTTGTTCTTCACACCCGAACCCGAAGCTTGACCAGTCTGAGGTGGTTCGGTTGTGTGAGTAGCTTTGGAGGAAGGAGGTGGCTTCGATCCTTTCTTCTCATCTCCCCCTTGTTTCGGAATGGACACGAAACTCGGTAGGCCTTCGATTTTGCTGAGAAGGTCCATGGCCGGAGAGAGCTTTTCAGCGAGGGTACGCCTCACCGAATGGTTTAGAATGGGATCGTGTGCTTCCAGGATGTTGGATAATGCTGCGTGGACATCCGAAACACACTTTTTGATCACCTCCCTTTCGGATCGAAGAGCTTCCAATTGTTGTTCGGAGTTGGAAAGTTTCGTGCTCTTGACCTTGAGGGCGGTTGTTTTGCTCGCCAGAACGTCCATCAAAGAATTTTCAGCTGCAAGATCCTCTTGTAGCTTAGCGAGGCGGGCATCGATGGAGGCACGAAGTGCCGAGTTGTCGTCGCTTATATTTTGACGTAGGGTAGCGAACGAAGTCAACTCCATTGAGACAAATTTGGCCAACTGCTGAACAATTGGTTCCAAAGTCGTCTTGGTGGCGTCGGCGCTTTCCTGCAAGGACTTCAGCAGGACGGAAGCGTCGGAGAATAGTTTATCGACTTTTTCGGTCGTAGCCTCACAGGCTCGGGTTGAGGCGTCGATAGCAGTAGTCACGGAGGCCATCGAATCATGTTGAGCCCTAGAGAAGGCATCAACGATTTTATGAAGGGCAGCTTCAAAGAGAGAGGACTGCTGGTTGGAAGAGGAGGCGAGAAGTAGATCAACCTTCTCGTGAAGCTCTTTAAGATGCTTCTTTGTCACTGGAGCATCATCCTCCTCATCACTCTGAAGCTCTTTAAGATGCGAGTCGACAGTGTTGTTGCAGTCGAATGATATAACCGGCTCGAGGCATAATATGCTTGGAGTTTCTATGGCCTCTTTAATTAAACGTTCCCTGGTCCAGGCAGGGAAAAGAGTCTTTCGGCTCTCAAGGAGATCGTGGGCTTCCTTTTGCTTGCGTTCGGCTTCTTCAGCCTCTCGCGCCACACGACTGGCATCATCGTCAGCATTGTGACTGTTCTTTCGTTTCAACATGTCAGCAATGGTCTCTCTGTCTTCATCTTCATCTTCATCCTCAGCTATGTTTTTGCCTTTGTTCTTCACACCCGAACCCGAAGCTTGACCAGTCTGAGGTGGTTCGGTTGTGTGAGTAGCTTTGGAGGAATGAGGTGGTTTCGATCCTTTCTTCTCATCTCCCCCTTGTTTCGGAATGGACACGAAACTCGGTAGGCCTTCGATTTTGCTGAGAAGGTCCATGGCCGGAGAGAGCTTTTCAGCGAGGGTACGCCTCACCGAATGGTTTAGAATGGGATCGTGTGCTTCCAGGATGTTGGATAATGCTGTGTGGACATCCGAAACACACGTTTTGATCACCTCCCTTTCGGATCGAAGAGCTTCCAATTGTTGTTCGGAGTTGGAAAGTTGCATGCTCTTGACCTTGAGGGCGGTTGTTTTGCTCGCCAGAACGTCCATCAAAGAATTTTCAGCTGCAAGATCCTCTTGTAGCTTAGCGAGGCGGGCATCGATGGAGGCACGAAGTGCCGAGTTGTCGTCGCTTATATTTTGACGTAGGGTAGCGAACGAAGTCAACTCCATTGAGACAAATTTGGCCAACTGCTGAACAATTGGTTCCAAAGTCGTCTTGGTGGCGTCGGCGCTTTCCTGCAAGGACTTCAGCAGGACGGAAGCGTCGGAGAATAGTTTATCGACTTTTTCGGTCGTAGCCTCACAGGCTCGGGTTGAGGCGTCGATAGCAGTAGTCGCGGAGGCCATCGAATCATGTTGAGCCCTAGAGAAGGCATCAATGATTTTCTGAAGGGCAGCTTCAGAGAGAGAGGACTGCTGGTTGGAAGAGGAGGCGAGAAGTAGATCAACCTTCTCGTGAAGCTCTTTAAGATGCTTCTTTGTCACTGGAGCATCATCCTCCTCATCACTCTGAACTTGAAACGGACTATAGTAGACCGAATCAAAGTTCATGTTTTCCCCACCAAGATAAGTGTCGTCTCCATCAGAGGCATTTTCTGGAGATGGAGGGGGTGGTGAAGCTGGGGGTGTTGTGGTTGGGGTATGTTGAGTTTGAGTATTGGGTGGTGGTTGAGTTTGGGTGGGCTCGGTTGTATGTGTTTCGGTTTGTGGTGGTTCGGTTACGGAAGGGGTTTCGGTTACTGGTGGTGTTTCGGTGGCAGTTGTGAAAATGGGTGGTGGTATAGGGAAAGATGTTGGTGGAATAGTGGGGTTTATGGTGGGAATGGAAGTAGGAATAGTTGGTGGTGGTGAAGGAACTGGGGAATTATGAAGTTCCATCTCTGGGGTAGGGGACCGAGGTGGTGAGTTGCCTCGCTGAGGAGATTCGTCTCCTTGAGAGCCTTCAGAACCCGAACTTGCACCCTCAGAGTCACTGGAAGAAGAGGGAATTACAAGCTTTCGCTTCTGTTGAGTCTTCCTCCTCTTCGGCTTTGGGGACTGTGCAGCCTTCGGTTGTTTCCTCTTTTTGGGAGAAGGTCCCTTTGGAGCTTTGGACGCTTGCTTCCCTTTTTCAGCCTTTTTGCCCCTGTTGGTCGGTTTGTCTGCATCGTGAATCGACCTGAGCATATCCGGTGTCAGTTCCCTAGGACCAGTTGGCCTAAACTCCTTGATCGTCCGAATCAATCTGCTGTCAGATGGCACGTTGCCATACATTGTCTCCGGGATGGAGCCAATGAAGGAAAATTTCGATGCATCTGAGACGATGATCTTCTTGGTATGGAACGTACCAACAGAAGACATCGATGCACCGTCAGCAGTGGGAACATCAAACTTGTCCATGGCCCATCTTGTAATTAAGATCCAGAACCGGGCCAACGACACCTCAGAGTGTCGTGATGATGAAGAGAGGCTCTGGATGAGCTGTTGCCATAGGACCATCCCAAAGTCCAGATTAACCCCGTTGTAGATGGCATACATTATTGACAGAAAGAGGCGACTAGCACCGTCGGATCCTGAGCTCCTTTCCGACAAGACCTTGAAGAGGACTGTGAACAAGCCGTTCCATTGAGGCGGCAAGCAGGACTTCTTGAATTTTGGGACAGAGGTTAGGACCTCCGTGTACCCCATGTTGTAAAACATGCTAAACAGCATCCCAACCGGAATCGTCTCTGGGTTTATTCTTGAAGGGTCAACAGCCAACCCTAGCATTGTGCAGAACCGTTATCGAGAAACGGATGTTTTGTGTTCAGCAATTTCAAAGAACACCCGTTCGACTGCCTTGTCCTAATAAGCAGTCGCGTAAACCTGCGATAGGGCCACCATGGGAACATATTCGATTCTTGAGAGAGCGGTGGCTATTTGAGAGTACTTGAGGCACTCGATTATCGGCGACATGTAGGAGTCGTACGCCAATGGGTTGAGGTCAATAACCAGACATTGTTGTGGGTGGATTGGAAGGATCTGTGAAGTAGCATGAACAGAAGAGGATTCAACCATTTTTGCAGGTACGAAGAAGATGATGAACAGGAAACTGTTTGGGAGTTTTTGCTCTTTGGAAATTCTGGAGGTAGTAAAGAGGTAAAAGGTGGTGTAGATGGCTTTTTATAGTGGGTGATAGGAGAGAGAAAAATTGTTACAAATCTCTTATGGAAATACGAAACGGGTTCTTGAGTGACAGATGGATGACAGTTGGGGCGTGCGACGATCACGTAGGAGAGAGAGTGTTAGGCTCCTAGGATCATGCTGCCCAACACGCGCCTTTAATTCCAGAGTGATGATGCTTGGATATCGCACACGCGTCCATCAGTGTCAGTAAAAGCACGGCCGTTTCACATTCACATGCGCCCACTTTTTACCGTCATTTGAATTTTAATCTTTTGAACTCCCGCCGAGTCAGCAACCTTTTCGTCTTATCCTTTTGAATGACAGCTTTTGAATGAAATAGCCACGTGGATTGTTTTGAACCACAACTTCATAATTAACCACCGGGTAATAATACAGCCTGTAAAAGTTAGTAACGGAATTTTTGAAAAATCAAAGATTTTCGTGCAAAGAGTGTAAAAGGAAAAGAAATAAAGCAACTCTTTTAAGGATATTCTGTGATGTCAATAATGACACGAAACTGATGATCCCGGGCACGAATCTCTTCCTTCAAGGTCAAGAGAGACCTTAAAGTGCTAGTGTGGATTCCCGTTGAATTACGATCAAACATTTATTAAGAAATGTTGAGAGGCTTCTTTTAATTAGGTTAAATAAGGGTGGCTTTCGCTTTGATTCATCAATGCTGTTCTTAAAATAAGAAAGAAAGTGAACAAAGTACTTGTGAGACCAGTGTAGCCTGTTGAACAAGTAGGTAGGAATTTATTTTGTATTGGCTTGGATTAATATAAAATCTCAGATAAAAATTTAAAATTGGATCCCTTGGGAAGAAATGTTATGGTGTTTAACAATTTCATAGGAATCACACAAAAGAAAATTTGAGATTTCATTAGGGTACATTCGTCAATCCGTTGGTGAAAACTTGAGCAATTTAATTGTTCACCGTCAATTCATTAGGTGTTGAATTTTGGGTTTCACTCAGCTCGTAGTGACACGAAGCTAAGATCATAAACACAGATGTTGTGTAACCATAAACCTCAGTGGTAATTTCTGAGAGTCTCAAGGGTTACGTTGATGAAACGAATGTAGTGGAGAAGAGTTATGGAGATGGTGTAAGAGAAAAAAGTACCTCTGCTGCGAAAATAAGGACCAAGCAGGAAACCCTTAACTCATGTGAGAAAAGGTTGAGGTAGCTCACGATTAGAATAAATGTGTTAGCTTTATTGGGAAGACAAGGTTTGTGTGTACCATGTCATGAAGGCTATTATTCAAAATCTTATGAGGCTTGGGACACATACAGCAGCATGCTTCTAGGGACACGTAAGTAATTCATCAAATATATTCCCATAAACGAACGAACAACAAAAAAAAATTTTTGGAGTTTTTGAGATTTATATTAAAAAAAATAAAAATAAATAAGTAAGAAAGAAGGAAAAAAAAATAAGACTTAAAAAAAAACTTTGGAAAGAATATGAAAATCCGAACCCGAACGTTCGGTTGGTTTCGGTTGTAGAAAATTTTGAAAAACCAAACCCGAACCTTCGGTTAGTTTCGGTTTAGGAAAATTTTGAAAAACCGAACCCGAACCTTCGGTTGGTTTCGGTTCAACAAAATTTAGAAAAACCGAACCCGAACCTTCGGTAGGTTTTGGTTTTGAAAAATTTGGAGAAACCAAGGAATTTAAACATGCAAGTGAAAAATATTTTTAACACAGAAAAAATTTGTACAAGAAATATACAACAGAGAAAAACTACCTTTGAAGTAATGAGCGAGTCAGATGGTTGAACCGAACCCGAACGTTCGGTTGGTCTCGCTTCTTACGTTTGAGGTTGAGAGGTAGTGTGAGGTACTGACTCTGATTCCATCATACCTAGCCCTTGCAATATTTTATTGAATGATGCTTCAGGAAGAGCTTTGGTAAAGACGTCGACCAGTTGATCAGTGGTTCTTACGAAGTGAACTTCGACGTTTCCATCTTCCACATGATCTTTGATGAAGTGATACCTCAGTGCGATGTGTTTGGTTTTAGAGTGTTGCACTGGGTTATGACAGATCCTAATTGCACTTTCAGAGTCACAATATAGTGGGATCTTCTGCATATTGAGTCCATAGTCTCGAAGTTGACTTTGGATCCAAATCACTTGTGATGTGCAAGATGCAGCGACAATATATTCCGCTACGGCAGTAGACAACGACACACACGTTTGTTTCTTGGATTGCCAGCTGACCAACTTCCCGTCAAGGAATTGACAGCCACCAGTTGTGCTTTTACGGTCGAGTCCACATCCTCCAAGGTCAGCATCAGAATAGGCTTGAACGAAGAAGCCTGAATTGGATGGATACCATAGACCTAAGGAGGTGGTTCGCTTGAGATAGCGTAAGATGTTCTTCACTGCAAGCATGTGAGGTTCGCGTGGGTTTGCCTGAAATCAAGCACAGTAACACACAGAAAACATGATATCAGGCCTGCTAGCAGTTAGATACATCAGTGAGCCTATCATTTGGCGATAGAGCGTGATATCGACAGCCGGTTTGTCTAGAGATGGGGTAAGCTTGGTGCCGAATGCCATTGGGACTTTGACTTTTGAGTCTCCCATCATGCCAAACTTCGCTAGGAGAGTCTTTGTGTAAGCTTCCTGATTAATAAAGATGCCTTCGGGTCCCTGTCTTATGTTTAAACCAAGGAAAAAGTTAATAGGACCCATTGAGCTCATTTCAAACTTAGTCTCCATCAGCTTTCTAAATTCAGCTGTTAAGCTGGGATTCGTGGAGCCAAAGATGATGTCATCGACATAAATTTGAACTATCATAAGGTGGTTACCTTCCTTTTTGCGAAAGAAGGTTGGGTCAACCGAACCTTGTTTAAATTTAGACATCTTTAAAAATTTTGTAAGCGTTTCATACCAGGCTCTCGGAGCTTGTTTGAGGCCCTACACAGCTTTATCCAGAATATAGCAATGGTTTGGATACATTTCGTTCACGAACCCAGGAGGTTGCTCCACATACACAGTTTCTTCGAGTTCTCCATTGAGAAATGCACACTTGACGTCCATTTGGAAAACTTCAAAGTTTTTGTGAGAAGCATAAGCCAAAAATATTCTAACAGATTCTAGCCTAGCTACTGGAGCGAAAGTCTCTTCATAGTCTATACCTTCCTCCTGACAGTATCCCTTGACCACCAGACGAGCCTTGTTCCTTATTACATTACCTTCCTTGTCCATTTTGTTCCTAAAAACCCATTTGAGACCAACAACTGAAGCATCTGGAGGAGTTGGAATGAGGCGCCAGACTTTGTTCCTTTCAAATTCGTTCAGTTCGTCTTGCATTGCTTGAACCCAATTAGAGTGATCGAGGGCAGTGTTAACTGTCTTCGGTTCAACTTTAGATACAAATGAGTTAAACATACAGAACTCAACCTTAGAAAATAAGGATGTCTGCTTTGCCTTCAGTTGTGATCGGGTCAGAACCTTTTCAGATACATCACCAACTACTTGAGAGATAGGATGATCTCTGGTCCATTTGGTAAGAGGAGGGTAATTCGGATCAAAGGTTGGATCTAGTTCAGCGTTAATCATTTCTTCCGGCTCAGATTGGCTATCGTAATCAAGCATCATATCATCATGCTCCCCCTCAATTGATGAGCTTTGAGAAACATGAGGTTCAGGGGTTTCTTGCGGTGCTGGATTTTCAGGCGTTGAAGCACCTTCGGTTGGAGAGGTACCTTCGGCTGGAGAAACACCTTCGGTTGGAGTTGTAGAATTAGGCTCCCCCTGGACTTGTGAGCTTGGCTCCCCCTCGACATGAGAACTTGGCTCCCCCTCGACTGAAGCATTGTTAGATGGAAGGTCATCAGTAGTCGATCCTCCTTCATGCATTCTTCTTGCAGCGTCTTCGACAATCTTCTTCATGTGATCAACTTTGTTGTCTGCTGCACCTGCTTCTGAGAGAGAAGCTTTCTCCGGTTCGTCAAAGAGTTCCAGAAATTTATCATATAAGTTAGCGATCGAGACTGTGACTTGGCCAGTTTGAGGAAAGATTTCCCCAGCGGTGTCTTCTTTGGCCTGTAGCTTCTTGACATAGCTATCGTCAAAGGTCATGTAGTACGTCTCTTCAATCCTTCTCGAACGCTTGTTGAGGACCCTGTACGCCTTGGATGTGAGCGAGTAACCCAGAAAAATTCCCTCGTCGGCTTTGACATCAAACTTGTTGCGGTGTTCTTTAGAGTTAAAGATGAAACACCTTGAGCCTAACACATGGAAAAATTTCACATTGGGCTTTCTGTTGTTTAGAATCTCATATGGTGTGAGCGTGAATCGCTTGTTGAGATAGGACCTATTCTGTGTAAAACATGCAGCAGAAATAGCGTCAGCCCAAAAATAAAGATGTAAGGAGGCGAAACTTGGCATAGTTCGGGCAGCTTCAGACAAAGATCGGTTTCGTCTTTCGACTATTCCGTTCTGTTGTGGTGTGTAGGGAGCTGAGAAATTGTGACTAATTCCCTTTTATGCAAGAAACTCTTCAAACTCCCTGTTCTTGAATTCAAGACCATTGTCGCTCCTGATGTTGCGAACAACCTTCTTGAGCTGTACTTCAATTTGCTTGATAAACACTTTCAGCTTTTGAGTCGCTTTAGATTTGAGCTTTAGAAAGAACACCCATGTAAATCGTGAAAAGTCATCAACAATAACAAGAATATACTTGCTACCACCGATGCTTTCGATAGATGAAGGACCACACAAATCGATATGCAGTAATTCGAGTGGTTCAACAACTTTTGTGTTGATTACAGATGGGTGACTTTGACGACTCTGCTTCCCCATTTCACATGCAGCACACAAATGCTCTCTGTCGAACTTGAGCAGTGGAAGACCCCTAACATGACCTCCAGTGACAAGTCGGTTGATATCTTTAAAGTTAAGATGAGAGAGTCTTCGGTGGCACAACCAGCTTTCGTCGGATTGAGCTTTTGATAACAGGCATATGGCTGGGTTTCCTTTGATGGGTTTCATGTTTAGAGGAAACATTTCACCCTTTCGCTCTGACTTGAGAATCACTTTCTTTGTCTTTTTCTCTATGATTTCAGAACCTTCATCATCGAATGAGACTTTGAGACGTGTACCTCCAACAAGCTGAGATACACTGATGAGGTTGTGTTGGAGTCCTTCCACATAAGCCACCTTCCTCATAGAAAAGTCCCCATTTGTTATCATTCCGTATCCCTTTATGGTGCCGAAAGAGTTATTTCCAAACTTGACGTTGCCACCATTTGCAAGAGATCTGTATTCCCTGACCTCCTCTTTCCTCCCTATCATGTGACGCGAGCAGCCACTATCGATGTACCATTCTTCGTCAAACTGCTCGTCACTTATAACCTGCAAAAATTAGGCAGATTTAGGAACCCAAAGTTTCTTGGGTCCACGTGAGCTTTTCATGGGAACAGTAACAGTAAGAGAGATGTCAACTAGATATGTTCGTTTTATGAGAGTTGTTTCATCTTTCCTTTTAATAGTAAAAACTTTTATTTTGTTAGGATTGGGTGCGTTCGGTTTGGACTCTGGTTTGGATTCATTGACCTTCTGCTTTCCCTTTTGTTCAGCTGACGGGTGAGAACAGACAGAATTTGCTTTAGAGCAAGATGGAGATGAATTGGTGTACGAATTAGAAGAGGTAGAAGAAGTGGGTTTAGATGGAGATAGCTTCTTGACTGGAGACTCTAGGTGACCCTTTTGCTTTTGATCATTGGAGGGACTGACCTTAGAGTCTTGTTCTCTTTTGACTTCAGAGCCGAACCTTTGCTTTCGGTTGGAATCGTCTTGTGAACCGAACCTTGGCTTTCGGTTGAAGTCTGTTTCGGAACCGAACCTTTGATTTCGGTTGGAGTCTTTTTCAGAACCGAACCTTTGCCTTTGGTTGGTATTTTCTTGTGAACCGAACCTTGGCTTTCGGTTGTTGTGAGATTCAGGCTTTCCTACAGGATTGTTTTCATACTTCAGATTCTTGTCTTGGTGTGAGAAGTATGCATTCTGGGATTTCCAGAATTGTTTTCTTTCAGAAAGGTTCTTCCTGTATCTTTGGTTCCTTTCTCTCTTTCTATTCCTCATCTGCTTGGGTTGATGATGAACATTAGCTTTCGTTTTCGGTTTCTCCTCGGCTGGTTCCTTTTGAACTGAAGGAGTTTTACTTTGAGCCGAGGGAGCAGAGGGAATGTCTGAAGAAGTTCCACTTTGAGCTGAGGGAGTATAGGGAATGTCTGAAGAAGTTCCACTTTGAGCTGAGGGAGTAGAGGGAATGTCTGAAGGAGTTTTACTTTGAGCTGAGGAATCGTCTTCTTTTGCTGATCTTTCATCCTCCTGAGGAATTTCTTTCGTACCACTAGTGCTTGGCTCATTGAAATTGTCCGGTTTATTCAAGGGTTCAGGTATGTATCTTCCTTTACTCATCCAGGAGGTTCTTTCAAATAAGCCAACGGTTTCGTTTGCATTATCTATTGGAGCTTCCCAGAAGAACTCATCGCAGCCATCAGCATTGTCCTCGTTTACAATAGCTGTGAGCTCTGCTGTTTGATGTTCGGTTACTCCTGTCACCTTGTATACTTGATTCGGAGTGGTCCGGACCTTTTGATACACAACTGCTTTCTCAACTAAAATCGGGGACTTTTGTTGGGACAATCGAGCGAACTCCACTGAATTTTCAGAAATAAGATTCTTGTGGTTTTCAGGTTCGCTTTTAACAAATTCTGAGCAGTCAACCGTGTCCTCTACATAAATTTCACTCATGTTATCGTCCTCGTTAAGCTCAGATGCATTTTCAACATCAATTTTGTTTTCTGAGCTTACGTTGGCGTTTAAAGAGTCAAATTTTTGTATGGTTTCGGTTCTCAGTTTAAGTCTATCATTTTCATCCAAAAGATTTTTAAGCATGTCCTTGTGGTCCTTGGATTTAATGGACTCAATTTTGTCTAGTCCATACATGTAGGTCGGATTGACATCATCAGACGATATCACACTCTCACAATTGTAGGCTTCGGCATCGATTTCATCCTCCTTAAACTCTAGGAAGGGCAAAATCATGCGATGGATCTTTTAGCCTATCTCACAATCCAAGTGAAGCTGAGTAATATTAGAATATAAACGCTTAGCTATTAAACAAAAAACATTCCGCTGTTTTAACAATTTTAAATTGTCTCTTTGCAAATAAATGTTTTCGTCTTTAACTTTAACTAATTCCAACTCCTTTAACTCGATCCACATTCTCCGCTCCTCACTCTTCGACGCCACCCTACTTAATTGATCAGTTTGGTTAGAATTGGTGACTCGAGTTTGAGTTAAGCTGCTATCTAGATGAGAAATTCTAGTATTAACGTTTTTTAGTTCTTTCTCATATGAGGATGGTGGCACTTTAGATGAAATAAAAACAGATTGTACCTTCTTTATCAGTTCATCGAGCTCATTGAACTGCTGGCTGAGAGGTTTGGCCGTAAAGCACATGTCCTCCTGCACCTTCGGTCCATCGCTTCCACCATCGGTGTTGTATCCCCTCATTTGAGATACGTCAGTCACCATGAAACATCTTTCTCCACTGCTTTCCTCCTTAGCCACATAAGCCTTTCCATGGGTAGGCTTCCTCACTTCATCGTCTTCTGAGTCGGTAGACCAAACTTCCGTGCTACCAAACTCGTCATCATTAACCGAACCCTGCACAATAAGAGCATTAATAGAAGGGTTAGCGGTAGACTTCTTCTTTCTCAACTCATCCAGTCTCTTCTGCAACACAACTTCCTCATCATTTCCATCATCCTTTTCAGCCATCTTCTTAAGAACACAGTCCTTAGCATAGTGGTTTTTCCCTCCACAGTAGAAACAGCTTACTCCAGAATCGCCATCAACCTTCGGTTCCTTCTTGGGCTCCTCAGCCTTCGGTTCATTGTTCACCTTTTCAGAGCTGTAACTCCCCTGCCAGTTTCGGTTTTTGTTTCTGGGGAATCTCTTCTTTATGAACCTCTTGGGATTGGACACCATCATGGCATAATCCTCAGACGTGAGGTCATATTCTTCCAAGTTGAGGTCTTCTTCCTCCATCACAGCTTTAATTTTAGATAGGAGGGCCAACGAACCAAGACTCGAAACAACGTTCTTCTCTTGCAGCACAATCTTCTCTTGGGACTTGAGAATACCCACCAGTTTCGCCAAAGAGTATGATTTAAACTGCTCATGGGCTTTGACTGTGGAAACCACTGCTCTCCATTCAGACCTCAGTCCATTCAAGAAAGTAACCTTCTGTTCGATAAGCTTTCTTTCAATATCGTGTTTGATCATCTTGCTGAGAAGATGATTGAAATGATCAAACGTCTGGGTCACTGTTTCTTCGGTCCCTTGTCTGAATTCTCGAAACTTAGATAGAAGCAAAGTTTGGATAGAATGTTCAAGATCCTTGTCTGTAGAATACAGTTCACGAAGTCTATCCTAAACTTCCTTTGCCGTCGTGCATGAGCTGACTAATCTGAATGTGTCGGACTGAAGGGCAAATCTGATCAACCTTAACGCCTTAATATTGCACTGGAATTTGTCCTTTTCATCTTGTGCAATATCCTTCACATCCTTTAGCAGATCATTGTACTCCTTTTGTGTCTTAATGATTCTGGACGTTGCAGAATGAGAAAATGGTCCATTGATGATAGCTTCCCATATGAGGTACCCATTATCCTCAGATCCAATTACATAGTCTTCGAAGTGATGCGCCCATACTTCATAGTCATGGGTGTATAAGATTGGAATCTTTGTCGTCGAACCGATGCTGTTGGAAATATTAATAGGGTTTGATTGCGTCTCGTCCATTATGATCGAAAAACCTGTTCAAAGATCAGACTTGTAATAATGCAGATTAGGGCAAAACAATAAATATCAAGATACGTTAATAATGAGATGACGGCTCAATAAATATTATTAATTGCGGAAAAACCCTAATGGAAATCTTTTTCACAGAAAAGATGTGTATCAATTACACAGCCTCCTGCTCTGATACCAATTGAAGAGATTAAAAACAACCTTTAATCAATGAAGATCAATTAGATCTTGAACAAGTATGTAAATATAAAACTGTAAGAACGCAATAATAAGAACAAGACAAGATTGAATCAAACGAGTCGAATGATTAAACAAAATCCTCAGAAGAGCTCGATTAAGAACATCAACTGTAGAGGATTGGTAGGTTACAAGAACGATTAAAGAAACCTGGAAATACTATCGTTAAGCTCTAGAATTATCGTATCAATCGTTAACCTAATATGCATGCAAGCATGAACTTATATACAATACATAAAAGGCTCTCGGTTGGACAGGCCCAAACCGGAATACAAAATAACTTATACTATCGAGCCCAAAAGACGCAATCTTCAAAATAATCTTCAGCCCAACATTTACGAATAAGACCGGAGCTCCCCAGGGTGAGAAGTTTGGCCTTATGAATCCTTGTCCAGTAATTCACTGAATTGACTGGAAAGTTCTCGCATCTCCGCATGGGCTAAGCTGTATGGCGACTTGGAATTTGGTGTGGCTCTGGGTATCAAGTCGGTCCAAAATTGGACTTGTCGTTCGGGAGGCACTCCCAGGAGGTCTTCGGGAAATATGTCAGGGAAATTACATACCTCCAGGATATCGTTAATGTTCTTTTATCCTTTCTTCTTGTCAACCACATGGGCTAAGAAGGCGTGGTTCTTCTTGTGTAAACACTTCTGTGCCTTGATACATGAGATGAGGCGAAGGTGTGTACCGAGTTTGTCACCGTATATAACCAAGGTTTCGTTGCTTTGTAGGTGAAGGAAAATGGGCTTCTCGTAACACATAATTTTGGCACGGTGAGGACTTAGCCAGTCCATGCCGATGATCACATCAAAACTTCTTATGGTAACCGACATTAAGTCGATTTGAAAACAGTGGTTATTTAAAGTTAGTGTGCATCCTACGAATACAACATTTGTTGTTTCAGTTTTTCCATTAGTCATTTCCATGGTAAATGTTTCGTTTAGTGTTTGAGGGTTTTGTTTGAGTAGATGTTTAAACTTATGACTCACAAAGCCTCTCTCCTCCTCAGTATCAAATAGTATGCATGCGTAAATGTTATTGAGGAGGAATGTACCGATGACCACTGCATGATCTTTCATCTCCTCCTCGTGTCCTATTGCCAGGACTCATCCTGTTCCTCCAGTTTTTCTGTTGTTAGCCTTAATAAAGTTCCTCTTGTAGTGGTCCATTTCCCCACACCCATAACACACTTGGCTCACCCTAACATTAGTGGGTTGGGTAGCCTGTTGTGCGGGTGTTCTGCGATATCGGGCATTGTGCCCCTTTCTGTTGTAGTTTGTACAGTGCATCCCCCGTTAGGAACCGTTATGGTGAAATTTACATTTATCACACTTTGGGAGAGTGCCCGCATACGAATTTATAGGTGCTGGTGCAGCAGGGGTGGTAGTGGCATGAACCGCTACAATCTATTGTTTCTTTGCATGTTCTTAGGTTGGCTTCCCTTCTTCTTGCTTCCAAACTTCCTCTTGTTATCATTTCCTATTTTTTAGGGACGGGAGTCATGATGCGCTTCTATACCCCATGGTCAATGAGCTTTTGAGCAAGGCGATTGGCGCTGTCGAAAGTTGATGGGTTTGAGTAATTACATTCCCTTGAATTTGGGGAGAGAGTTCCCAAATGAAACATTCTACTTTCTTGCTCTTCGAAGTTAACATTCCAGGGCATAGGATCGACAGGTCGCAAAATCAAGTGGTATAGACTTCATCGTCAATGTCGTTCATAGTGAGATTCCAAAGCTCCTGCTCCAGCTTCTGTACCTCACCCATTGGGTAATACTCTTCGAGCATCATGATTTTGAGGTCCTCCTAGCCCATCGAGTTTGCTACCTAGTGTTAGGGCTTTGATGTGGCCATTCCACCAAGAAAGGACCCTATCAGAAAAAGTTCAGGCTGCAAAATTGTAACATCCTATTCTAGATTGTTTTGTGTCTTAAGGCTCGTCAGCCTTAATCCGAGTATGAGAAGGTTTTGAGGCATTGAAAGAGAAATTTTAGGCCCTTTTGGAATGTGGGTGAGGTAGGTTGTGTGATAAAAGTGTCCGGTTTGTGCTTTAGAGCCCAAATGTATTGTTAAAAGCGATGGTTCGGCTTTTCATGAATTTTGAACCTTAGTTCGAGTGGCATTCAGGAGGAATAAAGTTGATAGAAGTGTAGGGCTTCTCGTTAGCTTTATGTGTATATAAGGATCGTCGGAATCGGACTTATAACGAAGAAGTTATGGCCTTTTGAAGTTTTGTGGTTTCAGGCTTAGCCGAGTAAGCTAGGCGTAATTTAGAGTACGCTGGGCGTAATTTGGAGTACGATGAGCGTACTGACAAGGGATGGCCGTGAATGTTCTTTAGAGTACGCTGGGCATACCATATGAACGTTGGGCGTACGCCAAACAGACCTGAACGCTATTTTATGGTCTTGGACCCTATTTAAGCTCCTTATCTGATAACCTAACCATAATATCTTCAGCCTCCATCCCTCTAAACCCTAGAAATCGACCCTAAGCCTCCATTTGAGTGATTCTTGAGCATTTTTGTGATTTGGTGAGTTTTTGGTGTATATTGTGGAAGAAGGAGTTCCTTGAGGAAGCATTGCTTGGCTTAGAGCTTGTGGATCCAAGCCCTAATCATGTTGATCTAGTTCCAGAAAGCATAAAGGTTGAATCTTGGTAACTGTCTCATGTGGATCTAGTGGGGTAATCACTTGTTGCATTTGGCTTTTGAAGAAGAAGGAGCTTTGAAAGAGAATGTCTTGAGCACCTAGCTTTTGGATTTATGTTCTTCTCTTGTTGGTGCATCTTCCAGAGGTATCAAGTTTTGAACTTGCTCATTATTGTTCTAGTTTTTGTTTTAGGTCCATTTTAGGGTTTTTGGTCCCAAAGCTTGAAGCTTTAGGAGTGGTTAAGCTCCACAGCCTAATATATGTACTTTTAAGTGTTTCTTGTGGAAAGGATTCATAAAAATGAGTCCTTGGATGTTGGAATCAAACCGTGTATGAGATATGAGAATTTTAGGTAGTAAAGAGCGAGTGTTTTTGTGTTTGGGACTTGATCAGCCATGCAAAGGCTTAAAGTCACGAGCTTTATTCAGTATGAGCCTTTATGGAATCCCGATCTAAGAGTATAGCTATGGTCTTAACTGATTAAGACCAAAAGAGTTGAAAAAGTAAATTTGGGCATACGTTGAGCGTAAATCTAGTACGCCCCGCGTACTAGGTTGGTGTCCCCGATCAGGATTCATGTACGATGGAGTACGCTGAGCGTAACAAGGGAGGTACTGTTGAATCATAAAAGTGACCCTCTTGAACTCATTTACAACAACCTTCTCTTTATTACCACAACGGTTCAGCTCCCGCAGCCAAGCCAACACCCGGAGTCAATTCTGCAACTGTAACCGGAACCAATCTTTTTGCTACCGCAGTCTACTAGATTACTTTACTTATCTTTTATGTAATTCACTCTATTATCCAGTATGCCTTGCACGGCTGCTTATAGAGTCTTAGTCTAGTTCAGAGTCTCTATAAATAGAGAGTCATTCTCTTGTATCGAATACACTTCTTACTCCTTACTGATAACTTATGAACTTATTCTGAATATATTTCTCTAAGTTATCTTCTTCATTTCTCTATCTTTCTACTCTTCTTACTCTCAACTGTTACTTAAACATATCTGAATATAACCTCTCTCTGGAGCAAGTCTGTAAGACTTAATCACTAAGTTTGATCATCCTTATTAACTTGGAGTGAATGCATTCCTTGTTACGAATAAGCTTAAGTGTATTCTTGATATAACAATTGTTGTCATTTCTAATTCTTTAAATTCCGCAACTAACTTCCTAACTCTAACTATATTATTGTTGAGCTTTTAGATCCTTTAAGATTAACTCTATTCTGTAATATACTTGTACTAACTTTTGTTCAAGTGTGTCTCCAAGTTTTTCTCTCAACAATTGATATAAGAGCCAAAGTGGTTGCTTTTTGAATATCGGAACTCTGATTTTCTCATTAAGCCTTCTATACCACTAAAGCTCATTTCTCAAAAAAAATGGGACAATCGTTATCTCTAAATGTCTCCAATAGTGTTGGTGGTTTTAAGCGAGCTCCAATACTGGTAGCAAATGAATATCATCACTGGTCACAAAGAATGAAGAGGTACTTAAGAAGACTGGGTAGAGATGTATGGCGATCCGTGGAAGAAGGACCACACGTTCCAGTCCTCACACCAGTTCAAACTAACGGTGCGACAACCAGGATAGGAGGAGGTCAACCAACCATGAACCGTCCTACCAAGGATGATCTCAATAAAATGGAAAATGATGCTGTTGCTTTTTATGAAATTTTGTGTGGTGTTGCTCCTGACAACTTTGACATTATCATAAACTGCAAGTTAGCAAAAGAGATCTGGGATGTACTCAAAAACCTGTACGAAGGCTCAGAACAAGCACAAGATAAGAAGCTCACTACCACACTCAACGACTTCAACAACTTCAAATCTCATACGGGTGAAAGTTTGGAAGACTCCTTCAAGAGATTCAACCTGATAGTCACAAAGTTATCAAATGCTGGTACCATCCGCAACAACCATGAAACCAATCTCCAGTTCCTTAATGGATTAGGACGACATTGGACTACGGCCAAAATGATAGTCCAAGGTGACAGGAAGATTCACTCTTTATCACTCTACAAACTCTATGGAGAACTCCAAGCACAAGAATCCACTTTACTCAAAGATTGTGTTGACTTCGGAGGACCACTTGCTCTCATAGCACAAGCTCCACCGCAGTCACCCTACTCTTCATCGTATGATATCTCACCACAGTCATATGAAGCGAATTTTGAGTATGATGATGAAGAAGAATTTCAGAAAGCTATTGCTCTGGTTAGTCAACAGTTCAACCGCATACCACCTTCTTCTTTCTGCAAGAATCAACAATTCAACAAACCTCCATTCAACCGTGCGACAACCTGAAATTTCGACTCTGAACAAATCATATCAAGCCAATAGAAGTTAGAGTAGTTTCAGTGAAATTCCAGACTTCGGGTATAAGTTTGGTAGTTTTTCAGGATTTACACTTAAGGAGATATCAAGAGAGTGGATGCACTATGGTTTTGTGCAACACTGTTATTCCAATACTCTAGGATATTAGAGTTCATTCAGAGAATAAAAATATTTTCTGCCAAAAATATCTCTAGACTATAAATAGAATTCTGAACTAAATTGGTTCATTAGTTACATTCCATTTAGAGAAAAGTCAAAATTCTCTCTCACGGATCTTCGGGTTTTTATCCCAAATTGTGAGTACTTCAATCTAGTTATGTTATATAGCTTAGATTGTATTTAGAAACATCAAAATCGGACCAAAACCCCAAGATTTGGGAGTTTACCTCCTAAGAATACTCGGGGAGTGAACTCCATTTTAAGGGCCAAAAGTGTCCCAATGCCCCTCAAAGCCTTGGAACTCAAACTAGAAGCCTCCATTGCATGTTTAGGACACCTAAAACAATTAGAATCATGGATGAAAGTGAGTTCACGGCCAAAGATGTTCCGGGGCCATGAACTCCATTTTTGGTTGCCAAAATGCCTTAAAAACCTTCCTTAAGCCAAGAGACAAATTAGGAAAAGTACCCTAGTGTGTTTGGGGCAAGCAAACACCATTAAAACACCAAGAAAAGGGTGTTCATGGCCCAAGATGTTCCAGGGCCGTGAACTCCATAAAATGGTGCCAATTGGTGCCATAAACTCCTCTAAAGCCAAGTACAAAAGCCTAGTTTAGTTCCTAGTTAATTTAGGGACTTGAAAACACCATAAACATCCTCCCAAGGGAGATTACGACCGTAATCTCCCAGGGATATGGTCCCAAGGCCATAAACTCCTAAAAGGATTTATATTATGCCCTATACTCTTCCATAGACCAAGCCATTTAGTAGAAATGCTTATTAGGGCCTTATAGAGCATCAAACATCAAATGGACACATAAGTATGAGTTCACGGCCGTAAACTCATGAGCTCACGGCCGTAAACTCATTTGGTAGTGTTGTTAGGGTCATGAACTCCATTATGGAGTTTTCCTTAAGCCCTACACACAATAGCTTCCCCTACAAACACTTAGATGCAATCCTAGAGGCTAATAACACTTGATAAAGGTGTTTAGCATGTCCTAGGGTGTCTTGACATGTTTATTAGTTGTTTATAGACTAATTTGTTACATATATGTGAAATTATATGTTAACTAGGATCATAAGTGTGTTCAAGACTTCACTTGACACCTAGCGGTCCTACCTCTTCAGTTCATGCGTATCACCCACAACAAGTGAGTTCATACCCCTTAATCAATGTTTTAACTATTTTTAAATATTTTATGGGGGGGATACAAGTAGAATCATGCTACTTATTATATCAATCACATGTGATTAATAAGAAACATTTAAATGATTTATTACTCATTAGCCGTTTTACCAAACAGTTTTCCTTCAAATGTTTTTCATAAACACTTTATGTGCTTAAAAGTCCTTATTACAGTGTACATTTTGCTCTGTATATTACATTTCAAACTTATTTACACTTGTGTTTCAAACAAATGTTTCTTAATACTAAACCGTTTTATCAAACCCATGCCTTCAAAACCCTTTTATAGATCGACATCAAGTTGATCTTTTCTTAGAAAATATTTATGTTCAAAGGTTTTTACAAAACTTATTTTATGCTTTATTATAAATTGCATGCCTCTATATGTATGGTTATATAAGAAATGTTTAAAAGACTTAGGAAGGCTATCCACCCTATTTCCTTTTCGCGCTTGAGATGTGGTCTGGTGGGATATCGGGTACCATCCGAAGCTCGTTTAAATATTAGTTATATATCATGTGTACATATATAGTCATAAAAGGTCTTTCTAGTTCATCCAATGCCCTTGGATAGCAAGGGTATACATCCGTGTTCATACGTACCAGTTATATTACTAGTAAGCTACCATATGGGTAGTTTAGGAAGATATTAGAACTATTACTAGAACGCGATATCACACAATGAGTCAGTTCATTCATGAGTCAATACTTGCTAGATAGAGAGAACATACATTACAGCTAGAACATTATAGTACATTACTATACAATTACATAATTACGTTTACATAGAGATTTTGTTATAAGCATGCCTATATTTGTATAGTTATATAAGTAATGTTTAAAATACTTAGGAAGGCTATCCACCCTATTTCCTTTTCGCGCTTGAGATGTGGTCTGGTAGGATATCGGGTACCATCCGAAGGTCGTTTAAACATTAGTTATATATCCTGTATACATATATGGACATAATAGTTCCTTTCAGTCAGTTCAGTGCCTTTGGGTAGCAAAGGCATACTTTCATATACTTTTACATGATTACGCTTACATAAGTACATATACATGAATACGTTAACAAAATTGTGATCCACTGTATCGGAGCATCCCTTAAATGTATTGGCCCGAGTTGTAGCCAGAGTCTCTTGGAGGAAGAGCGTGAGTTTGCGTATAGATCTATACTGGATTGACTATCCTACACCTTGCTACTAGCTACAGCCGGACCTGCAGGTCTGCGGGTGCCAAACGTCATTCCGTTTTATGAG
Source organism: Lactuca serriola (assembly GCF_051521515.1). Taxonomy (NCBI): domain Eukaryota; kingdom Viridiplantae; phylum Streptophyta; class Magnoliopsida; order Asterales; family Asteraceae; genus Lactuca; species Lactuca serriola. The sequence goes on along the minus strand of NC_136410.1, from coordinate 147,351,751 downwards.
CATTCGTATGTCGTTGTTACCATACAATTGTATGGTGCAATTAATCACATAATACCTTAATATAAATCCGGTTTAAGGTAGTTAGTACAGCAGTAGTTCCTATAATACAACACTACAGTACTACATTTATTTTCCCTTTACATATATTTAATGATCTTTTCACTTAAACATTTAATGTAAAAACTATATTTTGATAATGATAGTTACACTTGGAAAATTACACACCTTTACAAGAAACGAACATTTAGAACAGTTAAGTCTTGGTAGAAGACTACATTCAGAACAGTTATGTCTTGGTAGAAGACTACATTGAGAACAGTTAGGTCTTGGTAGAATACACCCTTATTTAATAGTAGGGATCATAGGGATTTCTAGGGTTTTTCAAACATTTACAGTAGTTTTACAAACATTTTATACTTACAGTTCATCTACATTTTTCCATACTTACAGCTCATTTACAAACAATTTCTTCCATACAAATTAAGACACTAAAATACTTATGATCTCACCAGCTTCAAAGCTGATACTCACTTGCAAAATTACTTATATCCTCAGGTCATCTTAGACAGGTACCGATGCAAGGATTAGGGAAGATGGAGCTCGTTGAAGACTCATCATTCATTTTGATTTATGCTTTAGTGTTTATCAAAATTTGACAGAACACAATTGTATAATAATTATATTATTAATGCAATGGATGATGTTGTTGCTTGATTACTACTTTTCATTGTTGTGATACTGTACATGACATCCTCCGCCCTGAACATTTCCGCCGTTCTTGGTTTTGGGGTGTGACAGATTGGTATCAGAGCATTGTTTATAGTGAATTAAATATATCAACCCATAAAAGATATACTAACCATAAATACATAAGGGATTAAAAATACTCTGACCAAGAGTTTATACTTTAAATAATAAAATATTTAATAAACTATATATGCCTGCATTCATACTAAAATCAGTGTCACTAGGACAATACAAAAGAATTACGATTGTTGGGCAACTCAAGTGGGCTTAAAGACATATGGTCAAAACTAGGAAGATATAGCCTGATCACCTATATTATCCGAAGGTTGACTAACATGTGCCTAAGTGTAGTTGTGTGGTTGCAACAAATCTAAAATCTTACCAACCCTACCACAATGAGAACAGTAGAACATAACATTAAACTTAAAATACTACAGGAGTATTTGGTGTTACTATAAGTAGGTTATACCTGAGAACTAAAACAGGATCTTCATTACTAAGTTGATAGTTGCTAAGTGGATACACTAAGGATATATGTAATTAGGATGTTATAGACTTAGTGTAGTTGTGTGGTTGCAACAAATCTAAAATCTTACCAACCCTACCACAATGAGAACAGTAGAACATAACATTAAACTTAAAATACTACAGGAGTATTTGGTGTTACTATAAGTAGGTTATACCTGAGAACTAAAACAGGATCTTCATTACTAAGTTGATAGTTGCTAAGTGGATACACTAAGGATATATGTAATTAGGATGTTATAGACTTAGAATCTGTGAAATTTTACTTTACCCCGATTCTGTGTGAATTTGGAGTTAAGGTCACATATTCGAAGGCCTATCCTGTTTCGATTACATATAACTGGTATGCACTTCACAAATAGCGATTTAACTAATGAAGATTTTCTAAATAATTATTTAGATAGTTCGTCTAATAATTATTTTCTTACCCCAATTCTCGCATAGATAACATGGAAGGACTCCATCCTCACGGCAACCAGTACCTTCCGAATGAGGTCATTGCTGGTTGGTTTGGAGAAGAACCAAAGATTGATCATCCTATCTCTTTGAATGATCACCATGATGAAAACCTTTCGGATGGTGCAAATTCTGAATCAGAGGTTGAGAACCTACCCCGAGCAACTCCCTTTCCAATTCCTAACCCTCGTCCGGCTTTTCATGGCCCGACCCCTGAGTGGGTGGAATGCTTGAAAACATTGAGCCAAGGACAAGATCAGCCCATGCCATTTAATGGCGACCGAAGCTTTTACGACCTGAGCAATGGGGGCTCAGCATACCGAATCATGCCAATCTTGGTCCGCAGAGTGGCCCGAAATGAGATTCAAGACAGGACAACCCTATATCAGATTACCGAAGTTGTCGCAGATGCGAGAATGCATGCCCTCCACACCATTCGTCTAGAAGATGCTCGAGATAGATCTAAGAGAAACCATGAAACCCTGCTTCAGGCACTAGCTGAATCACGAGCCGGAATCATAGAGCTCCGAGTTCGCCAGAGGGTGTACGAAAGACACCTACTTGATGTGGAACGTCAACTGGCTGAACTGAGAGTTCACCTGAGGGATGACCGTCGTCAGTAGTAGATTCTTTACCTTACTTCCCTTGTTAGAAAGTAATCGTTTTCTGTCTTTTCCCGATGTGGCATTTTCTATGAAATTATCTTGTACAGTAAGTACTTTTAGTTAGGTCTTTATGCTGTCAGGAACTATCTTCTGTATATATGATGTAAGACCTTTACAAGGTCATTTTCCCGAATCTTTACGTCATGAATATCAAAGATATTAACAGCTGGCTAACTTCTGTGTCATTTCCTTTATTCAAGTACTCTCATCATACTTTCATGGGAGTCTATCTGAAACCTGCTTTAGTCAAGTCATTGGACTATAGCAAGTTAGATCCGGAGACATTTCCAAGTCTCCTTTAGTGGTTGCATCCTATTATTCACCAACCCACGATACCTCAGCTTGAACGACAAACGTTTTGAGACCATTCTATAAACTCACTTCCATTCTGTACTAGGACTGCATCATAGGGATGTAGGTCAACCTTTCGAGAACATACTCTTATTCTTTTCTTGAGCAATTGAAGTACATCTAGGGTCAACCAGAATCGCTCACAAAATCCTTATCATTCGCGCTAACAGAATCATATCGTCATCAAGAAACAATCATCTTCATACATACATCTCTTTCTTCTAGATCGCTTTTCCAGCGAAGCCGTCATATCAGAAGACTGAAGTACTCATGCATCAAGAACCTCATAGTTCTTTTCTTTTCCGAAGAAACCCCTAAAGTACCACTCGTGCAGTACGTCAAGTTCAATCCAAGGATTCATACGATTGATCTATCACTGAGGAATGTATGCATAAGAGTGATATATAATCAAGGTTCTACAGGTTTAGAATTGATGATTCCACTTTAACTTCTTTTTCCCCGATGGGATGTGAGCTTAAAGAAGAATCAGTTATTCGACTACCTTTTCAATCTTAATTATATACGACTCATATACACGAGATTGTGATTGTGAAACCATATATGAATTCTAATATGAACTTCAGGATGGATAACTATCTAAGTATATGAGTAATCCCATCGTCATGTGAACCAACTTAGAATCCAGTATGACTCCCGTAAACGGATCGTCCTACTGCCTAAACACTCTGGAGATACAAGAACAGTACAAACAACTTAGCGAACTACATAGAAATAGAATTAGAAGACTAGGCTTCTCACCCTGGAGAACTCCGTTCTTATTCTTCCAGAGATCGACGGATTGCATCGTATGTGCCTCGGATATCGAGGACTCCGTCCAGATTCTTTCATTAGAAATCGTTGTCTTTGCCTCACATAGGTGAATTGGTTGAGCAAATGCAAGGAAAGAATTACTTTCAAAAATGGATCTGAGATCCGAATATCACCAGTTTGAGTGCTAGGGAAGGATGTTCGGAAGACTATCTTCCGAACTCGATGCGGACACTTCGAGTCCGTAGTGATACCCTTCGGATACGACCAATACGCCCATAGCTTTCATGAGCTAAATGAGTAGGGTACGTCTTTCTTACTTGGATCAGTTCATCATTTCTCCATGTAATGACTTACTTATCTACCCTCGTAGTAAGAAGGAACCTCTGGAAACATCACCCTCGGAGATACTTTTCGCAAAGTTCTCTGAACTCGAGTTTTGGAATTGAAGAATCAAAATTTCCTAAGACACATTATTAATGATGTGGGAATTTTTGAGTACTCTTTCAATTTGTCAAAACTGTTGAGAATTCGTTGGCACCAGAGACGCCGAAAGACATTCGCCAAATTCTAGGTCTTATAGACCTACTATCTTAGTTCATTCATAACCCCTCAAAAATTACAGAAACCTTTACGACCATGACCCATCAAGGAGTGGCCCTTGACTGGGAAGTTAAACAAGAAAAGGAACCTTTGGAATTCCAAGTGAGTGACCAAGTTCTCTAGGAAGCCTTACTCAGGGAACGGCTTAATACGCTTCGTAAGCATGGAAAGCTAAATCCAAGATAGATAGGACCTACGAGATTCTTACCAGAATTGGTCCTGTATCTCGCAAACTAGACCTACTCCGAGAACTCAGTAACATACATTCTACTCTTCGCGTCTCGATCGCGAAACCATACCTTTCCGTTAGGACTCTTGTAAGTCCACTCGTCGAGATCCTCGCCTTCGTGTTAGAATCGTAGTGACCCTCAACCGAGAGGTCAAGCGGACGAAGCAACACCGTCACCCATTAGTGAAGGTTCGTTGGGATACCAACCGAGAACCCGATTTTACTTAGGTGCGCTAGAACCAATTGATTAGGAAGTTTCCTCCTCACGATTCTATTATTCGTACATACTTCCTTGCCTAAATTCTAATTTCGGGAAGAAATTCCCTTTAACAGGGGGATGATCTGACAACCCGAAATTTCCATTCTGAACAAACCATATCAACCGAATAGAAGTTAGAACAGTTTCAGTGAAATTCCAGACTTCGGGTATAAGTTTGGCAGTTTTTCAGGATTTACACTTAAGGAGATATCAGGAGAGTGGATGCACTATGGTTTTGTACAACACTGTTATTCCAATACTCTAGGATATTAGAGTTCGTTCAGAGAATAAAAATATTTTTTGCCAAAAATATCTCTGGAATATAAATAGAATTCTGAACCAAATTGGTTCATTAGTTACATTCCATTTAGAGAAAAATCAAAATTCTCTCACGGATCTTTGGGTTTTTTATCCCAAATTGTGAGTACTTCGATATAGATTTGTTATATATCTTAGATTGTGTTTAGAAACATCAAAATCGAACCAAAACCCCAAGATTTGGGAGTTTACCTCCCAAGAATACTCGGGGAGTAAACTCCATTTTAAGGGCCAAAAGTTCCTAATGCCCCTCAAAGCCTTGGAACTCAAACTAGAAGCCTCCACTGCATGTTTAGGACACCTAAAACAATTAGAATCATGGATGAAAGTGAGTTCACGGCCAAAGATGTTCCAGGGCCGTGAACTCCATTTTTGGTTGCCAAAATGCCTTAAAAACCTTCCTTAAGCCAAGAGACAAATTAGGAAAAGTACCCTAGTGTGTTTGGGGCAAGCAAACACCATTAAAACACCAAGAAAAGGGTGTTCATGGGCCAAGATGCTCCAGGGCCGTGAACTCCATAAAATGGTGCCAATTGGTACCATAAACTCCTCTAAAGCCAAGTACAAAAGCCTAGTTTAGTTCCTAGTTAATTTAGGGACTTGAAAACACCATAAACATCCTCCCAAGGGAGATTACGGCCGTAATCTCCAAGGGTGTCTTGACTTGTTTATTAGTTGTTTATAGACTAATTTGTTACATATGTGTGAAATTATATGTTAACTAGGATCATAAGTGTGTTCAAGACTTCACTTGACACCTAGCGGTCCTACTTCTTTAGTTCATCCGTATCACCCACAACAGGTGAGTTCATACCCCTTAATTAATGCTTTAACTATTTTTAAATGTTTTATGGGGGGGGGGATACAAGTAGAATCATGATACTTATTATATCAATCACATCTGATTAATAAGCAACATTTAAATGATTTATTACTCATTAGCCGTTTTACCAAACAGTTTTCCTTCAAATGTTTTTCATAAACACTTTATGTGTTTAAAACTCCTTATTACACTGTACATTTTACTCTGTATATTACATTTCAAACTTATTTACAATTGTGTTTCAAACAAATGTTTCTTTATACTAAACCGTTTTATCAAACCCATGCCTTCAAAACCCTTTTATAGATCGACATCAAGTTGATCTTTTCTTAGAAAATATTTATGTTCAAAGGTTTTTAGAAAACTTATTTTATGCTTTTATTATAAATTGCATGCCTCTATATGTATGGTTATATACGAAATGTTTAAATGACTTAGGAAGGCTATCCACCCTATTTCCTTTTCGCGCTTGAGATGTGGTCTGGTGGGATATCGGGTACCATCCGAAGCTCGTTTAAATATTAGTTATATATCATGTGTACATATATAGTCATAAAAGGTCTTTCCAGTTCATCCAATGCCCTTGGATAGCAAGGGTATACATCCATGTTCATACGTACCAGTTATATTACTAGTAAGCTACCATATGGGTAGTTTAGGAAGATATTAGAACTATTACTAGAACTATTACTAGAACGCGATATCACACAATGAGTCAGTTCATTCATGAGTCAATACTTGCTAGATAGAGACAACATACATTACAGCTAGAACATTACAGTACATTACTGTACAATTTCATAATTACGTTTACATAGAGATTTTGTTATAAGCATGCCTATATTCGTATAGTTATATAAGTAAGGTTTAAAAGAATTAGGAAGGCTATCCACCCTATTTCCTTTTCGTGCTTGAGATGTGGTCTGGTGGGATATCAGGTACCGTCCGAAGTTCGTTTAAACATTAGTTATATATCTTGTATACATATATGGACATAATAGTTCCTTTCAGTCAGTTCAGTGCCTTTGGGTAGCAAAGACATACGTTCATATACTTTTACATGATTACGCTTACATAAGTACATATACATGAATACATTAACAAAATTGTGGTCCACTATATCGGAGCATGCCTTAAATGTCATGGCCCGAGTTGTAGCCAGAGTCTCTTGGAGGGAGAGCGTCAGTTTGCGTATAGATCTATACTGGATTGACTATCCTACACCTTGCTGCTAGCTACAGCCAGACCTGCAGGTCTGCGGGTGCCAAGCGTCATTCCGTTTTACGAGCATTCGTATGTCGTTGTTACCAGTCAATAGTATGGTGCAATTAATCACATAATACCTTAATATAAATCCAGTTTAAGGTAGTTAGTACAGCAGTAGTTCCATTAATACAACACTACAATACTACATTTATTTTCCCTTTACATATATTTAGTGATCTTTTCACTTAAACATTTAATGTAAAAACTATATTTTGATAATGATAGGTACACTTGGAAAATTACACACTTTTACAAGAAACGAACAATTAGGACACTTAAGTCTTGGTAGAAGACTACATTGAGAACAGTTAGGTCTTGGTAGAAGACACCCTTATTTAATAGTAGGAATCATAGGGATTTCTAGGGTTTTTCAAACATTTACAGTAGTTTTACAAACATTTTTATACTTACAGTTCATCTACATTTTTCCATACTTACAGTTCATTTACAAAAAATTTCTTACCTACAAATTAAGACACTAAAATACTTATGATCTCACCAGCTTCAAAGCTGATACTCGCTTTCAAAATTACTTGTATCCTCAGGTCATCTTAGACAGGTACCGATGCAACGATTAAGGAAGATGGAGCTCGTTGAAGACTCATCTTTCATTTTGATTTATGCTTTAGTGTTTATCAAAATTTGATAGAACATAATTGTATAATAATTATATTATTAATGCAATGGATGATGTTGTTGCTTGTTTACTACTTTTCATTGTTGTGATACTGTAGATGACGTCCTCCGCCCCCGAACATTTCCGCCGTTCTTGGTTTTGGGGTGTGACAAACTGTAACTTCGGTCCTCAGAAAAACTACTCTCGATATCCTAAAGGCTCTCAGAACAATCAACCAAAGGAGATACCGCAGTCTCCTCAGAATAATGACTCCGGTACTCAATCAGAAGACAAGACAGATGTTGTGATTTGTCACAAATACAATAAAGAAAATCACTTCGCAAAAGATTGTAAGGCCAATGTAGTCAAGGACAGAGCATTCTATCTTAGAATCACTCAAGAGTTGGAAGAAAAAGAAAAGGCAAGGGCATATATGGCTCAAGTTAAAATTGACCATCAAGTTTGGTCATCAGGAGATGAAGGGAAAAGGGAAAATCTGCATGCTGGCCAATGCGGATGATGATGGGTCAACAATGTTGAACAAAAGCTACTGCTACATGGCAAAGGCTGGGACTCTAAGCATCGTTGAATACGTAAAACTCATGATCCAAACTTTAAATTATATCATGCATGACTGTCAACCCTACATAGATGATCTTAATGACACTTGTGATGCCGTCCTTACAGAATATAACAAAGCCCTAGATGAGACGAACATTGCGTCCCAAGAAATTTTCCATGTGAGAGGAAGACTGGATAACAAGAGACATAAGATGGCAATGTTAGAGAGGGATCTAGAGTTAGAGAAAGATACTAGAATGTTAAGTGAAACTCAGTTGGAGATAGCGTTGAACCAAAGAGATTTAGCTCAGAGAAAAATTGGATGCCTAAATCTCTTAATTGAAAAATTGTTTAACGAAAGTGAGGCTATTGAAAATTTGTAAACAATGGAACCGTGCACAATACATATAATTGGTGTTGGTCAAATGGGTATCCTACCGCAATGGATTCCTCACCTCGGTTCAACAAAGATAAAATGTATGTCCCTCCTGATACAGAATTTCATTTCCCTGTCAATGACAAGACTTTTCCCGAAGATATCAAAACTCACTTCGGTAGATTACACAATTTGAGCAATAATTGTGTCACTGAGGAAATTGTGCCCGATGATTCTAGTCACACATGTGATCAAACTCCCGTCAGTGGCACCACTCTTTCAAATTCTCAAACTTCATCCATAGTTGATGAAGAAATTGTTGTTGAAGTCCCATCTTTGTCCTCGGACCATAGTGTTCCACACTATAGTCAAATGCCTCAGAAGTGTCCCACCGCAGTCTCATCTAAAACCTACTCTGCTGTAGTCAAATCATCTTTGCAAAAAGCGTCAGTTCAAGGAACTACAACACTTCAAGCAATTTTTCATGAGTTGCCGATAGAAATTTTCGAAGTAGGCCAATGCTCTCAAATTCCAGAATCCTCAAGTTCTGATGATTGTAGTCCACATTTTCAAAATCGTTCAAAAAATCTCAGGAAACCGCAGTTGAATAACAATGACTGCGGTTCACCAAAATCTTTGGCAAAAAGAGCTTTCAAAGAAGAAATTAGATCTCGAAACAAAAGCAGAAAAAGTTTTCCAAAAAATAAGAAACAAGTGAGAATTCCAAAATCCAGGAGTCCAGAAAAATTTGTTTTCAAAAATTATATTTCAAAAAACTCTTCTTTCATGAAAACAAACAAAAAGGGAAGTTCAGTTTCAAAAGTCATTCCTGCTACTTTTGACACAACCCAAAAAGGTGTCAAACTTGTAAGAAACTACGTTTTTCAGGACTATTCCCAAAATGACCCTAAATGGAAAGGAATTTTACCCACTCCAACAATTTTAAAATCACATCAAAACAAGTGGGAAGGAATTTTGCCAAATCCACCTAAAGGGACTTAAAGATTTACACGTGCTAAACCTCGTTCAAAACAAACTTTTCAAAAATAAAATGTCAAATCTTTCAGAAGTTACCCACCTCGGACCAATACCAAGTCCAATTCATCCTATAAACCGCTGACCAAGCACAATGTCAGATTCAATGACAAACCCTCTTTTTGTAAATGTCAGTGCAGCTGTCAGAAGTTTTTATCTCATGTCAAGTCAAATCAAAGTCAGAAATCTCGTACTTTTCAGAAACCTCGTTGTAGGGTCCGTTGGGTGTTGCGTCTTGGGCTCGTTCATTAGTCCAATTTTGTATCCGGATTGGGCCTGTCCATCCGTGACCACAACCGAAAGGTTCATTTCGAACCTCAAGTCAGGAAAGCTTCTCATTCCAATTTCTTTTCCTCTAATTCTTCTCGTTCTCAATCTTCTTCTAAGCCTAATTTTGGTACTACACCAAATTCAAGATCGTCAACGGATTTGAAAGGAAAAAGGAAGATTTCCTCAGCTAATGAAGACCGAAAGCAGGCTAAAGTCCAAACACCAGAACCCGAATCCAAAACACCTGCGTCTAATTCTAATAAAATCAAAGTGTTTACTATTAAAAGGAAATATGAAACAACCTTAATAAAATGAACATATCTCGTTAATGTTTCTCTTACTATTCCCGTTTCTGTAAAAGGCTCACGTGGACCCAAGAAACTTTAGGTTCCTAAATCTGCCTAATTTTTGCAGGTTATTAGTGACGAGCAGTTTGACGACGAATGGTACATAGACAGTGGCTGCTCATGTCACATGACAGGAAGGAAGGAAGAGCTAAGGGAGTTTCGGTCACTTCAAAATGGTGGCAATGTCAAGTACGGTAACAACTCTTATGGGACGATAAAGGGTTATGGGATGATAACTAATGGATACTTTACAATAAGGAAGGTGGTGTATGTAGAAGGGTTGCAGCATAATCTCATCAGTGTATCTCAACTGGTAGGAGGTACCGGTCTCAAAGTCTCGTTCGACGACAAAGGTTCAGAAATTATAGAGAAGAAATCCAACAGAGTCATTCTCAAATCAGATCGAAAAGGTGAAATGTTTCCTCTGGATCTCAGACCAATCAAAGGTAATCCAGCCATATGTCTTTTGTCCAAAGCTCATTCAGATGAAAGTTGGTTGTAGCACCGAAGTCTTTCACATCTCAACTTCAAAGACATCAACAAGCTTGTCACCGGCGGTCATGTTCGGGGTCTTCCATTGCTTAAGTTTGATCGAGAACACTTATGTGCTGCATGTGAAATGGGAAAACAAAGTAGTCAAAGTCACCCAACCATCATAAACACCAAAGTTGTTGAACCACTTTAGTTGATTCACATCGACTTATGTGGTCTGTCATCAATCGAGAGCATTGGCGGTAACAAGTATATCCTTGTTATTGTTTATGACTTCTCACGTTTTACTTGGGTATTCTTTCTAAAGCACAAATATGAGGCGACTCCCAAGCTGAAGATCTTTATCAAGCAAGTAGAAGTGCAACTGAGGAAAGTCGTTCAAAAAATCAGGAGCGACAATGGACTGGAATTCAAGAACAAAGAATTTGAAGATTTCTTAACTGAAAAAGGCACCTGTGTGAGGCGGCCTGAACCATGCTAAGTTTTGCTTCTCTTCCTTTATATTTCTGGGTTGACGCTATTTCTGCAACATGTTTTACTCAGAATAGGTCTTATCTCAACAAGCATTTCTCTCTCAATCCTTATGAGATTATTAACGACAGGAAGCCGAATGTCAAGTTCTTTCACGTGTTCGGTTCCAGGTGCTTCATCTTCAACTCCAAATAACATCGCAACAAGTTTGATGTCAAAGATGATGGAGGAATCTTTCTGGGATATTCTCTTACTTCAAAGGCATACAGGGTTTTAACTAAGCGTTCTAAAAGAATTGAAGAAACCTATTATGTGACGTTCGATGACAATTACGTCAAGAAGCTAAAGTCTACCGAAGAAGCAATTGGAGAGATTTTCTCTCAAACAGGTCAAGTCACAGCCTCAATCGCCAATTTATTTGACCAGTTCATCGACTTATTTGATGAACCTAAGAAAGCCACTCTTTCGGAAGCCAATGCAGTAGACAACAAAATCGATCACCTTAAGCAGATTATCGAAGATGCAGCCAAACAAATGGGAGAAGGAGACCCAGTTCAAAACGAACCTCCCCAGAGCGGTACTTCAATCGATGGGGAGAATCAATTCTCTTCAAAACAACAGGGCTCACATATTCAGGGGGAGAATCCAATCTTTGACGGACCCGAAAGTACAGCTACACCCGAAAGTCTAGTAGCACCTGAAAGCCCAGCTACACCCGAAAGTCCTGTAGCACCCGAAAGCCCAGCTACACCCGAAAGTCCAGTGACAACCGAAAGTCTGGTTGAAGAAAGAATTTTTGGGTCCAATCCAAACGATTCATCATCTGTCGAGGGGGACAATTCTGATATGCTATATGACGATGATACTCAAACATAATTAGAAGAAATGGTGGATGCTGAATTGGATCCATCCTATGACCTAAATTATCTTCCTCTCACCAAATGGACCAGAGATCATCCGGTATCTCAAGTAGTGGGTGACGCATCAGACAAAGTTCTAACTCGTTCACAACAGAAAGCGAGACAAATTGCTTTATTCTCCAAAGTAGAGTTCCGCATGTTTAATTCTTTCGTGTCCAAAATTGAGCCGAAGACCGTCAATATTGCTCTCGATCATTCTGATTGGGTTCAGGCAATGAAAGATGAACTCAATGACTTTGAAAGAAATAAGGTTTGCCGTCTCATTCCAACACCGAAAGATGCCTCAGTCGTAGGTCTCAAATGGGTATTCAGAAACAAAATGGATAAGGAGGGTAATGTGATTCGAAATAAGGCTCGGCTAGTGGTAAAAGGTTACTGCCAGGAAGAAGGAATTGATTACGAAGAGACATTTGCTCCGGTAGCAAGGCTGGAATCTGTTCGAATATTTCTTGCCTATGCTGCACACAAGAATTTCGAGGTCTACCAAATGGATGTGAAGTGCGCTTTTCTGAACGGGGAACTTGAAGAAACTGTGTACGTGGAGCAACCTCCTGGTTTCGTGAATGCAAAGTATCTAAATCACTGCTACATCTTAGATAAAGTAGTTTACGGTCTGAAACAAGCACCTAGGGCCTGGTATGAAACACTAACTAAGTTTTTAAAGATGTCTAAATTCAAACAAGGTTCGGTTGACCCAACCGTCTTTCGTAAAAAGGAAGGTAACCACCTTATGATAGTTCAGATCTATGTCGATGATATCATTTTTGGCTCAACGAATCCTAGCCTAACAGCTGAATTCAGAAAGTTGATGGAGACAAAATTTGAAATGAGCTCAATGGGTCCGATTAACTTTTTCCTTGGTTTAAATATTAGACAGGGACCCGAAGGCATCTTTATAAACTAGGAAGCATATACCAAGACTCTTCTTGCTAAATTCGGCATGATGGGAGATTCAAAGGTCAAAGTCCCTATGGCGTTTGGTACCAAGCTCACACCATCATTGGAAAAATCGGCAGTTAACATAACGCTATATCGCCAAATGATTGGTTCCTTGATGTACCTTACAGCTAGCAGACCCGATATAATGTTTTCTGTGTGCTATTGTGCCAAGTTTCAAGCAAATCCTCGTGAACCACACATGCTAGCAGTGAAGAATATACTCCGGTATTTGAAGAGAACCACCTCTCTCGGTCTCTGGTATCCCTCAAACTCAGGTTTCTTTGTTCAAGCCTACCCAGATGCAGACCTTGGAGGATGTGGTTTAGACAGCAAAAGCACTACAGGAGGCTGTCAGTTCCTCGATGGGAAGTTGGTGAGCTGGCAATCTAAGAAACAAACATGTGTTTCTCTATCTACAGCTGAAGCAGAGTACATTGCAGCCGCCTCCTGCACATCTCAAGTAATTTGGATCCAAAGCCAACTCCGGGACTATGGACTCAATATGAAAAAGATCCCTCTATATTGCGATTCAGAAAGTGCAATCAGGATTTTTCATAACCCGGTGCAACACTCCAAGACCAAATATATTGCATTGCGGTATCACTTTATTAAGGATCATGTGGAAGACGGAAACATAGAGATTCACTTTGTTCGAACCACCGATCAACTGGCTGACATCTTCACCAAAGCCCTTCCTGAAGCAAGTTTTAATAAAATTCTACAAGGACTAGGTATGATGGAATCGGAGTCAGTACCAAAAACACCTTCTCAAAACTAAAAGTTGGAAGCGAAATGAACCGAACGTTAGGTCTATTTCGGGTTCGGTTCACATGGGAACCAAAATAAACCGAGCGCTTGGTCTATTTCGGGTTCGGTCCCATTGCACTTGTTTTCGCTTATGTCAAAAAGGTGGTATCTTTGGCTGTAAACCTTTGTACTATTATTTTCCAAAAAAAAAATTTATTCCAAAATTTTTTTAGGAACCGAAATGAACCAAGCGTTCGATCTATTTCGGGTTCGGTTCTAATTTTTTTTTTCTGTTTGGTTTGTTTTGTTTTTTTCTTTGCCAAATTATCAAAAAATCCAAAAATATTTTCTTTTTCTATCTTTCTCTACTTCTATTTGTATTCATCGTTTATGGATTATCGATGGGGCAGGTATCATTCTCACACTTTCTACTAGTTAAGTGTCCCTAGAAGCATGCTGTTGCATGTCGTCCAAAGCCTCAACTGATTCTGAATAAAGTCTTACTGACTTGGTATATACAAACCTTGTCTTCCCAATTAGGCTGATACATTTATTCTAATCATGAGCTACCTTACTCTTTTCTCATATGAGATAAGAGTTTTCTGCTTAGTCACTATTTTTGTAGCAGAGGTACATTGGTATCTTTACACCTCCTCAAATATTTTTCTCCATCATATTCGCTTCATACAAGTAACCCTTGAGACTCTTAGAAATTACCACCGAGGTTTATGGTTACCAAATCTCTGTGTTTGTGATCTTAGCTTCGTGTCACTACGTCGTGAAACCCACAATTCAATACCTACTATGCATTGACGGTGAACAATTAAATTTGCTCTAGTTTTCACTCACAAATTAACGAATCCACCCAAGTGGTTGTACCATGAAATCTCTAATTTTTCTTTTTTGTGTGTTTCTTATGAAATTGTTACATACAATAACATTTCTTCCCTTACAATCCAATTTTAATTTTTCTTGAGATTTAACACCAAGTATTTCCAACACGTCACTTAAATATTATCCAAACCTACTTGTTCAACAGACCACATTGGTCTCACAAGTTCTTCAGTCGATTTCTGTCTTATGTTAAGATCAGGAGTTCTGAACTGAAGCGAAAGCCTCCCAATAAGCCTTATTAAAAGATGCCTTTCAACACTTCTTAACTAGTGATTGATCGTAATTTAACGGGAAACCACACAAACATTTTAAGGTCTCTCTTGACTTTGAAGGAAGAGATTCGTGCCCGGGATCCACAGTTTTGTGTCTCTATTGACATCACAAATTCCCACATATATGTAGATTTATTTCTTTATCTTGGACACTCTATGCACAAAAATCTTTTTGATTTTCCGAAAATCTGGTTTCCTTCATTAAAAGCTATTTTTTTGGCTCCGGGATTTAATGCTATATTCTAAATGGGATGTTGTTCTTAATGCTACACGTGTTCACTTTTATCTATGAAGACAACTCATTTTAAAAGGATAAGTTGCTGAGTCAGCCGAAAGTCTAAACGTTTTGGTATTCAAAAGGGCATTTGATGGGAAAGCGTGCAAAACGGAAGAGTTTTTCTCTCTCATGCGTAATCATAGGGGTTGCTAAACTGTCACGTGTCACACCCCCGAACCGGACGGCAGAAACGTCCGAGGGCTCTTGTGACTTAAATTGAATACCATCACAATGAATATACATGAATCATAACATAATTCATCGCCATTTGATAGTAAATCTAAGCAAAACACCATGACATCGCTTGGTACTTATTCTTCAGTTTATCTGTTACCTGAGAATACAAGTTATTTTGAAAATATTCAACATAAAAATGTTGGTGAGTTCATAAGCATGTTTGTGAAAATGATTTGTATAACTTTGAAAACCACCAGAAAATCTGATATTTTCTGAAACGAGTATTTTATACAAGAAAAAGTGTGAAGATCCGTAAGTATGCTTGTCGATTTTTTTAAACATGTATAATTGTTGAACTTTGTACACATCACATAGGTAAAAGTGTTGAACTCCCCGGGAAAACCCGATGTTTTCCTAATACATAAAATTACGTATCTTATTTATTTATTGTTATAGCGATACGACGATCTTTTATGATTACCCAGGTGACATTGGATTAATTATGGGTTGTGAGTTGTTATATTCACGCATTAATGAAAATGACTAGTTTATAACTACCAAATACAAACAATCCTTTAGGCGTCGTCCGTACTACTCACTTAATCCAACCACCTTGACTTCTCTTGATTTACGCCACGAATCTGTCTACTCGATAATTCCAGGTGACATTGGATTAATTATGGGTTGTGAGTTGTTATAATCACGCATTAATAAAAATGACTATTTTATAACTACCAATTACAAACGATCCTTTAGGCGTCGTCCGTAAGACTCACTTAATCCAACCACCCTGACTTCTCATAGCCCCACAACCGAGGAGAAAGGAGGGTACCAAGCCCTCTTTTGTTCCACAAGTTCTTCAAGACTATCGGGAATGCGAAAGGTACTTGGCCCGACTCGCATTTGACTTCTCGACTTCGCTAGCAGTACCAATGGACCCTTGGGGCCCAACAGCACAATAAAGCTATTGAAAGTCCTTTTACATTGAATTAGGTCATTGAAGGCCCAATAACATGTAAGCGCGTTCCCTTCGGGCCTAAAGATCATGTTATTGGGCTAGCTAGGCCCAACAAGCACAATTTGAAACTTTCAAGCCCAAAGATTGAATATTGACTTCTCGTAAATTTCGTGTGTTTATTGAAGTACTATTGTTTATTGATCTTTGATTTGTTATTGATTCGAGACTGAATCAATTCCTTTGGTAACGATATTGGTCTTGAAGGTGTATTGGTTATTACGTTTCGCCGGTAGTCGTGGATCTCGTATTTTGTTTTAATGGATTTATTTGTTTAAAAGTAAGATTTTTATCTTTTCACGACCCTTCTTTTGTAAAAAGACGTTCTTGGCCGAATAAGCCAAAAATTTAGGATTAAGGCCCAATTTTTGTAAGAATAACACTTTAATCTCCATTTTGTTCAAAACTTGTTTTGATAACTATTTTGTATTAAAAATAGCATTTTAAAACCCCTTTTTGTCAAAAATAGCATTTTTGGCTTGATTTTTGTGAAAATGCACGTTTTCTTATTTTTGAGCTTTTCCGACCTAGTTGTTTGAAAATTTGTAGAAAAAATCATCGTAAGTCGAAATTTGGATCCGTAAACTCTCAAAGTTTAGAAATTTTGTCTACTTTGTTCACAAGTTTTCTCAAAATTTTTAATGGCATCTAACAAGTGTGAAATTGATCATCTTCACAGGTTGGTCCAAAATAATTTCAAATATGAGAGGCAGTTTTGTAAAATTCGCCAAAAATTGTAG
The DNA here is from genome assembly GCF_051521515.1 of Lactuca serriola. Classification (NCBI taxonomy): domain Eukaryota; kingdom Viridiplantae; phylum Streptophyta; class Magnoliopsida; order Asterales; family Asteraceae; genus Lactuca; species Lactuca serriola. The sequence continues at coordinate 147,334,592 of NC_136410.1, read as the reverse complement.
AACAATCGTATGAAAACGTGCGAGTAGTCATTTTAAAGGTATAAGCCTGAACGTTATGAATGTAAAATAGTTTTGAAAAATACTTCCATTTGGATGGTCAAAACAGTCCGATATTGGACCAAAACGTTCCTGTCAAGGGCTGTTTTGTGAGTTTAGTTTATAGATCTTTGAATACAACACTCGTTTTTGCTATATCAAGTGTACAAATCCCAAATCTACCAGTTTAAATGTATTATATGTGATAAAACATACTTTTCTCATGATTCATATGAAGATCCTAGTGATACACTTCAAGTTTCTTAACATATTTTTAGATTAGTGAAGAAATCAACACATAATCACCAAATGTTTCAAGAAAACACACTTAATCGTGCATAAATATATAGATCTACACATATGACTTGTATTCTCCCCCGAAAAACAAGTGAAAACAGAAATCAAGGGGGTATGAACTCACCTTTTCTTGTTGTTCTCGGTTTCTAGGTGAAGAAGTGAAGAGATCTTGGTCCTAGCAAGCTTCTTGAAGAACTTTGGAACTTAGATGGCTCTAAGATCCATGGTCACCAATTTGCATGAGTTAAGAGAAGATTTTTGAAGTAATCAAGAGACTAGACCATGGATCTAAGCATAAACTTACCAAGGATGATGATTTTGGTGAAGAATCCTCTTGAAAACACCCTAGATCTTTGAAATTTTGGATGGAAGGAAAGGATGTTCTTGAGAGAATATTGGTTAAGTTTGAGAAGAGAGATAGATTAGAGTGAGAGAGAGATGGCCGAGAGTTAGAGAAGAGAGAGGGAAAACGTAGGGGTTGACTTATAGGAAAAGCTTGGATATATGGGAAGTAATTTCCTTGGATATATGTTGTACAAAAGTGAGGTGTCACTCCTTATTTCCCCAAGGTATTTTCCCTTGTCTTTTTTTTGTTGGGCCAAAAATTTTGGGCTAGAGGAAGATGAGAATTTAAATTGGGCTATTACTTGCCTTGGCTTTAAATCATGAGGCCCAATAATCACTTCTCGGCCCATTGGGCCCTTATTGATGATCATGACCCAATGAAGTCTAATTAAAGAGATTTAGGGTTCATTATGGCTATTGGGATTTGTTGTGGCCCAAATTGGCCCACATGGCCCATTAGAGGTAAACTAATTCATTTTAGGCCCAATAATAAAATCCTAGTCCATAAATAACTTGAACCGGGATTTGTAAGGTTTCCAACCCTTAGTTGAACATATGAGATATATTTAAATGAGAATGGAGTATAGTATTCACTTAGAGTACAATTCATTACACTAGGTGAAGGATTACATGAGAGTAGAATTTCCTAGCAAAAATGCTAGTTGTGACATCATCCCCCCGTTACAGGGAATTTCATCCCGAAATTCTTTCGAAAGGTAGGTTCATGAATGATAGAATAGGTAAGGGTACTTCTGCTTCCTCTGATCCTTGCATTCCCATGTGAACTCCGATCTACGCTTGGCGCTCCATCGAACCTTCATTTCCAGAATGCGACTGTTTTGTATGCTTTACTTCCCTATCCAATGCCCCGACTAGTTCTTCTAAGAACAGGAGATTCTTGTTTATTTCGATCTCTTTCTAAAAGAATGATAAGAGTTTTGCATGATAGCCACTTTTTCAGACTCGGTACGCTGATCACAGGGTGTACATTGCTGAGCTCTACTTGTAGCTGCAGCCTATAATTCCTTGGACCAATCCGAGCAAGAATCTCGAACAGTCCGATGTATCGTGGGTTTAGTTTTCTAGTTTCCTAAAGCGAATCATTCCTTTCCAAGGTGATTCATTTAATAACACGCGATCCCCAACTTAACATCCTAATGGCTTACGCCGCTTGTCAAAATAGCTCTTCTTTCGGTCTCGCGATGCTTGAAGTCAAGCTTCGATTTGGATTATCTTCTCATGAGAGTACTGGCAAGTGATCTGCATTTATGACTATAAAGAGTTTCGAAAGTAGCAATCTTGATGCTCCTGCGATAGTTGTTATTGTATAAGAATTCAATCAAGGGCAACCGGGTATCCCATGACTTGTTGAATTCAAACACCTAGACTTGTAGCATGAATTTGAGTGGTTGAATGGTTCGTTTTCCTTGTCTATTGGTTTGAGGAAGGTAAGCAATGCTCATGACTGGCTGTGTTCCCATAGCCTTCTGAAACTGTCAAAATCTTGAAGTAATTCCGTTATCCCGATCCAAGATAAAAGACATTGATATATCATGGAGTCTGACGATCTCTTTGATATAGGTCCATGTTAATCTTTCCGTCTTGTTTGATTTCTATATTAGCAGGAGATGGGCAGATTGGGTTAACCTTTTGACGATCACCCGAATAGCGCCCAACTCAACTCTTATAACAATAAGCTTCGTCTTTTGAGTACGACAGTTTTGTCCAGTCTACGAAGTGCTTCCTTCACGATATTCTCCGGCTTCGGCGCCTCCAAACTCGGTCGTAGTTGTTGACAATGTTTGTTCTTGCTTTGTGAGTAGACGAGTATGTTATCGATGGAAGATAATGAAAAGGCAGACTAGGAATGGTTCGGAAAACTCGGTTACTAGGGTTCATGAATACCATGGGAGCATTCATTAGACCGAAGGGTATCACAATGAATTTGAAATGGTCGCAACGAGTTTGGAAGGCAGTTTTTGGAATGTCGTCTTCTCGGACTCGAAGTTGATGATAACCGATTCTTAGATCTATTTTAGAGAAGTAACTAGCTCCTTGGAGCTAGCCAAATAGATCGTCAGTCCGAGGGAGTGGGTATTGATTTTTGATAGGGAGCTTATTCAATTTCCTAAAATTGATGTACTTTCTGAAAGATCCGTCTTCTTGAAGAACAAGACCGGAGCTCTTCAGGGTGAAAAGCTTGGTCCGATGAATCATTTGCGCAACAATTCTACTCGGTTGACTGGATAACTTGTGAATTTTCGGTGGAGTCAACCTATAGGGTGAATTGGCAATTGACGTGGTTCCCGGTATGAGGTCGATTTGAAATTCGACCTGTCTCTCTGGGATATTCCCGAAAGTTCTTCGGGAAACACATCCGGAAAATCACATGCTACTGGAATACCTTGCATGCCTACCTCTTCTTTGGTCTTGTCCACAACATGAGTGAGGAAAACGTAGTTCTTCTGGTGCAGGAACTTCTGTGCCTTGATGCACGAGATAGGAAGAGGATTGGCGCTAGGTTTATCACCATGGATTATTAGAGTTTCGTGATTAGGAAGGTGAAAGAAAACGACCCTCTCGCGACACATAGTATCAGCACGGTGGGGGCTTATTCCAACCAAGCCGATTATCACATCAAAACTCCTAATATTTACTGGCATTAAATTTATTTGAAATGGATGGTTGTTTAGTGTTAAGGTGCAATATACATGAATATCTTTGGTTAATACGGTTTTTCCCATTATCCATCTCCACCGTGAAGGCTTCGTTTAGCCTTTGGGGTTGTTGTTTCAGTAAGTGCTCGAATTTACTACTAACGAAGCTTCACTCAACTTCACTATTGAATAAGAGGTAAGCGAAAGAGTTGTTAAGTGGAAACATACCAATAACAACCATTGGGTCATGGACTGCTTTGCCTTGACCCAAGGTCAGGACCATTTCTGATCCTTCTGCTCCTTGATTGTTATCCTTGGGGCAATTGCGCCTGAAGTGACCGGTTCCTCCATACCCATACCAGGTGTGACCGGTCTTATCATTGGTGTTGTTGTTAGGGTTGTTGTGATGGTTGTCGTTTTCATTTGGCTGACGATTCTAGCATGGATAAGTTCTACAGAATCGGGCGGTGTGATTCTTTCGGTTGCATTTGTTACAATGCATCTCCCGGTAGGCTCCATTATGATGGAATTTGCATTGGTTGCATTTTGGAAGGTTTCCAGCATATGGTCTCCTGGTTGCTGGTGTAATAGGGGTCATGGTCGCATGAACAGCAACAACATGTTGCTCCATTGAGAACCCTTGAGTGTGTTGTCCGTTCCTCTTACTTCCAAACCTCAGCTTCCTGCTCTTAAGCTCGGGGTTTGGAGTTCCTTGATAGGTTGTCACTTCTTGGTTTCCATGTTCGTTCCTTTGGCTGGAGTTGTCAATGTTGTTCCCGCCTCCATTGGGGTTGTTTGCATTGATTTGTGCCATCGCAGTGGTTACTGCCGCCGTTACAGCAGCTTGAAATGTGGCAGATTCCATCTGTAGGAGCGGTGTCTCGCGGGTGCGCTTGTTATTCTTACGGGATGGCATTTTCCTGATGTACGTTGATAATCCAGATCGAAAGTAATGATCGTCATTGCTGGTTGTACTCTATAAATTTTGTATCTTGTTGTATAATTCTCACTTCTTCCATCTACATCCCTATGATGTATTTGCGGTAGTACGTAATCACAGATTTGGCACGATCGTTGCGTCTATCCTTAGAGTATATAGGTTATTCTGGTTTCGAGATCCTTAAGTATCTAGCGGTTTTGAGGGTGCGCTTGAGCATATAATTGAGTCTATGTAGTAATATGAAATAAAGATAGCACATAATTGTTCCAGTGGTAAGTACCATCTTAGTACGCGAAAGAGAGTCATGTCGGATAGTAGGGGGAAGTAGAAAAGGCTGATCCTAATTGTGGCGGGAAGTGTCTGGTGGTGGTGCTGATGAAGTGATTTCACTTCGGAGACGAGCTACTTGTTATTCGGTATCTTATAGTCGTACTTCCCAAACTAACTATCTCGCTCGAGAGTCTCCATTCACTTCCTATGTTTGCCCCTCATCTTTCTTAATAGCAAACCACATTTGTTCCGTTCGATTAGGGGTGTCCTGAGCTTGGTTATCCATACCTTAGGTGCGCCAGACCAGGACTGGGAGGGCCCGGTCAGCTGGTCCTCTGTGACTAATATCGAAGAGACCTCGGTTCCTACTGTAGTGTGGTCGTATCCCCTCCTGGTGACTCTATCTCCAAATATCGTGTGCCTAAGGGGGCATGGGGCCACTAGGGCCCACACGATATGTAGGTATTCTGGCTTTACATGGAGGATTGATGTCATCGGATTCTGCATCCGAGTCATCATCATCATTGCCCTCTGGCTCTTCCTCTTCGAGGTCCACTATTGAGTCGGTGGGTTCACCTGGAAATTCTACTTCGTGATCCTCCCGTGGTTCCCCCTCTGAGTCGAGCTACCCTGCTATTACCTTACTAGGGAGATAGGGGTTTCTTGGCTAATGATACTCGTCTATAGCGTATTGCACGAAGGGCTATGAATACTAGAAACAAATAGCACACCAATTACTCCTATAACTCTACGACTATTGCATAGATTTAGTTGAGGTTCCCTTATTGGAGATTAAGGGGTATGTTTTTAGGTTCCCTAACTATCACGATTTCTTCAAGACATGTGATGGTTGTACCTTGGAGGGAATGTAGTTGATCAGGCTACATCTACTCCTTGATACAACTAAGAACAATCCTAGCTTAACCGAGATACTAGCCTTATCTTGTTTGGTTCGGTATTATATTCTTTTTCCTAATACAAGCAAGGGTGTTTTTGTTGTTATATTTTACTTGTTTTGTTCAGAGTTGTGTTAGTCCCTCTTTTGGTTTATAGTTGCATATCAATGTGTGGTTAGATATGCTAGATCACTATAAACAGAGCTCTGATACCAACCAGTCACACCCCCGAACCGGACGGCGGAAACGTCCGAGGGCTCTTGTGACTCAAATTGAATACCATCACAATGAATATACATGAATCATAACATAATTCATCACCATGCATTGAAATATTACAAATGATATCGTTTACATTCAGTGCATTGTTTTAGACGTTACAATTTCATAACATAAACCATTCGATAGTAAATCTAAGCAAAACACCATGACATCACTTGGTACTTATTCTTCAGTTTATCTGTTACCTGAGAATACAAGTTATTTTGAAAATATTCAACATAAAAATGTTGGTGAGTTCATAAGCATGTTTGTGAAAATGATTTGTATAACTTTGAAAACCACCAGAAAATCCGATATTTTCTGAAACGAGTATTTTATACAAGAAAAAGTGTGAAGATCCGTAAGTATACTTGTCGATTTTTGTAAACATGTATAATTGTTGAACTTTGTACACATCACATAGGTAAAAGTGTTGAACTCCCCGGGAAAACCCGATGTTTTCCCAATACATAAAATTACGTATCTTATTTATTTATTGTTATACCGATACGACGATCTTTTATGATTACCCAGGTGACATTGGATTAATTATGGGTTGTGAGTTGTTATATTCACGCATTAATGAAAATGACTAGTTTATAACTACCAAATACAAACAATCCTTTAGGCGTCGTCCGTACTACTCACTTAATCCAACCACCTTGACTTCTCTTGATTTACGCCACGAATCTGTCTAATCGATAATTCCAGGTGACATTGGATTAATTATGGGTTGTGAGTTGTTATAATCACGCATTAATAAAAATGACTATTTTATAACTACCAATTACAAACGATCCTTTAGGCATCGTCCGTAAGACTCACTTAATCCAACCACCCTGACTTCTCATAGCCCCACAACCGAGGAGAAAGGAGGGTACCAAGCCCTCTTTTGTTCCACACGTTGTTCAAGACTATCGGGAATGCGAAAGGCACTTGGCCCGACTCGCATTTGACTTCTCGACTTCGCTAGTAGTACCAATGGACCCTTGGGGCCCAACAGCACAATAAAGCTATTGAAAGTCCTTTTACATGGAATTAGGTCATAGAAGGCCCAATAACATGTAAGCGCGTTCCCTTCGGGCCTAAAGATCATGTTATTGGGCTAGCTAGGCCCAACAAGCACGATTTGAAACTTTCAAGCCCAAAGATTGAATATTGACTTCTCGTAAATTTCGCGTGTTTATTGAAGTACTATTGTTTATTGATCTTTTATTTGTTATTGATTCGAGACTAAATCAATTCGTTTGGTAACGATATTGGTGTTGAAGTTGTGTTGGTTATTATGTTTCGCCGGTAGTCGTGGATCTCGTATTTTGTTTTAAGGGATTTATTTGTTTAAAAGTAAGATTTTTACCTTTTCACGACCCTTCTTTTGTAAAAAGATGTTCTTGGCCCAATAAGCCAAAAATTTAGGATTAAGGCCTAATTTTTGTAAGAATAACACTTTAGTCTCCATTTTGTTCAAATACTTCCATTTGGATGGTCAAAACAGTTTTGAAACAGTTTTGAAAAATACTTCCATTTGGATGGTCAAAGCAGTCCGATATTGGACCAAAACATTCCTGTCAAGGGCTGTTTTGTGAGTTTAGTTGATAGATCTTTGAATACAACACTCATTTTTGCTATATCAAGTGTACAAATCCCAGATCTACCAGTTTAAATGTATTATATGTGATAAAACATACTTTTCTCATGATTCATATGAAGATCCTAGTGATACACTTCAAGTTTCTTAACATATTTTTAGATTAGTAAAGAAATAAACACATAATCACCAAATGTTTCAAGAAAACACACTTAATCGTGCATAAATATATAGATCTACACATATGACTTGTATTCTCCCCCGAAAAACAAGTGAAAATAGAAATCAAGGGGGTATGAACTCACCTTTCTTGTTGTTCTCGGTTTCTAGGTGAAGAAGTGAAGAGATCTTGGTCCTAGCAAGCTTCATGAAGAACTTTGGAACATAGATGGCTCTAAGATGCATGGTCACGAAATTGCATGAGTTAAGAGAAGATTTTTGAAGTAATCAAGAGACTAGACCATGGATCTAAGCATAAACTTACCAAGGATGATGATTTTGGCGAAGAGTCCTCTTGAAAACACCCTAGATCTTCGAAATTTTGGATGGAAGGAAAGGATGTTCTTGAGAGAATATTGGTTAAGTTTGTGAAGAGAGATAGGTTAGAGTTAGAGAAGAGAGAGGGAAAAGGTAGGGGTTGACTTATAGGAAAAGCTTGGATATGTGGGATGTAATTTCCTTAGATGTATGTTGTACAAAAGTGAGGTGTCACTCCTTATTTCCCCAAGGTATTTTCCCATCTCGTTTTTTTTGTTGGGCCGAAAATTTTAGGCTAGAGGAAGATGAGAATTTAAATTGGGCTATTACTTGCCTTGGCTCGAAATCATGAGTCCCAATAATCACTTCTCGGCCCATTGGGCCCTTATTGATGATCATGACCCAATGAAGTCTAATTACAGAGATTTAGGGTCCATTAGGGCTATTGGGATTTGTTGTGGCCTAAATTGGCCCACATGGCCCATTAGAGGCAAACTAATTCATTTTAGGCCTAATTGTAAAATCCTAGTCCATAAAGAACTTGAATCGGGATTTCTAAGGTTTCCAACCCTTACTTGAACATATGAGATATATTTGAATGAGAATGGAGTATGGTATTCACTTAGAGTACAAGTCATTACACCAGGTGAAGGATTACATGAGAGTAGAATTTCCTAGCAAAAATGCTAGTTGTGACATCACGCGTCAATCAACAAACTCTTTGATTTTCAAGAAGATTTGGGGGCGGATTCTTCTCTCTCCTTTACCAATTGTATAAAGGGTAAACCCTAAAGTCTTTTACCTCTTTACTGCACCAAATATTCAGAGAGCAAGAAACGATTATTTTCTCCCACTATTCATCTTCTTCTCCAAAACACTCTTCAATGGCGGATTCTTCTACTGTTCACGCTACCTCCCACATTCTGCCTATCCGACCTCAGAAAAGACTGATCATTGATCTCACCCCACATGCCTACGACGCCTTCATGTTCCCAATTGTGGAGTGTCCTAAGCACTCTCCACTGGTTCAAGCATTAACCAAGGCTAAAATCGTTCCAATGAAGGGCTTGTCGCAGATCTTCTCAACTGCCCACTATGACAAGTCTGTCGATCGCATCTTCTTCGACATTCTTGATACCAAATCCTCCATCTCCAAACAGCGATTATGTTCGCTTCTAGGGCTCGAGCCTGATGAGTCAAGGGGTAACCCTGAGTCTATTCCTGTGGGACAGTTGTTCTCCATGTTTTACAACATGGGTTACACCGAGATTCTAACCACTGTTACCAAGTTCAAGAAATCATGTCTTCCTCCTCAGTAGAATGGCTACTTCACTGTGTTGTTCAAAGGATTATCAGAATGAAGTGTAGGTTCTGATGGGGCTAGCCGACTGTTTATGACAATTCTCTACGGGCTGTACCACAGCGTCAATCTCGACTATGGCTCAGTTTTATGGCAGCAGTTGATTCAAAGCCTCGCTTCTACTTCTCGTCATTCTGAAATATATTATGCTAGATTCTGGACGCTGGTCACAAAGTTGGCAATGGACAAGTATCATGTCCCTGTCGTTGCTGGTTCTCCACTCTCCTCAGTCGCCGTTTTACACACAACGAGGATTATTGTAACTGATGCTTCCAAATTTCAGTTCTTTGGCTCAATCCCTGACTCAATGTATGCGTGTGTTCCAAGGTATAGTCGCATCATCAAAACTTACAAGGAGTTTCTTCGTTCAGGCCTTAGAGAGCTCACTCCAGAAATGATTCAATCTATCCACGATGCTGACAGGCCTGCTCCCATGGGAAAGAAAACAGAAAAGGGGAAAGACAAGAAAGTTATCAAAGGAGCGAAAGGGCCTTCTCCAAAGAAGCGAACACCTTCGAAGGCAGCTCAATCACCTCCACCAAAGAAGAGGAAAACCCAACCCAAGCGCAAAATCATTCTCGCCTCTTCCACCAGTGAATCAGAGGATGAGAGTTCAGACTCTGAGGAGTCGCTTCGAGGTGACACTCCTCCTCGTTCGCCTTCACCTGAGGTACCTGTTTCAACTACACCAGTATCTCTTCCCCCAATCTCTATCTCTATTTCCATTCCCCCCATAACCTCCACTACCCATATACCACCCACCTCTATCCCTGTACCACCTCCTATCTTCACAGAAGCTACTACAACAACCACCACTGAAGTTCGAACCAACGTATCTGATACAGGGGCTCCTACTTAAGCACCTAAACACACACCCACTACTGAACATACTTCCACACCCGAACCTACTCCCACAGCCGAACCTTCATCTTTGCCTTCATCTCCCAATCACTCAGTTAATGACGAGACTTTTCTTGGAGGAGAAGACATGACGTTTGACTCGGTCTACTATAGTCCGTATCAGGTTCAAAGTGATGATGACGATGATGCTCCTGTCACTAAAAAGCATCTCAAGCAACTTCATGAGAAAATCGACAGTGTCATTGCTTCCTCCTCTTCCTCTCGGTCCACTATATCAGAGGATGCCATTCAGGGGCTAGTTGATACGTTCACCAAGGCACAAGAAGCCTCCATTAACTCTGCCACTGCTGCTATCGACGCATCTACCTAGGCGTGTGCTGCTGCGATCGAAAAAGTCAAAAAACTATTTGTCGATGCTAACAATTTTTTACAGTCTTTACAGGGAGCCGCTAATTCCAATGCAGCGAAGGTTGACTCTCTTGTCGAGAAGCTGGCCACTTATTTCGCTTCCAAATTGCAATCCTTTGCTAGTCTTCGTCAGTCTCTTGATGATGACAATAAAACATTCCAGGCGGCTATTGAGGAGCGCTTGACAAAGCTGCAAGAAGATCTCGCTTCAGAGAACTCCATGATGGATGCTATTGCTCGAAAAACCACTGCTCTAAAGGTCAAGAGTCTTCAACTCTTCCAATCAAAAAAGAGGTTGCGTCTCTCCGATCTGAGCGAGCGGTCATCTCTACGTGTGTTTCGGATATCCATGACGCCCTCTCCAACATTATTGAAGCACATGATCCCATCCTGAACTATTCTGTGAGGCGCACTCTAGCTGAGAAGCTTGCTCCCGCTATTGCCCTACTCAGCAAAATTGAAGGGCTTCCTAAGTTCGTGGCCCATCCAAAACAAGGGGGAGAAAATGTGTCTCAACCACCTCCTACTTCTACATCAACTAAAGCAACCGAACCTCCTCTAGCAGGTCAAGCTTCAGGTTCGGGTGCTAAAGATAAAGGGAAGAAGGTTATTGAAGACAGTGATGGTGATGATGATAAAGTGACCATCGTTGATCTCTTGAAGAAACAAGGCCGGGAAAAGGATGCAGACATGAGTGCTCGTGTTGCCAGAGAGGCTGAGGCGAACGAAAGAAAAATGAAGGAGGCTCACGATCTTCTTGAGAGTCGAAAAACTCTATTTCCTCCATGGACTCTCGAGAAGCTTATCAAAGAATCCATTGATACTCCCAGCATCTTATGGATCGAACCGTTGATTTCCTTGGATAGGGTCAATTCTGTCGACTCTCAGTTCGACATGCCCTTAACCCGAAAGGCCTTCATTTTTCATGCTTTCTCTCATGTTGCTGATGTGCCTCATCCTCACCCAACGGTTGATAGGGAGCTCGTTGACTTCTATCTGAGGTCTGCTCAGCCTCAGTATCAGACATGGAGTGCTCAGAAGATCATTAACGTTCGGGTCCTCAAACCGTTTCGGGAGGGGAACTTCACAAACATTCGGTTCAAAGTGCTGAGGGGGTCTGCTAAAACTGAACATGCTATTTCACTTGCTGATCTTCCCAACCTGAATCCACATGATTGGATCATTTTGCACAACATCCTCCTCACCAACAAAGTTGAATATGGGCCAATCATCGATCACTTCAAATGGATGCTAGTTTGCTACATCATGGAGGTTGCCAAGATGGATCAGGAGATCGCAAGTATTTTCAAGAAAAAGCCTACCATCTCTCCTGTTGGTTCTGCAAGTGATTTAAATATGATGTAGATGGGAAGAATCGACTCGAAGCGGATCTCTGTCATGTTCACAAGGAACAAAGGCCAAAAATGCCTGTTCGCCTTGGCAGATAAGCATCTGTACACCACTGCGTGCTTGGAACATGTTCTAGGGATCATCAATCGATGCATGCAGAACTCTGCAGATGAAAAGAAGTATTTTGATGACATGATCCAGTGGTACCTTCGCTTCAGACAGACCATCCTTGCCCTCATTCAACGTCTATTCGAAACCACAAAGAAAGTTCTTGCAGCTGGACCCAGCAAGTCAAAGTAGAGCCTCACTCCAATTGACGCAAAGGGGGAGATTGTAGGGTCCGTTGGGTGTTGCGTCTTGGGATCGTTCATTAGTCCAATTTTGTAACCAGATTGGGCCTATCCATCCGTGATTTTATATTCTAGGGTTTACTATATATTGATGCTCGCATGCATCCTAGTACGTACATTTTGAAGTCGATTATTCACAGATATTATTTTTATCGTTTGTAACCCTAGTAGCATCTACATCGGAAGTTCTTTGTCGAGCTCTACTGAGGCTTGAATCTATTGAATCAGTTGGCATATTTTGATTCACTCTTGTGTTTGATATTTCTATTTACGCTTTTATGATTAATTTGTTTAAAGATCTAAACGATCAAAGAGTTTCTTAACTCATCACTCGTAATAATCCAAATCTGAACAAACACCCAGGATTAGGTCTAAAAGTTTACAAAAGACCTGTTCATGCAACCTCGGACCATGCATCATTTAAGAATGTATCAATCGTCCCTGGTTCTGAACTTGTTGGGATGCCTAAACTAACCGTGTAATTCTCAGGCTTTGTGCAAGGAGGAACAAGAAGAAGAATGGTTAATTGACAGTGTCTGCTCCTTTCACATGACCGGAAGGTTAGAGTACCTTCGGGATTTCAGGCCTATATGCAATGGTGGAAATGTCACGTTTGGCAACAATGCAGACGATGTCATCTGAGGTTACAATGTTCTCACTACGGGGAACTTTTCCATTCAGAAGGTAGCTTATGTAGAAAGCCTTAAACACAATCTTATCAGTGTTGGCCAACTATGTAAAGCAGGACATCGTGTTGAATTTTATGATCAATTCTGTTACATAATGACAAGTGATCGAAGCACTTGCTTAATTAAATCTCGCTCCGAAGGCACGATGTATCCACTGGATGTTTCTCTCATCATTGGTAAACCGCAGCTGTGTTTTCTGTCCAAAGCTGTATCCGAAGTCTGCTGGCTATGGCATCGCAAGCTAGCTCATCTCAACTTTCGTTACATCAACAACCTCATCACAGGAGAATTAGTCCGTGGTCTCCCCATTCTCAAATTCAGCAACGATACTCTTTGTCCAGCATATGAATGCGGTAAACAATCAAAAGCATGTCATCTTCTGATAATGGATTCTTCTATCTCTGAACCACTGGAGCTATTACACATTGATCTCTACGGTCCCTCAACCGTAGCCAGTCTTCACCACAAAAAATATATACTGGTTATTGTTGATGACTACACATGCTTCACATGGGTCTTCTTTCTCAGACTCAAATCAGAGACACCACAAATCTTCATTAACTTCATCAAAGAAATCGAACTTCAAATCAAGCTTCCAGTCAGACGAATCCACAGTGATAATGGAACTGAGTTCACAAATCATCTTCTGAACAGTTTCCTAGTTTCCAAAGGCATTTCTTACAACTTTTCAGCACCCTATACACCTCAACAAAATGGTGTAGTAGAAATAAGAAACCACACACTCGTTGAAGCAGCCAGATCCATGCTTAACTTCGCCCAACTTCCTCTCTACTTCTGCGCCGAAGCAGTAGCAACCACATGCTTTGTTCAAAACCGTAGTATCGTGTGTAAGCGTCTCAATAAAACACCATATGAAGGTCTCAACAATCGCAAACCCAATGTTCGTTTCTTTCATATCTTTGGATGTAGAAGCTTCGTGATCAACAACAGAGACAAACTCAACAAGTTTGCACCAAAGTCTGACGAAGGTATCTTCCTTGGTTATTCTACTAACAAGGCTACATATCGAGTGCTCATCAGAAGAACAAGGTTGATCATTGAAAGCTTTGATGTGAAATTTGATGGCTCTCATATCCGCATTGCTTCCAGACCTCTGAATCTAGTTGAAATCAACTATGATGAAATTTTTGATCCCATTGAAACGGCAAAGCTATCCGAAGGTCTGGTGTCACCCGCAGCTCAACAGCAACATGCCGACATATCTGGACCATCTCTATCTGAAGTAGTATCGCTCAATACTTCCACCTCTCCGGTTGAAGGGGAAAGCTCTACTCTGGATCTTGTTGCAACCGTTGAGATTCCAGTACCTGATGTTGCTGACATTCCTGCCCGAAGTGAAGCTTCACCATTAAACGAACCTTTGGAGGACTCAGATGATGAATTCATAGAGAATATTGACACTAGATCTGATCCTAGAATTGTCACTCTCCCATCTGCATTCCAGGGGGAACATTCTCAGGTTCCAGAGGAACTCCCATCCACAATCCAGGGGGAACCTCAATCTCTGCCGATTCCTCAAGAAAATTTTGCTTCAATAGATCAAGATGATTCAGCAGGATGTTCTCAAGTCCAGGGGGAACTGCCATCTCCAACCGAAGATTCCACTAACATCCAAGATATCCCTTCTACCACAGCTGCTGATCATCTGATGCCACGTCTTCATGTATGGACAAAAGACCACCCACCAGGTCAAATTGTTGGCAACCCATCCGTAGATATCCAGACTCGGTCTTCCAAGGACTTATCTGATCACTCCATTATGTAGCTTTTATGTCTACGGTCGAACCTAGAATGATCAAACAAGCTTTGCTTGAATCAGACTGGATAGCTGCAATGCAAGAAGAATTAGAAGAATTTGAAAGAAACAAAGTATGGCAACTTGTTCCTCTTCCACAAGGTCATACTATTGTTGGTACAAGATGGGTTATCAAGAATAAGCTAGACGAGTCTGGCTCAGTCATCAGAAACAAGGCAAGACTTGTTGCCAAGGGCTACAGTCAACTAGAAGGCATTGACTACGATGAAACGTATGCTCCGGTAGCACGCATGGAAGCCATCCGGATCTTTTTAGCATACGCAGCCCACAAAAATGTCAAGGTACACCAAATGGACATTAAGAGTGCTTTTCCAAATGGTGAACTAAAAGAAGAAGTTTATCTTCAGCAACCTCCAGGATTTGAAAATAGTGAATTTCCAGACCACTGCTACAAGCTTGAAAAAGTAGTCTACGGTCTAAAGCAAGCCCCAAGAGCTTGGTATGAGACACTTTTTGAATTTCTTGTCTCATCCGGGTACAAAAGAAGAGTGATTGATCCCACATTATTCAGAAAAGCAAATGGTGACCACCTTATGTTAGTACAAATACATGTGGATGATATCATTTTCGGGTGTACTGATCAAGGCATGGTAGATGAATTTGCTAAGCTCATGAACAACAAATTCAAAATGAGCATGAATAGATATATTAACTTCTTTCTAGGTCTTCAAGTCAAACAAATTTAGCAAGGAATTTTCATTCATCAAGAGAAATACACCACCGAACTTCTGATGAAATATTCAATGGACAACTGCTCTTCTGCTAAGGTCCCTATGGTCTTCGGTTATAAGATCTCTGCTGATCCCTCCGGAGAATTTGTGGATCACAAGAGTTATAGAGGTATCATTGGTTCACTAATGTACCTCACCGCAAGCATACCTGACATTGTCTTCGCAACTAGTGTATGTGCAAGATACCAGGCTAATCCAAAAGTATCCCACATGACCGCAGCCAAACAAATTCTTCGGTATCTTGAAGGAAGCAAATCAATGGGTTTATGGTATCCCGCTGGTAACGACTTCAGTCTTTAAGCCTTCACCGATGCGGACCATGCAGGTTGCAAGCTCGATAGAAAAAGTACATCAGGTGGATGCCAATTCCTAGGAGGAAGACTTGTAAGCTGGTCTTTAAGAAAACAAACATGTGTATCCCTATCTACTGTAAAAGCAGAATATGTGGCCACAGCTGCTGTTCCCAAGTTCTTTGGATGAAGACACAATTGTTAGACTATGGGTACACAATGTTGCGGATACCAATTTACTGTGACTCTGAAAGTGCTATAGCGATTTCTTATAATCCTATTCAGCACTCCAAGACAAAACATATTGAGTTACAGTATCATTTCATCAAAGATCATATTCTGAGAGGTAATATTAAACTCATGTTTGTTCCTACTCATGAAGAGATTGCTGATGTTTTCACAAAAGCTCTTGAATCTAGAAAACTCAATGCATTCTTACAAATGTTGGGAATGTTTAATCCGGACCCGCAATTCTTTATGAAGTGTTAGCTACCGCAGACCATCATTGCTCTCCTTTGCGGTTCTAACTGAGAATTACATATGAGATGGTTTTGGTACCGCAATCTAGGTACCGCAACCATATGTCATACGTATCTCTCATGGGTTTTAATGATCTTTTATTTCTAACCTTTGGACAAGTGTTTTCTCACAGATTCTCTCTGAAATCCTTCTTTGCTCATCCGCGATGAAGTTTCTCAACCGCAGTAATGACTTCATCCGCAATCGCCTTAAATAAATTCCAACAGAACCATTAACTCTCTAATCTTTGTGTGCTATTTAATGATCCTTCATTAAATAAAATACAAACATTCCCTTTAGAAACTGTCACATTCCCTTTTTGAATAAACCCCGGATCAGACCTATTTTAGGGATGATGACAAAAAGAATGATTCCCAAATCAATCCATCCCCAACTTGTCTTTTTCCTCTCCCAACCACGTCCCATCAGTTACAACTTTCTCTCTCATCACCCCATGTTTATCTGACATTCTACTATGCGTCTAATCCGCCATTAAATGCAAACCCCTTTTCAGATCTTTCAAAAATCTCTACAAAACCCATTTCATCTTCGTGTGGTTGAGATTCAATCCCATAATCATTGATTCCATCCAAAAAATCCCATTCAACTTCTTACCCCCTTCTATCTTTTACCTAGGGTTAAAATCCTTTTACCTCCTTTATAAACCCATCTTCTTCTCTAAAATCGTTTACCCTCTCTGTTTAATCGATTATACTCTCATCTCTCCCAAACTCCATTGAGCTCTCAAGAACTCCAATTTCTCATCTGTCAATGACAAAATCAGGTGCATCAAAGAAGCAATCCAAGGCTTCAGGCTCGATGAATCCAACTGGTTCCACATCCCCAATGATTGCTTCAAGCAACTTCAGAGTAGTGTTTGAAGATCATCAGTCGTATAATGCCCCAACCAAACTAATGATAAACTATCTCAAGAACCATATCTTGTTTGGCCCATTTGACGCATTGACTAATGTTGTTCCTGTTTCTACACTCTTCAAGTGTGCTCTTTCTGCATACAGACCACTGGAAAACCCACAAGAAGTGCATCTTAACCTCATCAATGATTCTTTGGTCATCTTGACCAAAGAGAAGTTCTTGACTGCCATAAACCTTCTAATTCATCCCTCCATCAAGATCTTCACACCATTGTTATCTGACATCACCACCACACTCTACCAAACGGGTTATCAGAAACCGATCCGAGGGATTGGTGAGTTCAAGAAGAACCAACTGCATATGGTTTGGCAGTTCGTATGCCACTTTGTCATCCGCTGTCTATCCAGCAGAATCGGAGGCATCGACAACATGGGTTTAAAGCTGCTAGAACTGGTCTGGAGCATCTTCACCGGCCACGATGTCAATTATGGCCAAATTCTTTGGGATTACTTCCTCCAATACATTCCCAAAGAGCACCCCAGAGAGAACCCAACCGAGTTCACCTTTTCTCGATTCTGGTCTTTGTGTATTTCTGATCTACATGCGGATGTTGGTATCGACATGGGCAGTGACATCAACTTCTTTGTCACTAAGGATGTCAAAAGGTACAATCCCTCTTCTGATCAAACTTTATTTGGACCTATCCGCATGCCCCCCATTCACATTCTTAACTTGCTTGGTCTCGAGACTGCTGATGTCTCAGATCATATAGAGGCCACCGAGGGTATTATCCCATACCCTTCTACCCCACCTCTTCCTTCTACAACCATTCTCCCTGAGGGTACCGCAGCCCCCTCTGCCACTACACTTTCTAACCTTTCTCAACGGAGAAAAACCATGCCATTTTAAAAGAAAACTAACACACCTAAGATTAATGCCCCAAAACCAACCGCACCATCAAAGAAACGAAAAACCGAACTCACCACTGTCTCGACCAGTTATTCTGAAGAAGATAGATGACCTATAGCTATCCTCAAGAAAAGAAAGACAACCGAAACCATTGGCCAAATGCATGATCGGACTGATACTGCAGCCTCTCAACAGGCTCCGGTAGTCCGTGGGATGGCCGCACATCCATTCAATACAACACTCGAATACCACCCTAAGGTCTCCAGGGCTTCCCGGCTGCATACCTTTACTTCTGAGGAGTTAGACTCCATCCTTTTGCATGTATCCCAAACACTTCAAACACCACTACATCCGCAGGGCATCTCTTTCGCCCATGCCAAAACTAGGCCGCGGCCAGACATGACCACGGGTCAAGGAGACCAAGGAAGGCCAGGAACTCCTACTCTGCTTACATCTTTATCAGGTGGTTTAGGCTCGGTGAACACTAATGTTCAAGGATCTGTGAAGCCAAAGGACACCTTGGTGCGAACAGAACCAATTGAGGGCGAAGATTCAAGTGACTCTTGGAGTCAGTATCAGCCCACTACTGATGCCAAAATCAAGAAATATGCTGCTTTTAAAAGAGCATTCCAAGCCCAAGGGGAGCAGGTCAAACAACAACAATAGAAGGAAAAAGAAATCATGTCTATGGCCAAGTATTGGGCAAATGCCATCAGCAATGCCCATACTGCTGCCACAATCCAAAAGGTTCAAACCTGGATGGATCAAATGGCAGACACCTTGCTAAAAGCTCAAGCTACATCCGCAGCCGCAGCTACTTCAAAGGTTCCTCCTACTTCAACTTTTGTTCCACCTACCGCAGTCAACCCATCTCAAGACGAAGAGCCAGCAATTGAACTCAGCTCAACACCTACCTTTGGTTTTGATGATGAAGACATCCAAGAGGTCAACAAACCGAATCCTTCCGATGAAGACCTTATGATGTTCGAAGAAGAAGAAGAGTCCAGCGGTTCTCAACACTCCATAGCTAAGCCCAAGGAAAAGAAGAAGAAGAAGAAGAAGGATGCGGTCACTGGGAAGGAATTCCTCAATCTCCAAGCCAAGGTTGATCAGATTTTGGCTGCAGTTACACCCACCCAACCTCCATCTGCAGATATTCTAGGACCGCAATCCGGAATTGAGCGAGTTGAAAGACTGAGACGAGAGAGCATATGGCTGCTGAGTGCATCTCTCTCAAAGTTGAAATGGGGATCCGATCTCTTGATAACAACCGCAGGACCGATTATAAAGACTTTATGGTTGCAGTGGAACGCCTCATTTCTAAAGTGACCGCAATTTAAAAGGATCTTCAAGCAGCCATCGTGGATCAAGCTACATAATCTCAGAAAGTGATAGATGAGACTCATACTGCTTATGAGTCCACTATCTATGTTCTTCAAGCTACAATTAATAAACTGTAGAAATCCCTTACCTTCAACTTCCATGGTCCTGAGATCCTCCAGCTTACAAAAGACATACACAAGCTCCTCTTCCACCCTACCATCCCAAATAATTCCCAATTAGTAGAAACACTCAAAGCTCAATTCCATGAAGTTTGTGCCAAGGTGGATGCACTAAAGCAATGGCTAGAGGAAGCACCAGGGTTGCATTCCTCAAGAGGGGGAAGTGAAGAAGAAGAAGAAGTCCACCACTCTAATGCCTCTTTCCATCAGAGTCCCCCCATTACCACTGAAAAAATTCCAATACCTCGGCCTTCACCGCAACCATCTCAACATACTCCAACTCCCCCCACTTCACCTCCTAAAGACACACCTAAAAAGAATGATACTCCTCCTCACTTCAAAACTTTAGAGGAGAACATGTCATCCGAAAGCTCCATAGACTCCCCTTCCACAACTCAAAGAAAACAAGACTGGAAAGCAGCCAAGTTAGCTGAACTCATCTGGAGAGAGTGCGGATTCGACACCATGATTGATGAGTCACTAATTAACTCATGGGTCAATCTGCACCGCAGACTGCTGGATGAAGACTATACACCGCATCCGACATATGCTGAACCCCCTGTTGATGGGTACTGGGACATCCTAATTTCACCAAATGCCAAATAATTTGTAGTGTTTGAGCCATTTGACAGAAGCCTTCCTACCCACAAAAGACTGCCGATGGAGTTTGAGAGATTAAACCGTTTCTATGCCAAACATTCCTCCTCCATTGACAAAATATGGTCTAACGACAGACCATCCGCAGTCAAGAACTACAAAATGCGGAAGTTCATGAAGGCTGATTTTGTCCAGTATACTCTCACCAGAAGGGAGCATGACTACATCTGCACCCAGGCAGACTTCCCATGCATTAATCCAGAAGAAATTTTTCTTATTGCCAGGGTGTTCCAGAACAAGGCAGAAAAGCATCCCAAGATGCAAATAGCGCTTGAAAAAGTCAACTCTTTCTGAAGGGACACAGTCTATGACTTTGCGAAGATTGACGCGGACATCTACCCCACCATCCTCAAGAGATTTGACCTTCCACCACTTGAACCTATGCCAATGCTTACCGAAGGCCATGAAGAAAGATCACTAGGCGCAACCAACTTCCCGGAACTTGGAATCATATTCAAACGGAAGACAGACAACATCAAATACTTCATTCTGATGAATGCCATGCACCGCCTGCCAAAGAAACAACTTGACATCTGCCAGACTGCATTGGAAAAATCAAAGCATACTACTGCAGAAGTGAAGTTTGAGATTACAAAGAGAATTACATGGCTGGAGAATGTTGGGAAATTTTGGTGGATTTTGATCAAGTTCCTCAAACTTGATAGCTGAACCGGAGTTAAAGAGGTCACTTAGGGGGAAATTGTTTAATCATAAAAGTGACCCTCTTGAACTCAACTACCACAACCTTCTCTTTATTACCGCAACAGTTCAGCTCCCGTAGCCAATTTTTTTTGCTACCGCAGTCTACTAGATTACTTTAGTTGTCTTTTATGTAATTCACTCTATTATCCAATATGCCTTGCACGGCTGCTTATAGAGTCTTAGTCTAGTTCAGAGTCTCTATAAATAAAGACTCATTCTCTTGTATCGAATACACTTCTTACTCCTTACTAATAACTTATGAACTTATTCTGAATATATTTCTCTAAGTTATCTTCTTCATTTCTCTATCTTTCTACTCTTCTTACTCTCATCTGTTACTTAAACATATCTGAATATAACCTCTCTCTGTAGCAAGTCTGTAAGACATAATCACTAAGTTTGATCTTCCTTATTAACTTGGAGTGAATGCGTTCCTTGTTACGAATCAGCTTAAGTGTATTCTTGATATAACAATTATTGTCATTTCTATTTCTTTAAATTCTGCAACTAACTTCCTAACTCTAACTATATTATTGTTGAGCTTTTAGATCCTTTGAGATTAACTCTATTCCGCAATATACTTGTTCTAACTTTTGTTCAAGTGTGTCTCCAAGTTTTTCTCTCAACAGGTACGCCCTACGTAACCCAACTGTGGACTTTTTGGGCTAAATCTTATACTGGGCCTTAAGCGTTGGGCCTGGAGTTTGGACTTGCTGTGCTAGAGATATGGACCAGAGGAATATGTACATGTGCCTTGGGTCCATGAGTTGGGCTTGCCTATTGGACTTGAGAGTTAGGCCTTGGGAGAGTCCATTTATTATTGGGCCTTGGTGGGCCCAATGGGTTTTGGAGTTATTTATGGGCTAGTTAGTGGACTTTTAGACCTAGAGAATGTGGGTTGGGACTTAGATCCTAATTTGAGATCATTGTAGATTTGGCACAGAGATAGAGGCCGGTGCGTATCAATAGTGTCTAAAGGAGCTGTTCTTCATCCGAGGTGAGTCTTCTCACTATACTTTACCTAGAGTGGTAATTAGAGTTATGTGACAAAGTATTTTGTATGCCATTTATTTGATGTGATACACTGCATTATTTCTATGTGATTTATGTTATGTGTGTTACAGAGGTTACAGAGTTAGGACCGGAAGGTCCACAGAGTTAGGACCAGAGGGTCCACAGAGTTATGGGACTGGAGGATCCCACTGAGACACATTGACCAGAGGGTCAAACAGAGTTATAGTCTCGAGTGGCTAATATGTGTTGTATGTGGTATTTTGGGGAACTCACTAAGCTTCGTGCTTACCGTGTAATGTGTTATGTGTTTCAGGTTTTCATCTCAGGGTCGCGGGACGGCACCGACTTGATTGTACACATCAGAGAAAGAGTTAGGGGGATCCTGGATTAATAATGGAGTTGTGCTTCATAATTGAATAAAAGAGATTTTTACACGATATGTTATGAGTACTATGCATTTTAAAAAAATGAAAAATTGTTTTAAATTTTTCACGTCGTTACAAGTTGGTATCAGCGCCTTGGTTTGAGGGATTCGGATGTACCTTCGGGTATGTCTGGACTCAAACTGAGGAAGTGAGCAAAATTTTCAAAATAAATGATTTTTCTAAAACAAGCAAGAGTTTTTAAGAGAATGCAGGAAGGAGCAGTGTGTACAATCATCCAGAGCCCGAACGGTGATTTCCCAAAATACCCTTACTTTTGTGTTATTAAATATGTTATGAGATATTATGCATGTTAGAGATAGGCTAGGTATTTTATATTTTAAGACTAGAGTAGCCTGATTTGTGATGCCTTAGCCTAGGTGTTGCTGTTATCTTTGATGCACTTTCGAGTATGTGCTGAGTTAGAGTATCCACCAGGAATCCTACGTAGAGAGGGATTTGGGTAGAAGAGTAATCTAGGAGAGATACCTAGATGAGCATTTGTGAAGCCTACCGAGAGAGTAGCTAGATACCTGCGGGGGGTAGAGTTGCAGAGTTCGGTGATATCTTTTGAGTATAAGTAGAGCTAGTGGAGTTATCACTTAAAGCGGGTTATATGTGTTTATTCGACGCCCGAATGTTGCTTGCTTCGTGCTTTGTGGAATAGCCGATGATGGGAGTCAGCTACCAAGTGAATGTGACGATATTCAGGAGGTGGATGACTGGAATGATAAGGAGTTTCCTAGCAGCTGATGGCGGAGAAGTGTGAGAACCTATGAAGAGCCTAGGAAGTGACCTTCGTCAGATAAGTACGCTGACAGAGTAGAGTATTTTGCTAGGGAGCGAGCATGTGTGTTGAGATTGGTGATGAGAGGGATGAGCAGCTACTTAGTGAATCTGGGATGGTCCGTGTATAGAGTATGGGTAGATGTGGTAGGTAGTATGGGCCCATACTACTAAAAGTAGAGGACCTATGCTCGGTGCAGGGAGTATTCCAGAGGTTCTAAGTAGCAGATTGAGAGGTGATGTCATGGTTCGAGTACCATGATTGGTAGCAGATCGAGAGGTGATGTCATGGTTCGAGTACCATGATTGGTAGCAGATCGAGAGGTGATGTCATGGTTCGAGTACCATGATTGGTAGCAAATTGAGAGGTGATGTCATGGTTTGAGTACCATGATTAGTAGTAGATCGAGAGTTAATGTCATGGTTCAAGTACCATGATTGGTATCACATCGAGAGGTGATGTCATGGTACGAGTACCATGATTTGTGGCAGGTTGAGTAGAGAGGATATGGTTCGAGTACCATGATATCTGGCGGTTAATGCTTCTGGATTTACCGGTTATTCCGTAGTGATTATCTAGACTACGGTTGGATGTGAAACAGTATGGGTCCAGAAGGCGAAGATGAAGGAGTTTTAGTGGTGTATCCGTTGATAGGGAAATCGAGTTAGCTCCGAGGATTGTTGGTGATATGCCAGTAGTGTCGCAAGACTCAGAGTTGAGTAGGGACGGTGCGTTATGGAGGAATACGGTCTGAGCAGGGTAACCGGTCGATAGTAGAGATGTCACCTTCTGTGACCTGAGTGGTGCTATTTCCATTTCTTGAGGGAGACGTAAGTGGTGTTGAGATTTCGGTTTTCTGAGTTGGGGGTGAGCCCTGTGGGATTGCACAGATGGTGATCTACAATCAGAGTATCTGGCAGTAGGTCTGTCGCGAGGGAATGATATAGCTTGAGCAGGTTGTCAGTGGGGACTGAGATGGTCAAGGACCAGGATAAACCCTATTTGAGTATAGTAGGGCATGTGTCAGCTGCAACGTTGGACGATCAAGAGGAGTTTATAAGGGCGGTGACTCTTATTGTCTTTGATGAGTATAGAGAGTGAAAATGTGGTTTCTTCTCTTATGATAAGGGACGTGTCGGAGCGTTGGGCGAGGAGTCGAGGATGAGGAGTATGATATTTCATTATTTCCAGATTAGGAGTCAAGGTTAATACTGGACATTTGGGAGGTCCGGTGATGGTATGATGTGAGATTCTGAATGACTAGAGGCAGTCATGATGATAAGGTTTGAGGATTTCCTATGAGATTCGGGTATTTGGAGTTATTTGATCTTTGTCAGGGAGACAATCGAACCCTAAGTGGGGGAGCCTGATTCCCTGCTAGATCCCGATCGCAATCTCAAATGGACAGAAAGGTCATAATCTCCCTCTCTCTCTAGGACCCACTGCAAGGGTAATCATCAGGATCCATTAAAGAGGATGAACCCAAAACTTCTAATCTTGGACACAAGGAAAAACATCATGCTCACCTGAGAATATTCTCTGACCTTTATAAACCTAATAGATGAACCTCAAGCTCACCCATCCCATCACCAAAAAGGTTTCACCGAATCCCATCTTATAATAATTTTCTCAACTCGTAGTGACGCACAAGTCACGCAGTTCGCTTTCCGTCAAGCAAACACTACAACTCTACTGAAGATCGGATCACCCCTGAACTCTGTTGATTACTGCCCAATAGTTCTGTGCATCCCGTTGCACCTCCCCAACCAAGGCCCTGACCTACTCAGGTCTAGGACATCGGATGACAAAGAATACCCCTCACATGGAACCCACCTCCGATTCCAGAATCTCATCTCGTCTATCCATCACACCACCAGGAGTCAACTCAACTCGAGAGTTTGGTCCGACTCGAAGTTGGAACCACTCGTCCCAATGAACCATTCAACTCATGACTTGTGACTCGCAACCCATGCGTACTTCACTTATCTAATTCCTTTGGGTTGCGATGTCCACACTTTACTCAGAATATAAAGATTCCCGATCATTGAGGAGACCCCAGTCCCGCCCCTGGTCCGACTACGAGGCTCCCAAAAACTCATAAATTAGGGCTATTCAAGCCTAAAACTCTTATGTGTAATGCTTTGAACAAAAGTGCTTCATCATAACAGCCTCTCGCTAACTAGTGCGTACTACGGATCCCCATAACATCACAACAACCTCCTACTGACTAGTGAGTACTACGGCTCCCTGTAGCGTCACAACACCCTCTCTCTGACTAGCGAGTACTACAACTCCCCGTAGCATCACAACACCCTCTCTCTGACTAGTGAGTACTACGGCTCCCCGTAGCATCACAACACCCTCTCTCTAACTAGTGAGTACTACGACTCCCCGTAGCATCACAATACCCTCTCTCTGACTAGTGAGTACTACGAATCCCCATCGCATCACAACACCCTTTCCGTTTGGCGAATACCACAACTTCCCGCAGCATCGCCACACCTTCTCGCTATCCGGTGGATACTACAGCTCCCCATAGTATAACCACACCCCTTTGCACTAACTCATTAAACTGTAGCTCTCCGCAGTCTCACCCCACTAGTTCTTACCACTTCACAAAATCATCCTCAGATCGACGCCACACTGCGATCATTAACTCATGCTTTGCGGACCATCCATAGATAGGTGTATGCACCTAGCCGAATTATGCACCACTGTAACTGTAGAAAATCCTCATAACAAAACACCTTTCCTTGCTGCAATCCATTGTCTTAAATAATCCACTTGCCTTCATTAACCGAAAGGGCTCCCGCTAGAATCATAGATGCTCGACACACCACCATAGAACCTCACGATGTTTTTGCCTCAGCCACTGATCTTCCTATTAGACAATCCATATTTTCGGAATATCCCAATTCTCACTTGCAACAAGGAGGGATTTTCAATGACTGAGAACATGTTGACGACAATCCAAAACTCCTTCCTATAATGCTCAAATTCATGCTAGAATACTCAAAACGACCCTGGAATTAGTTGCCAAAAAATCAACTTCTGCCCTTCCCCAACTTCATAACAACCCAAACATTTGAACCTGAATTCTTCCACTGCTGAACTAACCCTACGATCCAACCACCTCGATGAATTCCTATCCATCACAAAGTCTCCGACCGATGGCCGTGGAGACATTCAGCCTTTACCAAACTTATACCACATGCATTATATCGCTCTATACCTCGCTTCAAACACCAATAACCCTGATGACATGAATCCACACTCCAGGTCTCTATATCCAAATCTTTAACCAATCTCGAACAGATCTATGATCCTCTAAACAAAATACCCGATCTTCCCCCACTTAGGGTTCGAAACATCACCAATTTGGTGCACCAACACTCTATCCCACACACTGCTTTAAGCATTGGGCCTGGCGTTTGGGCTTGTTGTTCTAGAGATTTGGACCAGAGGAATATGTATATGTGCCTTGGGTCCTTGAGTTGGGCTTGCCTCTAGGACTTGAGATTTGGGCCTCGGGAGAGTCCATTTATTATTGGGCCTTGGTGGGCCCAATGGGTTTTGGGGTTATTTATGGGCTAGTTAGTGGACTACTTTTAGAACTACAGAATGTGGGTTGGGACTTAGATCCTAATTTGAGATCATTGTAGATTTGGCACAGAGATAGAGGCCGATGCGTATCAATAGTGTCTAAAGGAGCTGTTCTTCATCTGAGGTGAGTCTTCTCACTATAATTTACCTAGAGTGGTAATTAGAGTTATGTGACAGAGTATTTTGTATGCCATTTATTTGATGTGATACACTGCAGTATTTCTATGTGATTTATGCTATGTATGTTATAGAGTTTACAGAGTTAGGACCGGAAGGTCCATAGAGTTAGGACCAGAGGGTCCACAGAGTTATGGAACTGGAGGGTCCCACTGAGACACATTGACCAGAGGGTAAAATATAGTTATAGTCTTGGGTGGCTAAATGTGTTGTATGTGGTATTTTGGGGAACTCACTAAGCTTCGTGCTTACCGTGTAATGTGTTATGTGTTTCAGGATTTCATCTCAGGATCACGGGACAGCACCAACTTGATTGTACACACCAGAGAAAGAGTTAGGGGGATCCTGGATTAATAATGGAGTTGTGCTTTGTAATTGAATAAAAGAGATTTTTACACGATATGTTATGAATAGTATGCATTTTAAAAAAAATGAATTTTTTTATTTAAATTTTCACTTCGTTACAAAAATTGACTTTCCTTTCCTCTGGGAAAGCACAAATTTCAAATACTGATTCTGTCTTCTCAAACCACTACATCAGAGCAATGACGCCACCGCTCCTATTGAAGGGCTTGGGCTTGCAGTTTGCAAAGTCTTTATAAGTACATTCCCTTGGGTGCCCTTGGTTTTCACTTTGGTTGGAACTGTTTATTCCTTTTCCAGCTCCATTGCTGCTACCGCTTATTTGGGCTACAACAGCAGCCACATTGTAGCTTGGAACACTACAATATCCATTTGTGAGGGAGGCAGCGGTGGTTGTGGCGCCGATGTATTGTTCTTGTGCCTGTTGTGTCTACGGGGCGACATTTTCTGCGACAAGGTGGAATGACAATTTGTTTTTTGATATGATTTATGTCTGCAGTGGTTGTGGTGCCGATGTATTGTTCTTGCACCTGTTGTGTCTACGGGGCGACATTTTCTGCGACAAGGTGGAATGACTATTAGTTTTTTGATATGATTTATGGCTCAGACATTATTGTAATAGAACTCCATTGTTTCTAGTTATTATGGTGATTTTCTTGTACTTATAATTCAAACTTTATTATGCCAAATAATAATGAAAAGAGAAAACATAGCAGATAACAACATCCAACAAAACAAAAATACATTTTTATTTCATTAATGATAAGGTACTAGTACATGGTTTTGCGAAAATTGACCTCTAAAGTGATCTACAGTACATCGAAAATTTGGCAGCATAACGACTCTCTGAATAGTGTAATCACTTAGACGTAGGGTTGGTCCTACATACAGGAAATAGAAAAGGGGTTACACTAACGCATACCCATAAACCTATTCTACATCAAATTGTGAGTACGATGAATCCTACTCATGACGGGTAGTCCTTTGTGGTCTTGGGATGAAGTACAAGCGCCTTGTAGGTTAGCCAACCTACACTCGGCTGCAATCACTCTCTCTTCAAGAGTTGCATCCCTCTCCTAATATTCCCTTACCTCCGCTCGGACGGTGGTAAGGTCCTCAATGAGTATGTCCATGGGATAGCAGTCCCTATCCAGGTCTCGAGTGTGCGCGTCCGTGATTTCTGTAGTGGCTCCCAACTCTGGTACGCAGTTCACCATTTCCCTAGTCTGGTCACCAATATCTGAGATCCGCTGGATCATGATTAGGAGGGCTCTGTCGGTGGATGCTCCATAGATGAGGTTATAAAAACCTCGCTCCATACAAAAAGGTTTGTGTTGCCTATGATGTTGACTCTACCTCTCAAAATCCTCCGCCCAGTGGGGAATAGGTCCATTATGGCCCAAACGATACACAAGGACTCGAGCAACATAAGGAGGATTTATAACTTCGGACTCTTTATCCGACTCCACCTCCTCCAATTCCTCTTCTTCTTCCTATATCTCTTCTTCAAACTCTTCCTCTGGCCCCTCTTCCATGATCTCCTCGGGATCCTCCTCAGGATTCTCCTCAATCCACCCTTCATTCCCCTAGTTTGGGAAGTAGGGATCTCTGGGGTTATGGAAACCTACCATCATGTCTATGCGAGAAAGTAAGTCTGAGAAATACATGAAATGTTTATAATGTGCTAAAATACTCTTGTCGTGTTTTAATTCTTTAGGGTTAGTTCTTAGAGCTTTTTGGTATAATGTCGGTAAGTTTTAGATTTGTTGTCTACCTCGACCACTCCTATACACATGTTGGTCATATCTCATATAAATATAGTTGATCGGGCTATATTTATCCCAGATATGATCACATAACTATCTAGGTTTAATTGTGATGTCCTACTCTTCTAAAATCTTCTTATTATAAAATTATTTTGTAATATGTATGTATATATGTACACTTTTATAAAATACTTATATTTTTAAAGTATACTTTAGTTAGAGTGTTTTAGTCCCGTTGTATTTATAGTTGTATATCTTGTATGGCTAGATATACTAGTTCACTATAAACAATGTGTTGGGCTTATAGTGTTGCGTCATGGGCTCGGTCCTTAGCCCAGTTTTGGTTTCTTGTTTAGGCCTGTCCAACCGTGCATGTTACTCATCTAGGGTTTTGATATTTAAGGTGCATGCATGCGTCCTTTATTTGTAACGCTTTTATTATTTTATCTCACAAGTACTATAAACCCTAGCTCGCCTCTACAGTGGAAGGTATTCATCGAGCTCTGCTGAGGCATGACTATATTTGAATCATAAGCCTTACTTTGATTATATTCCGTGTTTTTAATCCTATTGTGTTTGTTTTGATAAGCCAATCACACGAAAGGGATTCATCTTTCATTGCTTCAACTCAACTGTTGTCGTCCTGTCTCCAGACCTAAAGGTGGATCAGGATATGTTAGAGTTCTATCTGGAGTTCGCTCAGCCCCAGTACTTGAGCTGGAGTTCGCAGAAGATCACAACTGTCAAGGTTCTGAAGCCCTATCCAGCAGGGAAGTTTGTTAACATAAAACTTAAAGTGACACGAGGCTCTGAAGGCTTGGTTCACAATTTCTCTCTTACTGATGTACGGAATGATTACGAATAGTAATTTTTGTATAAGAAAGGTCACATATGTTGAAGGATTGCAGCACAACCATATCAGTGTATCACAACTGGTGGTTGGGAGTGGATTGAAAGTCTCGTTTGATGATGAAGGCTTAGAGATTGTTGAGAAGAAGTCAAATAACATTCTATTGAAATCGAAGCGAAATGGGGAAATGTACCCTTTAAACCTCAATCCAATTCGAGGGAAACCAGCAGTCTGTTTGCTGACGAAGGCTCACTCAGATGAAAGCTAGTTATGGCATCGAAGACACTTTCATCTTAACTTCAAGGATATCAACATGCTAGTTTTGAGAGTTCATGTTTGAGGTCTTGCAGTTCTCAAATTCGACAGAGAACATCTATGCGCAGCCTGTGAAATGGGAAAGCAGAGTAGACAAAGTCATCCCTCTATTATGAATATAAAGGTGACAGAACCATTGGAGCTATTGCACATTAATCTATGTGGCCGCTCTTCTATTGAAAGAATTGGTGGGAACAAGTATATTCTGGTTATAGTGGACGACTTCTCTAAGTTCACATGGGTGTTTTTCTTGAAGAAAAAATCAGAAGCTACTCCTAAGCTCAAGCTCTTCATAAAGCAAGTTGAGGTTCAACTGAGAAAAGTCGTTCGTAACGTAAGAAGTGAAAATGGCTTGGAATTCAAGAACAAGGATTTCGAAGATTATCTTGCTGAGAAGGAAACAACTCATAATTTCTCGGCTCCATATACTCCACAGCAGAATGGAATCATTGAAAGGCGAAACCGATCTATGTGTGAAGCAGCTCGAACGATGTGATGCTTCACTTCCTTGCCTTTATATTTCTGGGATGATGCTATTGCTGCTGCTTGTTATACTCAGAACATATCATATCTAAACAAGATATTCTCTATCACTCCTTACGAGATCTTGAACAATCGCAAACCGAATGTGAAATTATTTCATGTGTTCGGTTCAAGATGCTTCGGCTTCAACTCTAAAGAGAATTGAAACAATTTTGATGCTAAGGCTGATGAAGGAATATTCTTAGGTTACTCCGTGCACTCTAAGGCATATATGTCACACCCCAAAACCAAGAACGGCGGAAACGTTCTGGGGCGGAGGACGTCATGTATAGTATCACAACACAGTAAATGTAAATAAGCAAACAACATCATCCATTGCATTAAATATATAATTTTAATACAAGTGTGTTCTGTACAGTTATAGACACCAAAAATAATGTAACACAAAATAATATGAGATGAGTCTTGAATGCACTCCATCTTCTCAAAAGCTGGCCTCGGTACCTGTCTACTGATGACCTAAGAATACAAGTTATTTTGAAAGAGTTTATCAGCATTAAGCTGGTGAGTTCATAAGTATTTTAGTGTCAATGTTTGTTGTCAAAAACGTTTGAACCTGTCTCAATGTATAAGTTTGTAAAAGTATAAGTACCTGTTTGAAAGTGTTTGTAAAAGTTTGAATCTCTCAGAAAATCCTATATTTTCTATAAAAGTAACCTTCTACCAAGGCTAAACTGTTTTGTAAACTCGTCTGTTGTAAAAGTGTGTAATTACCCAAGTATAACTATCATTTGTTAAAATATAGTTTGTACATTAATGCTTAAGTGAGGTTATCACTAAAATATGTAATGGGTAAATCATTGTAGTACTGTAGTTTTGTATAATAAGAACTACTGCTGTACTAAATACTACTACGTTAAACCGGATTTATATTAAGGTATATTGTGATAAATTGCACCATGCTATCGACTGGTAACAACGACATAATGAATGGTCGTAATAAAAGAAATGACGTTTGGCACCCGCAGACCTGCAGGTCCGGCTGTAGCTAGCAGCAAGGTGTAGGATAGTCAATCCAGTATAGATCTATACGCAAACTCACGCTCTCCCTCCAAGAGAATTCTGGCTACAACTCGGGCCATGACAGTTAAGGCATGCTCCGACACAGTGGATCACAATTATTAACGTATTCATGTATATGTAATGTTTCTCGTTCTAGTATAGTTGTATATGTTCATGTTTCTAGTATAGCTGTATATGTACTTGTTTCTAGTATAACTGTATGTGTACTTGTTTCTAGTATAACTGTATATGTACTTGTTTCTAGTATAACTGTATATGTACTTGTTTCTAGTATATATGTATATGTACTTGTTTCTAGTATAACTGTATATGTACTTGTTTCTAGTATATCTGTATATGTACTTGTTTCTAGTATATCTGTATATGTACTTGTTTCTAGTATATCTGTATATGTACTTGTTTCTAGTATAACTGTATATATGTACTTGTTTCTTGTATATCTGTATATGTTCCTGTGTTACCCCGATGGTAACCAACTATTGATGTGCTGATAAGTATGAATATGGAAGTACTTTTATGTCTATATATGTATATATGATATATAAGTAATATTGAAACGACCTTCGGATGGTGACCCGAAATCCCACCAGACCACATCTCAAGGCGCGAAAAGGAAATAGGGCGGATGGCCTTCCTAATTCCTTTAAACATTATTTATACATCTATACATATATGGGCATGCAATTGAATATATAAAAGCATAAATAAGTTTTCATAAAACATTTGAAGCATAAATATAATTTCAAGAGAAGATCGACTTGATGTCGATCTATAAAACAATTTGAATACATAAGTTGATAAAACAGTTTAAGTATAAGAAGCATTTGTTTGAATCACAGTCTATAAGTAAGTTTGGATAGTAAAAGAGTTTGTAAAACATTTCAAAGTAAAGCAGTTTGATAAACAGTTTGAACAGTGGTAAGAATCGTTGTTTTCCTAGTTATTAATCACATGTCATTAAATGCAATCACATGTGATTGAAACAATAACTATAAGTATTTTGACTTGTATTCCCCCCATAAAGTGTTTAAAACATTTAAAATCATTTCAAAGGTTGATTCAAGGGGGTATGAACTCACTTGTGGTGAGCTGTTTGAATTGCAGTGTCAGATACCGTGCTAGATGGCAAACAGAGACTTGTTTACACGCACGAGCCTAGTTATCATATAATAAGCATATATATATATATATATATATATATATATATATATATATATATAACTAATTAGACAAATAATAACTTAATAAATAAGTTAAGACACTTAGAAAACATGTAAACACTTTTTATAAGTGTTTAAGGTCCAAATGGTTGCATCTAAGTTGCTACGGGACAAGGCAAAGGGGTTTGAAACATCATATGGCCTTGCATAAGAGTTCACCACCCAACAAACCCCACCCTTTGGAGTTTACGGCCGTAAACTCATGGGTTTATGGCCGTGAACTCCTCACATGGTGGTTTTGGGTGTTTTATGGTGCTATCTTGATCCTAGAACACTCCTAGCTTTGTTGGAATAACACATGAAGTAGTTTAAGGCCCTAGAATACTCCATAGGGGAGTTTACAGCCTAAAGTCCATTCACCCTAGAGTTTACGGCCGTAAACTCCTATGGGGTGATGGCTTTTAATTGTTTTGAGGCACTTACACATCAAGGATGGCTTCCATGATTTTATCTAAGGCTAATGGGGACAAGAGGCACACATTTGTGCCATTACTTGGAGTTTACGGCCCAAGATATGTTCCTTGGCCATAAACTCCTTTTAAGGAGTGATTATGATGTGTTTTACTCTCCATTCAAGTCCCATGTGTTCAAGGTAAATTGTCTTAAGGCCTTAGGTGTGTTTGGAATGCTTTTTACCCTAGAAAAAGGGGTTTACGGCCCAAGAGGGGTTCTTTTGGCCATAAACTCCTATAAACTTGTGATTTTGATGGGTTTTGATGTCCTAAATAAGCACAAGCATTTGAGGGTTAAAGTCTTTAAGCATTTGGGGAAGTTTTAGGGCACTAAATACCCTTGAAAAGGGGTTTACGGCCCAAGGAAGTTCCTTGGCCGTAAACTCCAATTACTTGGGTTTCTTGGATGATTTCTAGCCTATAAAGATCATACACAAAGTCCTTTACAAGTTGTCTAGCAAGGAATCGGGTCTAGGAAGCCTTTAGGCTCCGTTTTGGAGTTTACCCCCCAAGAACGTTCTTGGGCGGTAAACTCCCGGATCTTGTAATCTAAGCATGTTATTGATGTTAATGAGCATACAACAAGTAATGAAACACATTTAGTAAAGTAGACTCACAATATGGGATGAAAACCCGAAGATCCGTCAGAGAGAATATAGCTTTTCTCTATTTGGAATTGTAAATAATGAATTTATTTAATTCAGAAAACTATTTATAGTCCTGGAATATTTTGACAGAAAATATTTTTATTCCTGATTTTGGACTGTAACATTTTGAAACTTGAAATGCCCAAATTTCACAAAACCAGGAGCATCCACTCTCCTGATATCTCCTAAAACATAAACCCTAATGTACATAGACTTGCTCGGAAAAGTATGAAAATCACTGAAAATGAACTAGCTTCTATTGAATAGATGATGTTCGTACAAATGGAAATTTCGGGTTGTCACATCATCCCCCTGTTAGAGGGAATTTCGTCCCGAAATTAGAATTTAAGCAAATAAAAGTTACAAACAATTAAGCGAAAAGATGAGGGTATTTCAACTTCATCTGATCCTCGCGTTCCCAAGTGAATTCCGGTCCTCGCTTGGCGTTCCAGCGAACCTTCACGATAGGGATACGACTTTGTTTCGTCTGCTTGACCTCACGGTCCATGATCTCTATAGGTTCTTCCACGAAGTTGAGGCTCTCGTTGATCTCGATCTCGTCGAGTGGGATTACGAGAGTCTCGTCGGACAGACACTTTTTCAAGTTAGATACGTGGAATGTAGAATGTACGTTACGAAGTGTTTCGGGTAGGTCGAGTTTGTAAGCTACGGGGCCGACTCTGGCAAGAATCTCGAAAGGCCCTATGTACCTCGGATTTAGCTTCCCACGCTTGCCGAAGCGTATCAAGCCTTTCCAGGGTGAGACTTTGAGAAGGACTCGGTCTCCCACCTGAAATTCCAAAGGTTTTCTTCGTTTATCGGCGTAGCTCTTCTGTCGGTCTCTAGAGGCTTTCAATCGTTCATGGATCTGAACGATTTTCTCTGTCGTTTCCCGAATGATTTCCGGACCGGTGAGAGTACTGTCGGAAGCTTGCCTCTAGCTAATTGGGTATCACCCACCTCAGCCCAGCACAGAGGGGATCTGCACTTTCGGCCGTAGAGAGCTTTGAATGGAGCAGCCTTGATGCTCGTGTGATAACTGTTATTATAGGAAAATTCAACAAGGGGTAAATGAGTATCCCATGCTTTCCCATAATCAATCACACAGGCTCGCAACATATCTTCCAGTGTTTGGATGGTTCTCTCACTCTGTCCGTCGGTCTGTGGATGGTAGGTTGTGCTCATGTCCAGCCTTGTTCCTAGGGAATGTTGTAGGGATTGCCAAAATCTTGAGGTGAACCTACTATCTCTATCGGAGATAATGGAAATAGGTACACCATGCAACCGTACAATTTCCCTAATGAATGTTCCCGTAAGTTTCTCCATCTTGTCGGTTTCTTTGATAGGCAGGAAGTGTGCAGACTTGGTCAACCTATCAACGATGACCCATATGGTGTCAAGTCCACCCATCGTCTTGGGCAACTTGGTTATGAAATCCATAGTGATCCGCTCCCACTTCCATTCTGGAATCTCTGGTTGTTGCAGTAACCCAGAGGGCTTCTGGTACTTGACCTTAACCTTCGCGCAAGTAAGGCATTTACTTACGAAGGTAGCAATCTCTGCTTTCATATTAGGCCACCAGTATAGCTTTTTAAGATCCATATACATCTTATCTGAACCTGGGTGGACGGAATACCGAGTGTTGTGCGCCTCAGTCATGACCAAGTCTCGGAACCCACTGTGTTTCAGTGTCCAGATTCGGTTCATGAAATATAAAGCTCTGTCACCCTTGTCTTCAAAGTTCTTGTCCATTCCCCTAAGGGATTCACTCGACACATTTTCAGATTTCATGGCCTCAAGTTCAGCCGCCTGAATTTGCTTAGTCAGGTGTGAATGGATGGTTATTGATAATGACTTGACCTTGCGACCAGAATATTCTTTCCGACTTAGGGCGTCTGCTACTACGTTGGCTTTACCCGGATGATAACGAATATCACATTTGTAGTCACTGAGTAGCTCGACCCACCTTCGTTGTCTCATGTTGAGCTCCTTCTGATCGAAAATATGTTGTAAACTCTTGTGGTCGGTAAAGATAGTGCTCTTCGTTCCATACAAGTAATGTCTCCAGATCTTCAGAGCAAACACTACTGCTCCTAGTTCAAGATCGTGGGTCGTGTAGTTAACCTCGTGTGTCTTCAACTGTCTCGAGGCGTAGGCGATGACCTTACCTCGCTGCATCAGAAAACATCCGAGTCCTTGATTGGATGCGTCGCAATAGACTACGAAGTCTTCTATCCCTTCGGGAAGGGATAGTATTGGTGCGGTGCACAAGGCTCGTTTGAACGTTTTGAATGCTCTTTCTTGTTTCTTTTCCCAGTCAAAGGCCACGCCTTTCTGGGTCAGGGTCGTAAGAGGCTTTGCTATTCGTGAGAAGTTCTGAATGAACCTGCGGTAGTAGCCAGCGAGACCTAGAAATTGACGAATTTATGTAGGCGTCTTTGGTGCTGACCAGTTCTCAATGGCTTTTATTTTGGATGGGTCCACGTGGATTCCCTCTTCGCTTACCACGTGACCTAAGAATTCGACTCTTCGGATCCAAAATTCACATTTCGAGAACTTCGCATAAAGTTTCTCCTTTCGTAATGTCTCTAGAACTTGTCGCAGATGATCACCATGCTCTTTCTTACTTCAGGAGTAGATCAGGATGTCGTCAATGAAAACGATGACGAACTGATCTAAGTAAGGTCGGCATACTCTATTCATCAGATCCATGAAGACTGTGGGCGCATTGGTCAATCCGAATGGCATCACCACGAACTCGTAGTGTCCGTAACGAGTTCGGAAGGTTGTCTTTGGCACATCCTCCTCGAGCACTCGTAACTGGTGATATCCGGATCTCAGATCAATCTTGGAAAAATAGTTCGCCCCTTGCAGTTGGTCGAATAGATCGTCTATGCGTGGCAGAGGGTAACGATTCTTGATCGTCAATTTGTTGAGTTCTCTGTAGTCAATACACATACGGAATGATCCGTCTTTCTTCTTAACGAACAAGACCGATGCTCCTCAAGGTGAGAAACTTGGTCTTATAAAGCCCTTGCTGAGCAGTTGGTTAAGTTGACCAGAGAGTTCTTGCATCTTGGCTGGTGCTAAACGGTAGGGCGACTTGGCTACTGGGGTAGCTCCTGGGACTAAGTCGATTCTGAACTCGACTTGTCGTTGCGGAGGTAACCCGGGTAGTTCTTCTGGGAAAATGTCGGGGAAGTCGCTCACTACTGGGAGGTTCTTTAGTTCTTTCGTTTCTAGGTTCGTGTCGACGACGTGAGCAAGGAATGAGTGGTATTCTTTGCGCAGATATTTCTGTGCTTGAATACTAGATATAATGCGAAGACTCGCACCAGGTTTGTCGCCGTAGACTATAAGAGTTTCGTTAGACGGGAGGTTTAGTCGGACTGCTTTCTCGTAGCACATGATGTCAGCGCGATTTAGACTTAACCAATCCATGCCGATAATAACGTCGAAACTTTTTATTGAGACCGGCATAAGGTCGATTGGGAATGAATGGTTATCTAAGGTTAGAAGACAACCTAAGTATTTGCTATTAGTACTTTCAGTTTTCCCATTCGCCATTTCTACTGTGAATTGTTCATTAAGTGCGTGTGGTTGTTGCTTAAGCATGCGAGCAAATTTGTGGTTTACGAAGCTTCACTCTGCTCCACTATCGAACAGAATGCATGCATAGGAGTTATCAAGGAGGAACGTACCAGTCACCACTGTCGGGTCAGCTACTGCTTCCCCGTGGCCTATTGCTAGTACCCTCCCTGCTCCTCTAGTATTCCTCGCCTTGGGGCAGTCCCTTTTAAAGTGGCCTGTTTCGCCACATCCATAGCAAGTTGGACTCGCGCCTGAGCCAGGAACTTGGGAGATCGGTTGTGCCGGGAACTTACAGAATCAGACGGTGTGTCCTTTTCT
This sequence comes from Lactuca serriola, assembly GCF_051521515.1. Lineage (NCBI taxonomy): Eukaryota > Viridiplantae > Streptophyta > Magnoliopsida > Asterales > Asteraceae > Lactuca > Lactuca serriola. The sequence continues at coordinate 147,296,693 of NC_136410.1, read as the reverse complement.
GTTGCAGTTAGAACACTGCATTTCACGGCAGGCGCCGTTGTGGTGGAAGTTTCATTTGTTGCACTTCGGCAAACTTCCAGCATACTGCTTCCCCGGAGCAGTAACAGCAGTAGGGGTTACCGCGGCATGCACTGCCACAATTTGTTGTTTCTTTGCAGCTCGCTGCTTCTTCTTCTCATCCCAAAACTTCCGCTTGGTGCCAGCGGGTTTGGACGGTTCTGGGATGGCTAGGGTGGTTGTGGTTGCAGGGGTCTTAACTCCATGATCAATGAGTCTTTGTGCCAATCGCTTGGCACTGTCGAAGGTAGCGGGGTTGGATGCTAAGACATTCCCTTGGTACGGAGGCACTAGCCCCCATATGTACCGTTCGATCTTTTTCCCTTCAGTGGGAACCATATTGGGGCAGAGGGCCACCAGTTCGCTAAATCGGGCAGTGTAAGTGATCACGTTGGTGCCCTTCATGGTCAGATTCCAGAGTTCATGTTCTAACTTCTGGACTTCGCCCCTTGGGCAGTATTCCTCAGTCATGAGGTCCTTCATCGTTTCCCAGCCCATGTCGTTAGCCACGACGAGAGTTAGGGCTTTGACGTGGCCGTTCCACCACGTTAGGGCTTTACTCTCAAAGGTGCATGCGGCATATTTCACTTTGCACGCAATAGGGCACGAACAGATTTCGAAGACTGATTCAGTCTTCTCGAACCATTGCGAGAGAGCAATGACTCCGCCGGTGCCATAGAAAGTCTTCGGCTTGCAGTTTGTGAAATCCTTGTAAGAGCACTCTCTCGAGCGCACAGGGATTTCGACTGGAATAGATTCAACAGGGGTTCCACCTCTGCTAGCATCTAATGAGTGATACTGAGCCATGGCAGTTGCCACTGCTGCAGCTACAGCAGCATTCAGGGCTGCAGTATCAATGACTGCAGGTGGTGGAGGCGATGGAGGTGCAGGATTATTCCTATTCCTGGGAGATTTGCGAGGAGGCATCCTTCAGCTATAAGTTTATAAAGACAAGAAAGATGGTAAGAATCAATTTGCAAGCAACGTGAGAGTGACCCATGGACTAACTAACCATAGCCCAACAGTTTGAATGAGTGTTTGAAATCACAATGAGAAATATTAGTAGGAATACACAGGTGTACAAATTTTTCCCACATATTAGATAGATTTCAATAGTACGGGTATTACTGATGTAACAACTTCAAGGAAAATCGACCTAACAGTAGGTCTTACATCATACCATAAGGACAAGACTGATAGTCCTAGATTCCTAATTAGAGTATCGAAAGTTAGGAATATTTTACAGACAAGTGCTACTTAGAGCACATAAGTTCAAGGCTATCCCTAAATCAAAAGACAGAGATGTATTAGACATCATCTAATGGCGATGGGAATTCCTCGGGCGAGCCCTGAGGTCGGACACTTGGCGAAACACCTCTTGAAGGTGTCGGTCTTGAGCTCTCTGACGAGCTCGAAGTTCTAAGACTTCAGCACGGGAGGCAGCCAGCTGTTGCTGCAGAGTTTCGTTGGTTCTCTGGGTCCGTTCCATGTCTTCTTCAAGACGGCGGATGCGGACTGTGTTGACACCTGAATTGGCATCAATCTCCATGACCCGGTCGATGGCTGCTCGACCTTGCTCGACATTACGAGCTATTCTGCGGATGATTACCGGCAGAGCTCTGTCAGCAGAGCCACCATCGCTAATGTTGTAAAAGGTTCGGTCCCCAAAGTATGGTAAGGGTTGACCCTGTTCATCACTCCAGCGGTTCAGGTTGTTTGCCCACATGGGTGTAGGACCTGGAAACGCTGGTCGAGGGTTGTTGTTCGGGGCTTGACCTACAATCGGTAGGTTGTTGACTTCAGGCTCGGAGTCGGATCCATCCGAAAAGCCTTCTGCGAGGTGATCATCCAAAGGGATTGGATGCTCATCTTCGGGCTCTTCATCGATCCACCCAGCATTGCCTTCATTGGGAAAGTACGGGTCGCCATGATGGAATCCAGCCATTTAGATCTACGTGAGAAGAGAGGTATAAGAATATAGTATACGTGTAACTAGTAGCACAAAATACTCCTATAGTATTTTAAGTTTAAGTTCTACTGATCTTCTTGTGGTATTGTTGGTAAGTTTTTAGACTTGTTAACATATCACAACATTCTAGGGCATATGCTAATCACTCCTAGGACCAGCATAGTTGATCAGGCTATGCCATTCCCAGGACTAACCATACATCCCCGAGCTCACATGTGATATTCAACAATCATAATACTTTTGTTCTTGTCATTGTGGCACTGATTTTAGTATGAATGCAGACTAGTATACTTAATTAAATATTTTATTATTTAGAGTATAGACTCTAGGTCAGAGTGTTTTAATCCCATTTGGGTTTATAGATTAGTATATCTTTTATGGGTTGATATACTTGATTCACTATAAACAATGCTCTGATACCAATCTGTCACACCCCAAAACCAAGAACGGCGGAAACGTTCTAGGGCGGAGGACGTCATGTATAGTATCACAACACAGTAAATGTAAATAAGCAAACAACATCATCCATTGCATTAAATATATAATTTTAATACAAGTGTGTTCTGTACAGTAATAGACACCAAAAATAATGTAACACAAAATAATATGAGATGAGTCTTGAATGCACTCCATCTTCTCAAAAGCTGGCCTCGGTACCTGTCTACTGATGACCTGAGAATACAAGTTATTTTGAAAGAGTTTATCAGCATTAAGCTGGTGAGTTCATAAGTATTTTAGTGTCAATGTTTGTTGTCAAAAATGTTTGAACCTGTCTTAATGTATAACTTTGTAAAAGTATAAGTACCTGTTTGAAAGTGTTTGTAAAAGTTTGAATCTCTCAGAAAATCCTATATTTTCTATAAAAGTAACCTTCTACCAAGGCTAAACTGTTTTGTAAACTCGTCTGTTGTAAAAGTGTGTAATTACCCAAGTATAACTATCATTTGTTAAAATATAGTTTGTACATTAATGCTTAAGTGAGGTTATCACTAAAATATGTAATGGGTAAATCATTGTAGTACTGTAGTTTTGTATAATAAGAACTACTGTTGTACTAAATACTACTACCTTAAACCGGATTTATATTAAGGTATATTGTGATAAATTGCACCATGCTATCGACTGGTAACAACGACATAATGAATGGTCGTAATAAAAGAAATGACGTTTGGCACCCGCAGACCTGCAGGTCCGGCTGTAGCTAGCAGCAAGGTGTAGGATAGTCAATCCAGTATAGATCTATACGCAAACTCACGCTCTCCCTCCAAGAGAATTCTGGCTACAACTCGGGCCATGACATTTAAGGCATGCTCCGACACAGTGGATCACAATTATTAACGTATTCATGTATATGTAATGTTTCTCGTTCTAGTATAGTTGTATATGTTCATGTTTCTAGTATAGCTGTATATGTACTTGTTTCTAGTATAACTGTATATGTACTTGTTTCTAGTATAACTGTATATGTACTTGTTTCTAGTATATCTGTATATGTACTTGTTTCTAGTATAACTGTATATGTACTTGTTTCTAGTATATCTGTATATGTACTTGTTTCTAGTATATCTGTATATGTACTTGTTTCTAGTATATATGTATATGTACTTGTTTCTAGTATAACTGTATATGTACTTGTTTCTAGTATATCTGTATATGTTCCTGTGTTACCCCGATGGTAACCAACTATTGATGTGCTGATAAGTATGAATATGGAAGTACTTTTATGTCTATATATGTATATATGATATATAAGTAATATTGAAACGACCTTCGGATGGTCACTCGAAATCCCACCAGACCACATCTCAAGGCGCGAAAAGGAAATAGGGCGGATGGCCTTCCTAATTCCTTTAAACATTATTTATACATCTATACATATATGGGCATGCAATTGAATATATAAAAGCATAAATAAGTTTTCATAAAACATTTGAAGCATAAATATAATTTCAAGAGAAGATCGACTTGATGTCGATCTATAAAACAATTTGAATGCATAAGTTGATAAAACAGTTTAAGTATAAGAAGCATTTGTTTGAATCACAGTCTATAAGTAAGTTTGGATAGTAAAAGAGTTTGTAAAACATTTCAAAGTAAAGCAGTTTGATAAACAGTTTGAACAGTGGTAAGAATCGTTGTTTTCCTAGTTATTAATCACATGTCATTAAATGCAATCACATGTGATTGAAACAATAACTATAAGTATTTTGACTTGTATTCCCCCCATAAAGTGTTTAAAACATTTAAAATCATTTCAGAGGTTGATTCAAGGGGGTGTGAACTCACTTGTGGTGAGCTGTTTGAACTGCAGTGTCAGATACCGTGCTAGATGACAAACGGAGACTTGTTTACACGCACGAGCCTAGTTATCATATAATAAGCATATATATAACTAATTAGCCAAATAATAACTTAATAAATAAGTTAAGACACTTAGAATACATGTAAACACTTTTTATAAGGGTTTAAGGTCCAAATGGTTGCATCTAAGTTGCTACGAAACAAGGAAAAGGGGTTTGAAACATCATATGGCCTTGCATAAGAGTTCACCACCCAACAAACCCCACCCTTTGGAGTTTACAGCCGTAAACTCATGGGTTTATGGCCGTGAACTCCTCACATGGTGGTTTTGGGTGTTTTATGGTGCTATCTTGATCCTAGAACACTCCTAGCTTTGTTGGAATAACACATGAAGTAGTTTAAGGCCCTAGAATACTCCATAGGGGAGTTTACGGCCTAAAGTCCATTCACCCTAGAGTTTACGGCCGTAAAATCCTATGGGGTGATGGCTTTTAATTGTTTTGAGGCACTTACACATCAAGGATGGCTTCCATGATTTTATCTAAGGCTAATGGGGACAAGAGGCACACATTTGTGCCATTACTTGGAGTTTACGGCCCAAGATATGTTCCTTGGCCGTAAACTCCTTTTAAGGAGTGATTATGATGTGTTTTACTCTCCATTCAAGTCCCATGTGTTCAAGGTAAATTGTCTTATGGCCTTAGGTGTGTTTGGAATGCTTTTTACCCTAGAAAAAGGGGTTTACGGCCCAAGAGGGGTTCTTGGCCATAAACTCCTATAAACTTGTGATTTTGATGGGTTTTTATGTCCTAAATAAGCACAAGCATTTGAGGGTTAAAGTCCTTAAGCATTTGGGGAAGTTTTAGGGCACTAAATGCCCTTGAAAAGGGGTTTACGGCCCAAGGAAGTTCCTTGGCCGTAAACTCCAATTACTTGGGTTTCTTGGATGATTTCTAGCCTATAAAGGTCATACACAAAGTCCTTTACAAGTTGTCTAGCAAGGAATCGGGTCTAGGAAGCCTTTAGGCTCCGTTTTGGAGTTTACCCCCCAAGAACGTTCTTGGGCGGGAAACTCCCGGATCTTGTAATCTAAGCAGGTTATTGATGTTAATGAGCATCTAACAAGTAATGAAACACATTTAGTAAAGTAGACTCACAATATGGGATGAAAACCCGAAGATCCGTCAGAGAGAATCTTCATATAGCTTTTCTCTATTTGGAATTGTAAATAATGAATTTATTTAATTCAGAAAACTATTTATAGTCCTGGAATATTTTGACAGAAAATATTTTTATTCCTGATTTTGGACTGTAACATTTTGAAACTTGAAATGCCCAAATTTCACAAAACCAGGAGCATCCACTCTCCTGATATCTCCTAAAACATAAACCCTAATGTACATAGACTTGCTCGGAAAAGTATGAAAATCACTGAAAATGAACTAGCTTCTATTGAATAGATGATGTTCGTACAAATGGAAATTTCGGGTTGTCACAATATAGAGTTCTGAACAAGTGCTCTAAGAAGATTGAAGAGACATACAATGTCACTTTTGATGATAGCTATGTCAAGAAGATAAAGACTACTGAAGATGCACTGCAGGAAATCTTTCCAAAGACCAGTCAAGTTATAGCTCCTATCTCAAATCTTTTTAAGCAATATATGCTTCTTTTTGATGAACCTTGTGACAACCCAAAATTTCCATTTGTACGAACATTATCTATTCAATAGAAGCTAGTCCAGTTTCAGTGATTTTCATACTTTTCCGAACAAGTTTGTGTACATTAGGGTTTACGTTTAAGGAGATATCAGGAGAGTGGATGCTCCTGGACTTGTGAAATTTGAACATTCCAAGTTTCATAATGTTACAGTCCAATATCCGAAATAAAAATACTTTCTGCCAAAATATTCCAAGACTATAAATAGTTTTCTGAATTAAATTAATTCATTATTCACAATTCCAATTAGAGAAAAGCCATTTTCTCTCTGACGGATCTTCGGGTTTTCATCCCAGACTGTGAGTCTACTTTCCTAGATGTGTTTCATTAATTGTTATATGCTTTATAACATCAATTACATGTCTAAATTGCAAGATCCGAGAGTTTACCGCCCAAGAACGTTCTTGGGGAGTAAACTCCAAAATGGAGCTTTAAGGCTACCCTAGTCCCATTTCCTTGATAGACAACTTGTTAAGGACTTAGTGTATGATCTTTAGAGCCTAGAAAGCAATCAAGAAACACAAGTAATAGGAGTTTACAGCCAAGGACTTTTCTTGGGTCGTAAACCCCTTTTTAAGGGCTTTTAGTGCCCTAAACCACCCCTAAAGCTTAAGGACATTAACCCTCAAATGCTTGTAACCATTTTAGACATCAAAACAGTTCAAAATCATTAAAATATAGGAGTTTACGGCCAAGAATATCTCTTGGGCCGTAAACCCCTTTTTCTAGGGTAAAATGCACCACAAACACCCCTAAGGCTTTAAGACAATTACCCTTGAACACATAGGACTGGAATGGGGAGTAAAAGACATAAGTATCATCCCTAAAAAGGAATTTATGGCCAAGGAACATCACTTGGGCCGTAAACTCCAAGTGAAGGCACAAATGTGTGCCTCTTGTCCCCTTTAGCCTTAGATAAAAACATGGAAGCTATCCTACATGTGCAAGGGCCTCAAATGAATTAAAAACCATCACCCCATAGGAGTTTACGGCCGTAAACTCTAGGGGACATGGACATTAGGCCGTAAACTCCCCTATGGAGCATTCTAGGGCCGTAAACTACTTCAAGGTTTATTCCAACAAAGCTAGGCTAATTCTAGGATGAAGATAACACCTTAAAACACCCAAAACCACCAAGTGAGGAGTTCACGGCCATAAACCCCATGAGTTTACGGCCGTAAACTCCAAAGGGTGGGGTTTGTTGGGTGGTGAACTCTTATACAAGGCCATTTGATGCTTCAAACCCTTTTGCCTTGTCCCGTAGCAACTTAGATGCAACCATTAGGACCTTTAACACTTATGAAAAGTGTTTACATGTTCCTAAGTGTCTTAACTTATTTGTTAAGTTATTATTTGGCTAATTAGTTATATATATGCTTATTATATGATGACTAGGCTCGTGCGTGTAAACAAGTCTCCGTTTGCCACCTAGCATGGTATCCGACACTACAATTCGTACAACTCACCACAAGTGAGTTCATACCCCTTTAGTCAACCTTTGAAATGATTTTAAATGTTTAAATACTTTATGGGGGGAATACAAGTCAAATACTTATAGTTATTGCTTCAATCACAAGTGATTGCATTTAATCACATGTGATTAATAACTAGGAAACCAATGATTTTTACCACTGTTCAAACTGTTTATCAAACTGCTTTACTTTGAAATGTTTTACAAACTCTTTTACTATCCAAACTTATTTACAAACTGTGATTCAAACAAATATTTCTTATACTTAAACTGTTTTATCAACTTATGCCTTCAAATTGTTTTATAGATTGACATCAAGTCGATCTTCTCTTGAAATTATATTTATGCTTCAAATGTCTTATGAAAACTTATTTATGCTTTTTATATATTCAATTGCATGCCTATATATGTATAGATGTATAAATAATGTTTAAAGGACTTAGGAAGCCCATCCGCCCTATTTCCTTTTCGCGCCTTGAGATGTGGTCTGGTGGGATTTCGGGTGACCATCCGAGGGTCGTTTCAATATTACTTATATATCATATATACATATATAGACATAAAAGTACTTCCATATTCATACTTATCAGTACATCAATAGTTAGTTACCATCGGGGTAACACATGAACATATACAACTATACTAGAAACAAGTACATATACAACTATACTAGAAACAAGTACATATACAGCTATACTAGAAACATGAACATATACAGCTATACTAGAAACAAGTACACATACAACTATACTAGAAACAAGTACATATACAGCTATACTAGAAACATGAACATATACAGCTATACTAGAGACAAGTACATATACAACTATACTAGAAACAAGTACATATACAACTATACTAGAAACATGAGCATATACAACTATACTAGAAACATGAACATATACAACTATACTAGAACGAGAAACATTACATATACATGAATACGTTAACAATTGTGATCCACTGTGTCGGAGCATGCCTTAAATGTCATGGCCCGAGTTGTAGCCAGAATTCTCTTGGAGGGAGAGCGTGAGTTTGCGTATACATCTATACTGGATTAACTATCCTACACCTTGCTGCTAGCTACAGCCGGACCTGCAGGTCTACGGGTGCCAAACGTCATTTCATTATTACAACCATTCATTATGCCGTTGTTACCATTCGATATCATGGTGCAATTTATCACATTATACCTTAATATAAATCCGGTTTAAGGTAGTTAGTACAATAGTAGTTCTTATTATACAAAACTACAGTACTACAATGATTTACCCATTACATATTTTAGTGATAATCTCACTTAAGCATTAATGTACAAACTATATTTTACTAAATGATAGTTATACTTGGGTAATTACGCACTTTTACAAACAAATGAGTATACAAGACAGTTAAGCCTTGGTAGAAGGTTACTTTAATAGAAAATATAGGATTTTTTGAGAGATTCAACTTTTACAAACACTTTCAAACATTTACTTACATTTTTACAAACTTATACATTGAGACAGGTTCAAACGTTTTTGACAACAAACATTGACACTAAAATACTTATGAACTCACCAGCTTAATGCTGATAAACTCTTTCAAAATAACTTGTATTCTTAGGTCATCAGTAGACAGGTACCGATGCCAGCTTTTGAGAAGATGGAGCGTATTCAAGACTCATCTTATTATTTTGATTTACATTATTTTGGTGTCTATAACTGTATAGAACACACTTGTATTAAAATTATATATTTAATGCAATGGATGATGTTGTTTGCTTATTTACATTTACTGTGTTGTGATACTATACATGACGTCCTCCGCCCCAGAACGTTTACACCGTTCTTGGTTTTGGGGTGTGACAAACCTGAAAAGGCTATCGATTCTAAATCCAAGGTGAAAGATAACAAAGTTGACAGTCTAAAGCAATTCTTTGACGACGCTGCACAAAAGATGGCTGACGATCAACCGAATGCAACCCAAACACCAGTCTTAAGCGAACCTTCTGGTGACCATCCCTCTGTCCAGGGGAAGGGTCCGTCTATACCAAATGATCAGGGTCCTTCATTCCAGGGGGATGATTCAAACTACCCACCACTTGTTAAGTGGACCAAAGTCCATCCTCAAAGTCAAATTATTAGGGAATCTTTAGAAAAGGTTGTAACTCGATCACAGATCAAATCGAAACAAGCTGCACTCTTATCTTAAGTAGAGTTTTGCATGTTCAACTCCTTTGTCTCCAAAGGTGAACCAAAGACTGTGAATTCAGCTCTTGATCATTCTGATTGGGTTCAAGCCATGCAAGATTAGTTGAATGAGTTTGAAAGAAACAACGTTTGGCGTCTTATTCCAACTCCAAAAGATGCTTCGGTTGTCGGTCTCAAGTGGGTTTTCAGAAATAAGATGGATAAGGAGGGGAATGTGATTCGTAACAAAGCTCGATTGGTTGTGAAAGGCTACTGCCAAGAGGAAGGTATTGGTTACGAAGAGACCTTCGCTCCAGTTGCAAGATTAGAGTCAGTTTGAATCTTTCTTGCCTATGCTGCACACAAAAACTTTGAAGTCTATCAGATGGACGTCAAGTGTGCCTTTCTCAACGGAGAACTTGAAGAAACTGTGTACGTTGATCAACCACTAGGTTTCGTAAATGAAAAGCATCCATATTACTGTTACATCCTAGACAAAGTAGTATATGGCTTGAAGCAGGCTCCCAGAGCATGCTATGAAACCCTCACTAGATTCTTAAAGATGTCAAAATTTAAACAAGGTTCGGTTGACCCAACCTTCTTTCGTAAGAGAGAGGGTAACCACCTTATAATAGTCCAAATTTATGTTGATGACATCCTCTTTGGCTCCACGAATCGTAGCTTAACAGCTAAATTCAGGAAGTTGATGGAAACTAAATTTGAGATGAGCTCAATGCGTCCTATTAACTTTTTCCTTGGCTTAAATATTAGACAGGGACCCGAAAGCATACACCTTCGTTGGAGAAGCCAACCGCTGACTTGACGCTTTATCGCCAAATGATTGGGTCACTAATCTATCTCACAGCCAGCAGACCTGACATGATGTTCTCAGTCTGCTATTGTGCCAGATTCCAAGCTAACCCACGCGAACCTCACATGCTTGCCGTGAGAAACATATTTCGCTATTTGAAGCGAACCTCCTCTCTCGGTCTATGGTATCCGGCCAACTCAGGATTCCTTGTCCAAGCGTTCTTAGATGCTGACTTAGGTGGCTGTGGATTAGATCGTAAAAGCACCACTGGAGGATGCCAATTTCTCGACGATAAATTGGTTAGCTGGCAATCAAAGAAACAAACCTGTGTTTCTCTCTCCACTGCAGAAGCTGAATACATCGTTGCTGCATCATGTACATCTCAAGTTGTATGGATATAAAGTCAGCTTAGAGATTACGGGCTGAAAATGAAGAAAATCCCACTATATTATGACTCTGGAAGTGCAATTAGGATTTGTCACAACCTAGTGCAACACTCGAAGACTAAACACATAGAGCTTAGGTATCACTTCATTAAAGATCACGTGGAAGATGGCAACATGGAAATTCACTTCGTAAAGACAACTGATCAACTGGCAGATATATTCACTAAGGCTTTACCTGAAGCAAGTTTCAACAAAATTTTGCAAGGCCTAGGAATGATGGAAGCAGAATCTGTACCAAAATCGCCTTCACTTCAATAAAGGTAAGAAGCGAAATAGAGCGAACCGAAATGAACTGAACGTTCGGTCTATTTCGGGTTTGGCTCGACCAAGAAGCAAAATGAACCGAGCGTTCGGTCTATTTCGGGTTCGGTCCTTCTGAATTCGTTCGCTTCTCTTTCATATCAAGGAATTTTGATTGTATTCTTTTGTACACTATTTTAAATACTTTCTTTTACATTTTCTTTATTTCTTTAATTTTCATAAAATCCAAAAATATTTCTCTGTTTCATTTTTTTATATATAACCCAAAAATATTTTTCTTTTTCGTTTAATTAAACATTTTCACAAAATTCAAAATTTTTATTTTAATCTAATGCTCTCTTTTGTATAAGTGTTACTCTCGATGATGAAGCTCCAGAAGGTATAGTCTCTTTTCTATAAACTTCTTACATGTCCCTAGAAGCATGTTGCTTCATGTTGACTAAAGCCTCTATAGATTTTGAGTGAAGCCTTAATAACATGATACATACAAATCATTTTTTCCCAATTTAGGATGTTACATTCACTCTAATCATGAGCTACCTTACTCTTCTCATATTTAGCTTAAAGTTTTCTGCGTCGTCCTTCTTTTATAGCAGAGGAACATTCGCTTCTTATACCACCTATATCATTTTTCTTCATTTCACTTCATCTCACCAAAGTAACCCTTGAGACTCTCAACATTTACCACTGAGGTTTATGGTTATACAAAAATCTGTGTTAATGATCTTAGTTTCGTGTCACTACGTGCTAAGTGAAACCCACAATTCAACACCTTTAATGAATTGACGGTACAAAATCACTATGTTACAGTTCTTATATGAAATCTCTTTTTATTTTGAGTGCTTCTTCTGAAAATTTCTATTACCAAGATTTTTTTCCCCAAGAATCCAGTTAAGTTTTTTTTTTTTTTTTTTTTTTTTTTTTTTTTTTTTTTTTTTTGAGATTTCTCATTTGTCCACAAGTCAACAAATATATTCCCTACCTACTTGTTCAACAGACCACATTGATCTCACAAGTACTTTGTTCAGTTTCGGTCTTATATCAAGTATCAATTTCATGAATTGAAGCGAAAGCCACCCTTTATAGCCTTAATTAAAAAGATTCCTTTCAATACTTCTTATCAAGTACTTGATCGTTATTTAATGAGAATCCACACAAGCACTTTAATGTCTCTCTTGACTTTGAAGGAAGAGAGTCGTGCCCAGAATTAGCTGCTTTATGTCTCGACAAGACATCACTTAAACCCTCAAAAAGTTTGTTTTACTCCTTTATCTTTTCACACTCTATGCATGAAAATCTTTGATTTTCCAAAATCTGGTTCTATTAATGATGTCTTACTTATTACAGCTTCATTTCCAAAAGTACTCCAATGCCCGATAAATTTAAAAGGAGATGGCAGTTCATGTAAAATATGTGGTTGACGTTTGGGATAAAGTTAAGGCTGAGTCAGCAGTTATCCAATCATTTTGACGATTTGAAAAAGTGTTTTTTATGGAATGGCGTGTAAAAAGGAAACGTCCTTTGTCTTCGTCATCATCGGGTATGACAACTGTTCACTCCGTCACATCTGGCACAGTTTTCAAATTAATCAAAGATATCAGCCGGATTTTTCTCTCTCTTACGTGTATGTATAAAAGGATTTGGCACGCTCCACTTTAATCTTTTATCACTTACAAATTCTCTCGAAGGAAAAGAGCGATTTCTCTCACTATTCATCTTCTTCTTCTCAAGCTTCATCAATGGCAGACTCCTCTTCTGTTCATGATACCACTGTTCACTCCACCCTCCTCACCATCAAACCTCAACAAAACCTGATCATTGATCTTACTCCCTTCATCTATGAACCATACATGCTATATGTCTTCGAATGTCTCAAGTACTCGCCTCTTATTGACGCTCTGTCAAAGGTCGAAGTTGTTCCCATGTCCTGCCTCTCACACATCTATTCAACTGCTTACTACGACAAGGTTGCTGAGAGGATTCATTTTGAATCCACAATGAGAAGACGTCTATCTCCAAGAACCGCTTATGTTCCCTACTTGGTCTTGCTCATGAACCTACTCTGCTAAACCCTGATTTAATCACTACTGGTCAACTGTTCTCTATGTTCTACCAAATGGGGTATATTGAGACCCTAGCCACCATTACCAAGTTCCAGAAGTCCTACCTTCCTCCTCAATGGAATGTCCTCTTCACAATCATGTTCAAAGGACTCTCTGAGCGAAGCGCCGGCTCAGATGGAGCAAGCAAGTCGTTTATGACCGTGCTTTATGGGCTGTATCACGGAATTAATTTGGACTATGGGACCATCATCTGGCAACAACTGGTTCAAAGATTGTATTCTTCATCAAGAAATTCAGAGATCTCATGTGGAAGGTACTGGTCCATCATTACAAAGTCGGAAATGGATCGTCTCCACGTTCTAATCATGGCGAACTCTCTTCTCTCCTTGATCGCCACCTTTCACACCACAAAGATTATCGTTACAGATCCAACCAAGAATACAAGAAGCATCCTTCTTCGGGTCCAGGGGAACTTACACCAGCCATGGTGCGTTCCATTGAAGAGGCTGACAAGCCAGCCAAGAGGGGAAAGAAAACAAAGACACAGAAGGAGGCGAAAGTTACAAAACCAACCAAGGGTCAAACCCCCAAGAAGTGAAAGTCAGACAAGGCTGCTCCTTCACAGCCTACGCAGAAGAAGTAGAAGAAGCCCGCTTGGAGACTCATACTTCAATCCTCAAGTGATTCGGACTCAGAGTATGTTACTCCTAAACACAAATCTACTGCTCCCTTAGAATCAGAAAGTGAAAGTTTTGAAGAGGAGGCTTCGAGTCGTGGTGATACCCTGCCTCGCTCGCCTACCCCAGAAATACTTGTTCGCTCCCAACCCCCTTCTCTTCCACCCGTTTCTATACCAATCTCAATCCCTCCAATTTTTCCCATATCTACCTCTCAACCATCAACCACTACTCCCATCCCTGATCCAATCTTCAAAGAAACTACCACTACCACAACTACTACGGGGGCTCATTCTTCAACACCTACACCTTCTGTCACAACCGAACCACCAGTTACAACCGAACCTCCCGTCACTACTAAACCTTAATCACCTACCCAATCCACTGATACCACACCAGTTCTTGGAAGTGAGTACTTGGAGTTTGATTCCACCTACTTCAGTCCCTACCGTGTCCAGAGTGACAACAACGAAGATGCTCCTGTCACCAAACGCCGTCTCAAGGCTGTTAATGACAAGCTTGATCAGTTGCTTTCCTCCTCTTCCACCGGTGCCTATTCAGACGCTGCTCTCAAAGCTTTGTTCTCCCGGTTATCGAAGAACATAATGCCTCTCTCACTGCTGTAGCTAAGGCTATTGGCGCCTCTACTTCCTAATGCCAGAAGGCCTCCCTTGCTGTAGAGGCTTCCACGAAGGAATGCAAAGATGCGACCGCAAAAGTCGATAAACTAATTTCTGAGGCTAGTCTCTTTTTGGATTCTTTGCAAGCAGGTGCTCAGAAGAACTCTCAGACCGTGAACACTTCGGTTGATAATCTTCAACATTCTTTTCAAGCTGAGAGATCTAATCTTGAAGTTGCTCGTCAAGCCATCGAAGCTGCCAATGCCACTCTACATGATAATTTCAATGACCGTTTGACTCAACTAGAGGCAGAGTTGGCTGTGGAAAATCGTATCATGGATGAGCTAGACAAACGAACCTCTCAGCCATAGATGCAGAACCTCAAGCGTCGCACTACAACAACTGAGCTTAACGATCTGAAATTTGAATGGGAGGTTATTTGAAGCTATGTTGGCGATGTTCATTCCATTTTTCTTCACCTCTTTGATGCCCATGATCCCATCATGACCATTACCATCTGAAGGCATTTGGCTGAAAAACTACTACATGGATTGGACATCCTTAGTCGCATTGAGGGTGTTCTGGTGACTGAGGTTCAGCCGAAACAAGGGGGAGATAAGGCAAAAGCAAAAACTCAACCACCTCCTGAACCTAATTCATCCACTGAACCGAAGGTTAATGAAGCTTCGGTTAGTAATAGAGAGAAGAAGAAAAAGAAGATTGGTTAAGATGGCACTGATGATGAAGATGATCTTTTTGAAGAAAATCCCACTAAGCCTTTTCAGACAAAAAAATCACATGAAAAAGAGCTGGAAGAAAAATTCAAGAAACAAAAGTCTAGCTACAAAATAAGCAAAAAGAAAAGGAGCTCTTTGTCACACCCCAAAACCGGAACGGCGGAAACGTTCTGGGGTGGATGATGTCATGTCAAATATCACAACATATGCAGTATAGTAATCAAAGTACAACAATCATTGCATTAAAAGTAATAGTTTTACATAGTTTACATTTCATAAAAGCATCGATGTAATACAAGTAATAATAAAGGTGCAACTTGGTACTAAACGGTCTTCACCAAAAGCGCCTGGGATGTACCTGTCTACTGGTGACCTGAGAATACAAGTTATTTGAAAGCGAGTATCAACATTTGTACAAATGCTGATGAGTTCATTAGTATTTAGTGTCATTTTATTCAAATAACTTTATATAAGTAGTAGTTTTAGAGTATATAGTGAATTGGAGTCCTTTCCAAAAAATCCTATATTTTCTAATTAAAAGCAGTCTTCTACCAAGACTGGACAGAGTTATGTTGTAAAAAGTAATTTTTCCCTTAACACTATCATTATCAAAATATGGTATTGATTTTAAAGAAAGTAGGAGAATATCAGGGAAAATAACATATGCCTTAGCAGTGGAGAATGCTGACCAAAGCAAAAGAAATCATAGACTCCAGGAAAGTATCGAATGAACGGTACGCCAGGCTCAGTCTAACAAAAGGAGACACAGACCTTAGACAGTATCAAATGAAGGATACAGCTAGCAAGGTCAAAAACAGTGAATACATACCCTAGACAGTATCAAATGAAAGATACAACTGACAAGGTCTAAAACAGTGAATACAGACCCCAGACATTATCAAATGAAAGATACAGCTGACAAGGTCTAAAACAGTGAATACAGACCCTAGACAGTATCAAATGAAAGATACAACTGACAAGGTCTAAAACAGTGTAATTCTAAGAGTTTGTTTCCAGCATATAGTGTTAAATATCGTTACCTTAAGACCATGAATTATGAGGTAACATGGAATACTCGTAACCGTACTAATCGACACTAGAGTACTTGGCGCCCTGCAAGCTTCGGTGTAAGTATGAGATTGGTCACCCCTTGGCTTGGTAGGACTTTGGACTGTAGCTAGCAGTCAGGGTACAGGGGTGTCAATCCCGCATAGATCTATACACACGATGTCCGCTCTCCCTACAAGAGACTCTGGTTACCAACTAGACAACGGAGAAGGCCGTGTCTTGAAGATGTATCCCGAACAAGGAATTCTGATGTAAGTGCTGGACTAGCAGTAGAGACTCATAACTTAACTGATCGATGTAAACCCATATGTCTATACATGTATACATGACATATAATTAATGATCAAACGACCTTCGGATGGATATCCAATCCCACCAGACCACATCTCAACGAAGAAAAGGAAATAGGGCTAACTGGCCTTCCTAAGTCCTTTAATCATTATTTATATAACTATACAAGTACAGGCATACATTTAACGGTGTGGAAGCATTTAACTAAGTAGAAGCGTTAACAAAGTAGGAGTGTTTCACGAAGTAGAAGCATATCACGAAGTAAAAGCGTATCACGAAGTAAAATCGTATCACAAGGTAAAAGCGTTAATAAGTATAACCACATCACGAAGTAGGAGCATATCATGAAGTACAAGCGTATCACGAAGTATAAGCGCATGACGAACTGGAAGCATTTCACGAAGTAGGAGCATATCACGAAGTAAAAGCGTATCACGAAGTAAAAGCGTATCACGAGGTAAAAGCGTTAACAAGTATAAGCGTATCACGAATCTGACTCTGGGTGTCATCACTTCATGATGGATGACTGGAAATCTCGGAAGTTTAGGCGAATATCTCACCGATGTCCCTAAAAAGATATTGGCACTTGGTGGTTTCAATAGTCTCGACCTAGTTCATTTATTTCCGAACTGGAAATCTTCTCAATGAACCTCTTCTGGGTCTGAATAAACTCTTCTGGCGAGCACTGAAGTGGATACGGTTTTCTACTGGGTTCGTGCGAGAATGGAAATGTTTAAAGAATCCTAAAAGATTATTAAAATTTCACTAGGCGGTCTATATCGAGTCCTGCTACGATTACATAGGGTATACAAATCATATATAGCTTAGATCCGATAGGCCTTCGAATATGTGATACTACTCTATGTCCACATCCCAACGAGGAAAAGGAAGTAGAGCGAAACCACACATTCTTAGCCTATGGGATCCTTATTATATATAACCTTGGAGGTATACCCTCTGTAATTGTAGGTATATCAATAAGGATCTTTTTAATTCTTCACACAAGGTTGTCTATGGATCCTAAAATACCCCTATGGTATTTTAATTTCTTATTTGTTTCTTATCTTCTGAATATGATTCTGGGATTAGTGTGAGTCTTTTAGTATCCCAAAATACTCCTATAGCATTTTAAACTTTATGTTTGGCTCTAGCATTCCTAGTTGGTAATTTTCAGACCTGTTGGAACACCACTATCACTCCCAAGCACATGTTCATCGCATCTCGAATAAATGTAGTTGATCAGGTTACATTTATTCCAGCTTACGATTACATAACTGCCCAGGTTTGACGGTAATGCTCAACATCTGAAGACTTTTATTCTTGTTCTTCTTGTGATACTTGTGTTCGAGTGTTTAGATTCTGGATGTTCTTATACTTTGGTAAAATATGGATATATTTTAAAGTATAATTCTTGGTCAGAGTGTTTTATCCCTAAGTATTTATAGGCTGTATATATTTTATGAATTGATATACTTAGCTCACTATAAACAATGCTCTGATACCAATCTGTCACACCCCAAAACCGGAACGGCGGAAACGTTCTGGGGTGGATGATGTCATGTCAAATATCACAACATATGCAGTATAGTAATCAAAGTACAACAATCATTGCATTAAAAGTAATAGTTTTACATAGTTTACATTTCATAAAAGCATCGATGTAATACAAGTAATAATAAAGGTGCAACTTGGTACTAAACGGTCTTCACCAAAAGCGCCTGGGATGTACCTGTCTACTGGTGACCTGAGAATACAAGTTATTTGAAAGCGAGTATCAACATTTGTACAAATGCTGATGAGTTCATTAGTATTTAGTGTCATTTTATTCAAATAACTTTATATAAGTAGTAGTTTTAGAGTATATAGTGAATTGGAGTCCTTTCCAAAAAATCCTATATTTTCTAATTAAAAGCAGTCTTCTACCAAGACTGGACAGAGTTATGTTGTAAAAAGTAATTTTTCCCTTAACACTATCATTATCAAAATATGGTATTGATTTTAAAGAAAGTAGGAGAATATCAGGGAAAATAACATATGCCTTAGCAGTGGAGACTGCTGACCAAAGCAAAAGAAATCATAGACTCCAGGAAAGTATCGAATGAACGGTACGCCAGGCTCAGTCTAACAAAAGGAGACACAGACCTTAGACAGTATCAAATGAAGGATACAGCTAGCAAGGTCAAAAACAGTGAATACATACCCTAGACAGTATCAAATGAAAGATACAACTGACAAGGTCTAAAACAGTGAATACAGACCCCAGACATTATCAAATGAAAGATACAGCTGACAAGGTCTAAAACAGTGAATACAGACCCTAGACAGTATCAAATGAAAGATACAACTGACAAGGTCTAAAACAGTGTAATTCTAAGAGTTTGTTTCCAGCATATAGTGTTAAATATCGTTACCTTAAGACCATGAATTATGAGGTAACATGGAATACTCGTAACCGTACTAATCGACACTAGAGTACTTGGCGCCCTGCAAGCTTCGGTGTAAGTATGAGATTGGTCACCCCTTGGCTTGGTAGGACTTTGGACTGTAGCTAGCAGTCAGGGTACAGGGGTGTCAATCCCGCATAGATCTATACACACGATGTCCGCTCTCCCTACAAGAGACTCTGGTTACCAACTAGACAACGGAGAAGGCCGTGTCTTGAAGATGTATCCCGAACAAGGAATTCTGATGTAAGTGCTGGACTAGCAGTAGAGACTCATAACTTAACTGATCGATGTAAACCCATATGTCTATACATGTATACATGACATATAATTAATGATCAAACGACCTTCGGATGGATATCCAATCCCACCAGACCACATCTCAACGAAGAAAAGGAAATAGGGCTAACTGGCCTTCCTAAGTCCTTTAATCATTATTTATATAACTATACAAGTACAGGCATACATTTAACGGTGTGGAAGCATTTAACTAAGTAGAAGCGTTAACAAAGTAGGAGTGTTTCACGAAGTAGAAGCATATCACGAAGTAAAAGCGTATCACGAAGTAAAATCGTATCACAAGGTAAAAGCGTTAATAAGTATAACCACATCACGAAGTAGGAGCATATCATGAAGTACAAGCGTATCACGAAGTATAAGCGCATGACGAACTGGAAGCATTTCACGAAGTAGGAGCATATCACGAAGTAAAAGCGTATCACGAAGTAAAAGCGTATCACGAGGTAAAAGCGTTAACAAGTATAAGCGTATCACGAATCTGACTCTGGGTGTCATCACTTCATGATGGATGACTGGAAATCTCGGAAGTTTAGGCGAATATCTCACCGATGTCCCTAAAAAGATATTGGCACTTGGTGGTTTCAATAGTCTCGACCTAGTTCATTTATTTCCGAACTGGAAATCTTCTCAATGAACCTCTTCTGGGTCTGAATAAACTCTTCTGGCGAGCACTGAAGTGGATACGGTTTTCTACTGGGTTCGTGCGAGAATGGAAATGTTTAAAGAATCCTAAAAGATTATTAAAATTTCACTAGGCGGTCTATATCGAGTCCTGCTACGATTACATAGGGTATACAAATCATATATAGCTTAGATCCGATAGGCCTTCGAATATGTGATACTACTCTATGTCCACATCCCAACGAGGAAAAGGAAGTAGAGCGAAACCACACATTCTTAGCCTATGGGATCCTTATTATATATAACCTTGGAGGTATACCCTCTGTAATTGTAGGTATATCAATAAGGATCTTTTTAATTCTTCACACAAGGTTGTCTATGGATCCTAAAATACCCCTATGGTATTTTAATTTCTTATTTGTTTCTTATCTTCTGAATATGATTCTGGGATTAGTGTGAGTCTTTTAGTATCCCAAAATACTCCTATAGCATTTTAAACTTTATGTTTGGCTCTAGCATTCCTAGTTGGTAATTTTCAGACCTGTTGGAACACCACTATCACTCCCAAGCACATGTTCATCGCATCTCGAATAAATGTAGTTGATCAGGTTACATTTATTCCAGCTTACGATTACATAACTGCCCAGGTTTGACGGTAATGCTCAACATCTGAAGACTTTTATTCTTGTTCTTCTTGTGATACTTGTGTTCGAGTGTTTAGATTCTGGATGTTCTTATACTTTGGTAAAATATGGATATATTTTAAAGTATAATTCTTGGTCAGAGTGTTTTATCCCTAAGTATTTATAGGCTGTATATATTTTATGAATTGATATACTTAGCTCACTATAAACAATGCTCTGATACCAATCTGTCACACCCCAAAACCGGAACGGCGGAAACGTTCTGGGGTGGATGATGTCATGTCAAATATCACAACATATGCAGTATAGTAATCAAAGTACAACAATCATTGCATTAAAAGTAATAGTTTTACATAGTTTACATTTCATAAAAGCATCGATGTAATACAAGTAATAATAAAGGTGCAACTTGGTACTAAACGGTCTTCACCAAAAGCGCCTGGGATGTACCTGTCTATTGGTAACCTGAGAATACAAGTTATTTGAAAGCGAGTATCAACATTTGTATAAATGCTGATGAGTTCATAAGTATTTAGTGTCATTTTATTCAAATAACTTTATATAAGTAGTAGTTTTAGAGTATATAGTGAATTGGAGTCCTTTCCAAAAAATCCTATATTTTCTAATTAAAAGCAGTCTTCTACCAAGACTGGACAGAGTTATGTTGTAAAAAGTAATTTTTCCCTTAACACTATCATTATCAAAATATGGTATTGATTTTAAAGAAAGTAGGAGAATATCAGGGAAAATAACATATGCCTTAGCAGTGGAGACTGCTGACCAAGGCAAAAGAAATCATAGACTCCAGTAAAGTATCGAATGAACGGTACGCCAGGCTTAGTCTAACAAAAGGAGACACAGACCTTAGACAGTATCAAATGAAGGATACAGCTAGCAAGGTCAAAAACAGTGAATACACACCCTAGACAGTATCAAATGAAAGATACAACTGACAAGGTCTAAAACAGTGAATACAGACCCCAGACATTATCAAATGAAAGATACAGCTGACAAGGTCTAAAACAATGAATACAGACCCTAGACAGTA
Source organism: Lactuca serriola (assembly GCF_051521515.1). NCBI lineage: Eukaryota > Viridiplantae > Streptophyta > Magnoliopsida > Asterales > Asteraceae > Lactuca > Lactuca serriola. Next base: position 147,274,974 of record NC_136410.1, on the reverse strand, counting down.
TCAAATGAAAGATACAACTGACAAGGTCTAAAACAATGTAATTCTAAGAGTTTGTTTCCAGCATATAGTGTTAAATATCGTTACCTTAAGACCATGAATTATAAGGTAACATGGAATACTTGTAACCATACTAATAGAGACTAGAGTACTTGACGCCCTACAAGCGTCGGTGTAAGTATGACATTTGTCACCCCTTGGCTTGGTAGGCCTTTGGACTGTAGCTAGCAGTCAGGGTGCAGGGGTGTCAATCCCGTATAGATCTATACACACGATGTCCGCTCTCCCCACAAGAGACTCTGGTTACCAACTAGACAATGGAGAAGGCTGTGTCCTGAAGATGTATCCCGAACAGTGAATTCTGATGTAAGTGCTGGACTAACAGTAGAGACTCATAACTGAACCGATCGATGTAAACCCATATGTCGATACATGTATACATGACATATAATTAATGATCAAACGACCTTCGGATGGATATCCGATCCCACCAGACCACATCTCAACAAAGAAAAGGAAATAGGGCGAACTAGCCTTCTTAAGTCCTTTAATCATTATTTATATAACTATACAAGTACAGGCATACATTTAACGATGTGGAAGCATTTAACTAAGTAGAAGCGTTAACAAAGTAGGAGTGTTTCACGAAGTAGAAGCGTATCACGAAGTAAAAGCGTATCACGAAGTAAAAGCGTATCACGGGGTAAAAGCGTTAATAAGTATAACTGCATCACGAAGTGGAAGCGTTTCACGAAGTAGGAGCGTATCATGAAGTAGAAGCGTATCATGAAGTAAAAGCGTATCACGAGGTAAAAGCGTTAATAAGTATAAGCGCATCACGAACTGGAAGCGTTTCACGAAGTAGGAGCGTATCACGAAGTAAAAGCGTATCACGAAGTAAAAGTGTATCATGAGGTAAAAGCGTTAACAAGTATAAGCGTATCACGAAGTAAAAAGGCATTAACAGGTAATAGCATTTAACTAAGTGGAAGTATAATGATGCAGCAGCATCTAACAAGTAGGAGTATAAAAACATGGAAGAAAACTTTGATGAAAACGTTGGAAAACCTTTATACGTAAGAAAATCATGACTTGGTATTCTTTTGGAAAATAAGTTTGAAAAGCCTTAGAAATCTTTTGAAAACCTTTAATAAAAACATTTTGATAAAACAATATAAGTAATGATTTGAAGAAGTAAAATTGTTTTGGAAAACCATTTACCGTATCATACTTGGCAAAACAGTTGACAGTGTAATAAATCCTTGTGCATGCGTGTTGTCAATCACATGTGATTGATATGATAACTGGCATGTTTAACTTGTATTCCCCCCATAAAAACATGTAAAAACATTTAAAAGGTTCATTCAGGGGTATGAACTCACCTGTTGTAAGTGGATCCGACGGAGGTGTCGGTTGGGTTCTCAGTGTCAAGTAAAGACTTGAACACACTTAGTGACCTATTAACATATGATGACATATGTTTACATACAATTAGTACATATAATACTAATTAAACAAGTATACGCATCCTAAAGTGCGGAAAACACTTTGATTAAGTGTTAGGGGTATCCCGGGTAACATTTAAGGATGTGTATGGCTTAGATAGGGAGTTTACTCTTCAAGAGTAAACTCTTTATAGAGTTCACAACCTTGGGACTAACTTCCCATGAGATTACGGCCGTAAACTCATAGTGAGGGTGTTCTAGGGTCTTAAATGATAGAGAATCAACTCCTATTTATTTTTCCAAGTCAAAAGAAGAGTTTAGGGCATCATTTGGGCACTTAATGGGATTTTATGGCCCATAGACCAATTCTATGGGGGTTTACGGCCGTAAACTCCTATTTCCATGTTTTCTTAAATGTTTAAAGCCTTTTCTTCAATGGGGTTTGCTTCTAGACATTTTCCAAGGCCATAGGAGGTGTTTGAGGGCATTTCAAACACTTGAATTCGAGTTTACTCCCCATGAAGAGGAGTTTATGGCCCAAGCATGTTCTTGGGAAGTAAACTCAAGTTTACTCCCCAAATGTTAAGCTCAAGGTGTTCTAAGTACGTTCCCATAAGTCATTTAGCCATATCTAAGCCTTAGGGGTAGTTTAGAGGGGTTTTGGGGCTTAAAAACCCCACTTAGGGGTGTTCACGGTCCATGAGTGTTCTTGGGCCGTAAACACATGAATTTACCCCTATTTAATGTCTCAAACACGAATTTTCATGTTAGCTAAGCTATACAACAAGTTAGGGTAGATTGCTTACTCGTTTGGCGCTCGAAACGGGCGGTTTTTGGCTCGGAACAAGTTGTAGAGAGAGAGTGTAGAGAGAGAGTGAAAAGGGTGGAAATGAAGTTTACTCTCCCTTATATAGGGGCTTGAGTTGAGGCTCAGTGGAAATCTACCCGATACTGCCATTAAACGGGGCTTTTGGTCGCACCAGATTTAGTGGTCGTATTTTGACTTGCTTGAATCTAAAATTTTCCAAGGGATTAATGAGGGTGTTTCCAATTTGTTTCAACCCTTACAAAGTCATTTAAAAAGTCCCAAATTAATTAGCCGGTCTAAAAGTTAACGGACAGTTAAATAAAACGAGGCTTATTAACGGAAAAGGGGTTAAAAATGACGGAATAAATTTCGGGTTGTCACACTCTTGGAGAAGAAGAAGTCCATTTTTCTAGAATGGACTATGAACTCGCTTCAAAGAGGCGCTATATACGAACTAAGCACTCATTGGCTCGAGCCTGTTATGTCGTTCGGACTTGAAAACTCAAACGATGAACAATTTGATATGCCAATCACACGAAAGGCATTCATCTTTCATTGCTTCAACTCAACTGTTGCCATCCTGTCTCCAGACCCGAAGGTGGATCGAGATATGTTAGAGTTCTATTTGGAGTTTGCTCAACCCCAGTACTTGACCTGGAGTTCGCAGAATGTCACAACTATCAAGGTTCTGAAGCCCTATTCAGCAGGCAAGTTCGTTAATGTAAAATTTAAAGTGACTTGAGGCTCTGAACGCTTGGTTCACAATTTCCTTCTTGCTGATCTACCGAAGCTAAACCCCTATGATTGGATACTCCTTAACAACATCTTTCTGTTAAATCCTCAGGAGTATCAGCCGATCATTGACCATATCAAGCGAATGCTTGTTTGCTACATTCACGAAGTAGCGAAGATGGATCAAGAAATCGCCTCAGCAATTCACAAGCGAACCTCGATTAAACCAATGGGAAGAGCTGGTGATATTAACTCCATGGTACAAGGCAAAATTGACACAAATAACCACACTGTGATGTTTATCAGGGGCGAAGGTCCAAAATTCCTATTCGCTCTTGTTGGTAAGCACATGTTCTCAACCTCTTGCTTGGAGCACATTTTGGAGATCATTCAGAGGTGTAATCAGATCTCAGCGGCCGACAAGAAGATGTATACTAATATGCTGAGATGGTTCATTCAAATTCGGCAGACTCTTCTTGCAATCATCCCTTGGCTGTTCAAGGTGGTGAAGACTGTGAAGCCTACTCAAAGGAAATGATCTCTCGCCTCATTTGACGCAGAGGGGGAGATTGTTGGGCTTATAGTGTTGCGTCATGGGCTCGTTCCTTAGCCCATTTTTGGTTTCCGATATGGGCCTATCCAATCGTGCATGTTATTCATTTAGGGTTTTGATATTTAAGGTGCATGCATGCATCCTTTATTTGCAAGGGTTTTATTATTTTCTATCAGAAGTATTGTAAACCCTAGCTCGCCTCTATAATGGAAGTTCTTCATCAAGCTCTGCTGAGGGTTGACTATATTTGAATCATAAGCCTTACTTTGATTCTATTCTGTGTTTTTAATCCTATTGTGTTTGTTTTGTTTGTTCATCATCTTTATACCTGTGAAAGATCTAAACGAACTGAGTTTTAATTCTCATCACAATGCTCTAATACCAATCAGTCACAACCCCAAACTAGAGTGGCAGAAACGTCTGGGGGCGGATGATGTCATTGTATAGTATCATAACAGTTGAATATAAATGAAACATATCAACCCAAACAACACACATTAAGAATACAAATTTACATAGTTTACATACTGTGTTTGTTCAAAAGTTACACAATAATGATTGAAAAGTAAAATCCCATAATGCAGCGACTCCTGTTCTCAAATATTTAGATACCTGATTACTGGTTCCCTGAGAATACAAGTGATTTTGAAAAGCATCAACAATAATGTTGGTAATTTCATAAGCATTTTTGTATGAAAAAGGGTTTGTAATTGCTTTATTTAATATAGTTTCATATGCTTCCAGAAAATCAAATATGCTCTATAAAATAGGTTGTTAGTTTAATAACCAAGACTAAAAATGTATAAATGTCTTATGTATCTTTATCCTTGTAAAATGAATAAGTATTTATGTTTCTAGAAAATCCAATATTTTCTTATGTGTGAACTATAGTCATAAACCCTAAGACCAGAAATGTAAGCAATGGTGTACCGAAAGGTAGTATATTGTTATATATTTTTATAAAACAATTGAAGTGTGAGCTTCCCGTAAACCAAGATAGTATTGTTAATCCCTATGTGAGTTATTATAACCATGCTTAATATGAATTTTATGCATGTACGACGTTCTTCAGGCGTCGAAATCAGTAGATATTTGTCACCCGAGACTGGCCCGTCTAACTATAGTGAACATCTTAGGTGTGGGGTTTTCAATCCCGTATAGATCTATACAAAACTATATCGATCTCCCTCCAGGAGACTCTGGTTATAATGTAGGACTTAAAATGTACGCTAGGTAGGTACGGTGAAGAGAATTTCTCACTAGAGCGTTAATAGATTTATGTGAACTACGGCTCCCTTTGTTTTGTTTAAGGGAGTATTTATACCACTGAAATGTTATAAAATATGGTTTTGTGAATCCCAAACTATACCCATTATAGTTTTCCTTGTATGTTTTTGTGTACACTGTTCATATCAACATTATATAAATATCCAATTGTAATCTTATTTAGTATTTATATATGTTAATAAAAACATAATATACTTGGGTTTTAACCCACCAAAACTGTGATGACTAAAAATATTACCATTTCTACTAGAACAACTATTTTTAGTAAAAATAACCAGAAATTTGTAGGTTGTACAACTCATATTTTCGGATGATATTTGTAACACAAAATAAGTTACGTTTGTGTTATTTTTGCATGTCAACTTCATATGAAACAAAATTTGTGTAAAAAGAATGGTGATATCTATAGTCTTATACAAATATAACATCATATTCAAATAATAAGCATGAGGCATGCAAATATCCAAAACATAAACATATTTTGGACATGTATTGTATTTTGTACATCACATACTTTCGGGTTAACATATTTAATAAAAAATAATTTATATTTTGTTTTCTTTGTTAATAAGACTCTATATGCCACAAAAATTTTTCTGTGAAGAGTGGTGATATTTACATTTTTATGCAAATATTATACCATATCCAAGTAATAAGGATGAGACATGCAAGTATCCAAAGGACAAACGCATTTTGACTTGTATCCCCCCCCATAAAAGCATGTACAACTCGAAAAATGGCGGTATGAAGCTCACCTTGGGTTGGTTTTGTGGATGATTTGAGGGAAGAAAACAAGGATTTTGAGCCTAGCTTTTGGTATGAACTTGAAGAGCTTCTTGGTGGTGTTAGTATCCTAGCAAGTTTATCACACGAAAAAGTGTGTAAACATGATGGATTTAACATCCAAAATGTGTAAAAACATTTGAAGTTACAAAGAAGCTTACCGAAAGCTCAAAGATTGGCCTTGAGATGGTGATCCTTGAGAAAACTTGGTCATGTTCTTAGAGAAAAAATGTGTTTGAGGTGTGAAAGTTATGGTAAGAGTGGGAGGCTCCCACTCTCGACCGAGAGTTCTTAAAGGAGGAGGGAAACCTTTCTTTATTGTTACATGTTGGTCCATTTAGTGTCATGCATCGAGGCATGATGTGTAATTACATGTAGAGTATGGATGTTTGATGTTTAAAGAGGTGTCAAGCATTGAGGTGTCACCCATAAGTCAAACCTTGGGTCTTGCACCCAAAACTGAAAACACATGTTCAAGGGATAGGGTTTTTGGCCTTGTGATGGTCCATGAAAAGGGTTTAGGTCCTTATGGTTTCTAATGGAAGGGTTTTCGGTCAAGTGGTTCTCTTGGTCGAAAACCTTTAAGTTAAGGCCCATTTTTTATTTATGTTTACTATTTGCTCTAATTTGGACATCTAAAAGTTTATTACGAACATGATTCTTAGTGTGTACATATATGTACTCATATAACAATGTCATTTTGATTTACAAGAATCGATTATAACAAGTTTATATTGTATATTCATTTGTACATGGTTCATTCTAGACTTTACTTGACTCAAAATTCACTAGTTGTCACATGGTAAAAGTATAAGTTATATTATAATACTTTTACCTCATGTCAATTGATTTTTTGTAGAAATAATTACATATCTTAAAAAAATCGTTATTGCAAACAACCATCTTCCTAAACTACTTTGTGAAGAATGCCAATTCCATCCAACCTGGGAATGGAATGAGGCTAACGTATTTGGGGGAAGAAAATAGACATAATTACTAAGTTACATGCAAAAATAGACATATATATATATATATATATATATATATATATATATATATATGTATATATATATATGTGTGTGTGTGTGTGTTTATGTATGTAACACCCGGAAAATACCGATAAAATTCTCACTTTTAAACCATTAAATCTATATAACCATTTATTCCAAAACCAGTCTGTGTGAAATGTATTTTCTAAACATCAAAGTAAAAGAAATAAAATCAATACAGAAAAGCCATCAGGAGATGTTGTGTAGTCAAACCGGATCATTCCCTTTGAAACTAGAAGTACCTGAAAAATGTTAAACCACAAACCATAACCACAAGACTTAGTGAGTTACCTAAAATACCACATACTACCCATACCTCCAGGCTCAACCCTCATCTTGGGTGTAACCCATCATAACGGGCCGAACCCAACATACAAATGGGGCCAACCCAACATATCAGTGGGCTAATCCCAACATACAATTATGCCCAGCCCAACATGCATACCATGATGTGTTTTGTGAATATCTACATTCCTATATGATCATGCAACCCTAACTGCTTTCGATCTAAGTTTTTCTCTATTGAGCATGCAAATTGAATACAAAAGCAATAACCCTAGAACTACCATACAATTTTAGAAATACATATGAAATAGGGTTAGAAGATTACCTCCCTTGTTATACTATAATAACAAGAATAATCCTTGAATCTTGAAAGATTAGTGCCCCAAGTGTTGCACCTCTAATGGAGTCATAAACACCCAATGCAAAGGATGAGAGGAGAGAAAATTAGAAATCAGCTAGGGTTTCTTTTTTTCAAGCATAGGCCGAAACTCGAAGTGCTTAGGGGTCTTTATATAGCTGTGGGCTGCTAGGGTTTCTGGAGGAAACCGTAATTCATGCTTAAGGCTTAAGCAACCCATGCACCCCTACTTATGAGGCCTTGGATGAAATCTATAGGGCCTCCCTATATGATTTCGTCCACTCCTAATTAAAGTGTCCATTAGCCCAGTTCTGCAACTATCAATGATTTGCAAAACAGTCCCTTCAGTTACTAATCAGTTCCTTTAATCCGAAAATTAATATCAACTTAATTTTTTATTAAATACTAATGAATAATATGATTTCCAAATAATGTATTCAACTTGTAATGTATTAATAAAATCATTTGAGTACCAATTTATTATGTCACATAATAAATTCTACTCTCTTTCCATTAGTCATCCTCTCAAGTTGCATGAATGAAGGCAACCCATAAGGACCATGCTACACATCAAATCAAGTACATACCAATTATAGTTATGGGCTTAGATATATTATTGCAAGTATGACCTCAAAATTTGATTAGCAATCGTAGTTTTCCAGAGCCGTTGTTGAACTCTGATCTTATCAGTGACGTGTACTTAGATAAGGGATCAAATATTCCTCCGTTCTACTAAATATCGTATGGACACGAGACATGGATTATAATTATTCTCTCTGTCCAAGGTTTGTTTCTCGATTTCCGATTTATGACGACTGACTAATTGAACAAATCAAATCAGTCCAGGCTTAGCCAAGCACTTAGGGTGTCGTCACTAAATCATCGAGGGGCCCACATATATCGCTTTTATCCCATTTAGGGTAAATGGAACGAATAAACTTCCACTCATATGCTTGCAGAATTTACTCATCAAATCACACATAGTAATATGATTTATAACATCAAGTTACTGATGTGTTTACGTATTATCAATGCACAACCGAATCGCAAACAACAACCCATATGTCTCCGTTTCAAGAATATAAGATATTATTGTCTCAAAATTACTCGTGATAAAATCCATGAATGATCATGAACACTACAACAAACATGAACACTACAACAAACATTTGCTATGTCTAAGCACTTAGACAATGTACGATCGGATCCATGACATTCTTAATTTACTACTTACTTCCAAAAGTATGATCGACTGTGGATGTTCGAATAACCTAATTATTCGAGAAGTAAAACATGCAAAGTCAAACACAAGAATAACCTAATTAAATATGGTGTCAAAATGTTTGAATATAAATAAAACACTTATTATTAATTCACCATATTAATTAGACCTTATCCATTGTATAATGTTTCGAACAATCAACTTAATATTTGAATTAAAACAATAGTCATGCCATGCTCCAAGCATGCACACTATGTTTATCTATGGTCCTTCCTTTGTGAAATAAATCAACTGAAAACATTTCCAATGATGCTTATTTCACAATTCCAAATTCTTATCACAAGTGTAAGAATACCAAATTCTTGCCACTACTAGAATTTGTTAGAGTGTAAACTTACATGCAATAATCCTTTTGTAATGTCTAGGCACCAAAGTCATAGAGACTTGGCAAATAATATTACAAAACCTTCCATTGTAGATTTGTTAAAAAAAATTCCATGGAAATGAAGTCTCACATTCAAAGAGCATTCCTTGAACATCCTTCTTGCATTAAATTTACTAACTCACACATAGATCTTAATATCCAACTCCCATAATGGAAACATTTCCATATTTCCATATGACTATCAATTCTGAACAAGGGTTACCTCTATTCAAAAAATGTCAGTATGGTTTTTCCAAATTAATACATTATTTCCAACTGCCCAATAGCAACCAATCTTTGGTAAAACTCATATTGTCTTTGACAGTTGTTTAACAACTTTAGTCATATCAGCTTCTATTCCTTTTTTTCTCTTATTACTCTAGGCATTTGTAAAAATCAGAACAAGTGAATATTATAGCATATGTAATTCGATCATATACCCGAAGTATATAGGATACAATACATAATGTCTCACATAGAGACCTGGCAGTCTGTTGCTATAATGTTTCCATATATCGAATCTTCCTATGTTGAATCACTTCAACATATATGTTCATGACTAAGTTCAAATAAAATTTCAATCTAATCTTTTAGATTCGAAATGAAGTATAAATGCCCTCTCCCTTAAGCCGTACTATAGCGAAGCAATTTCCAAATTTTGCAACTTTGCAAATTTAGAACTTTTTTTTTTCCATTATATAACATTTCTAACTTGCAACATTTAACATAACAATCACGCTCCCACTAGCATAACAATTATGTTCTTACCAGCATGATAAATATACTCCCACTAGCTTTGACAAGTACTTAGAAATCAGCTGCACTTCTAGAAATCAATACCTATTGACTTTCTTACGAAAACTCAGATTTGTGATATGTAGTGCTTCGATAAGTATTTATCTAGACTACTGAAGGTCATACAACTTTCATTAAACAACTTATGTATGTGTCTAAACCATTTCAGAACTTATAGCAATAAGTCCTAAATGTTCAAACTATTTGGCGTTTCTCATAATTCGAACTAAGAATTTCTCAAAATTCGAACTAAGAAAAGGGATGTCATAATCATACTCGAATTTGAGAATGCAATTATCATAAGTGTTAACTCTAATGATATTAATCAATCCTTTAATATCTAATAGAGAAAGCGTTTCCTTACAATCATTTTCAAGAAGTAGAGAAACCTCTTGCCACTTAGATTTTATAGTGTATGTGTTCCTATCCACGATAATTTGTGATTTCCATCCACTATCATAAGACAAGGTTTTCGACAAATTCAAACTCATATGGACTGAACTTGCTTAATCTTAATTGCTTTCCATCCGGCACAAGGGCGTACCAGTGCTTCCAAGTTATTGAGCAGATCACCCATACAAATCAATGTACTTTCACTGATCAAGGTGCTTTGACTTATGCGATCAAATGAGAACTCATAGAACTCACATACATAGTCAACTTAACTAGAATGGGAACATACACAGGAATGTGACAACATGATAGGTTATCACCCCTAGGTCGTGTGCTAGTGATTACTAAAGGTTTATTCTCTATTGTCTGCTAAACTTTTCAAGATCAACAAGACTCCCACTGACTACTTAAAATATAAGATTCTCCGTCAAAGAATGTTTCTCAACAAACAAATATTCAAGATTCAGTGCGGGTTCTTATCAAGAAAACACTCCATATAATTTGTGTTATTTGGTCTTTGTTTAAACTAAAACATCACAACTACCAGTTTCAAATGTGCAAGAGTAAGAAAACATTTCTACTCCCCATTTCACAAGGTGTTGTAAACCTACTCAGAACGTGCTACTCAAGGTACAACTTGGAGTAACTAGACTATGACTTTGAAGTTTGATTTTGGATTGAAGTATGACTCATCCTTTTGATTTAACAATTTCAACAATTCCTCATTCCTCTTCTTAGTCATACAAATGCACTAATGTAACACCCAATTTGAAAGTACTCAGTTGGGGTCTTGAAAGCCAAAGGGTAGGGGCGATTCGGTCTTTTATGGGTCTCGGGTTTTATCCGGAAGGTTTTAGACTTGGAGGTATCGAGGGGAGCTTAGGGCTTCCCGCCACCTTTTTGTGGATATAAAGTTCGTCAGAAACTGACTTATAATGAAGGAGTTATGACACTTTGAAATTATTGTCAATTTTAGCCCCTAATGGAATTTAGTAACAAGAAGATCCGATTTATTCAAGGTGGCCAATCCAAGAGTATGCCCAACGTAAGTTGGGGTACGCCCAACGTAGATGGAGTAAATGGTCACGAATGATTAGCGACGTACGCCCGACGTACGAGTAGTATGCCCAGCATACGCTCAGAGTCACTAAACCCTAATTTTTAGGGTGTGACAATATATAAAGAAAATTACACCCTCTAGGGTCAGCCTCCTTCTCATCGTCTAACTCATCTTTGAAAACCCTAACCCTAATTGTGGGAGTGTAAGCTTGCAAGGCTATCTTGGAGTGCATCTTAGTGTTCTTGAAGAAAAGTGATCATCTTGGAGTCTCACTAATCAGGGAAATGCTTTTGGATCCAGGTTTTCCAGCTCATTTGCAAGTCTCAGAAGGTATAAAGTTTCTACCTTATTATCTTATCGCATGAGATCTAGGTTAGGGCTTGTATGGTATTTCTTATGAGCTTATGGACTATCTCTTGGGAGTTGAGCAACTCCAGAGCTTAGGAAGAGTAGATCTGAGGTCCTTTGGTCCATCTACTTCATAGAAATGCAATCTTGATGAGTATTCTAACCTCATGCATGGATCAAGATCCTTGGAAAGGTCTTAATGGGTTGTTGGGAGCATATGAAGCATGCAATGGCATAAAGTTTCCAACTTTATGCCTTACGACGTTTTAATGGACTTACTTTTGAAGTTTCATGTTGAAATCCCGAATATTAAGCAATTAATGCAAAAGTAGCTTAACAGAGGAGTACCCTAGGCGTACATAAAGGTATGCGCAACGTACACCACCTTCAATCAGTAAGCTTAGCGTACATAGAGTATGCCCCACGTACTCATCAATTTCGGGCTTGTATTTTTTGGGCCTCGGGTTGGGCCAAACAACGGACTTGGGTTCTTTGGGCCTTAAGGGGCCATCAAGAGTAAGATGTTTTGGGCCAGGAATATGTTGGGGCTTAGGTAAGGCCTATTATTGGAATTAGGCCCAATTGAGCAAATTGGGCCAGTAGTGGACCATTGTTGGGCTTGGAAAGCCTACTTAGTGTTGGGTGTTGTTTTGGGTTTCGGGCCTTAGTTTTGGATCATACTGGGCCAGTGGTAGAATAGTCATTTTACCGGTATGAATGGATTATGGATCATGGTATGGGACTCAATTGCTAATTGGGTATATTGATCGTATTGATGGTTCAGGAAGTGGACAGGGCAGTAGCTAAGGATTTCTTTAGGAAGCTTCTGCATTTCCGTTGAGTCTTCTCACCATACCAAAGGGTCTAAGGCACCAAGGCCGGCTCATTTTATGATAGTTGGTATACTTACTATGTAGAGGTGTGTGGCATTGTTATGCATTGATATGTGGTAGAGATAGCTTTACAGCTGGTTGTAGAGATAGCCTTCGGGGCTAATAGTAGAGATAGCCTTCAGGGCTAGTGGTAGAGATAGCCTTTAGGGCTAATGGTAGAGACAGCCTTTATGGCTAATGGTAGAGATAACCTTTGTGGAAAATGGTAGAGATAACTTTATAGCTAACTGATGTGTATTATGTGGTAGAGGTAGCTTGTATAGCTAACTGATATGTATTATGTGGTAGAGGTAGCTTGTATAGCTAATTGATATGCATTATGTGGTATAGGTAGCTTTGTAGCTAATTGATATGTGTTATGTGGTAGATGTAGCTTTTATAGCCAACATGTTATGTGGATTGTGTGGGGTATGCTTTGGGGAAGTCACTAAGCTTCATGCTTACATGTTTATTTATGGTTGTAGGTACCTCAGATGCTAAGGGCAAGGGGAAGGCATGATGGCGCGACGTACACTCTTTAACCGACGTTTTATAGGACACTCTGATATTTTGAATAAAATTTGTATTTGACTTATGTTTTGAGAACAATTATAACTACGTTTCTTAATGTATGGGAATATGTTTGATTACTCTAAAATGAAAATTTTACTTTAAAAATTTTGGTCGTTACAAGTTGGTATTAGAGCCTTGGTTTGAGGGATTCGGGCATACTCTCGGGTGTGTCAGGACTCAAACTAACGAAATGATAAAATTGTTTTCAAGATTGACATAAAAAGCTTTTGAAAGAAAGGAAAAGATGAGAGTGCAAAATACATGATCAGCCGAGCCAAGTAATTAGTTCCTCAATGTGCTAGCCATGTTATTCTGATATTTGAGCTTTGATGATCGTAAGGAACTTACTATGTGTATGCTTTTAAAATTATATACGGTTAGGAGCTTATAGCCTTAGAATGATTGATTTGGCCTTATTTCCTGTTCCTTGTGGTTCTAGGGTAGAATCTTTTATTCAAAAGTCTATTTTATCCTTTTATGTGTTTAATTTGCATACATAAAGGCAACTTGCTATGATTGGTCTAATTGATATAAGTAGAGAAAATCTTTGGACAGCCTGAGATTGATGTATGCGGTAGTTTGTGGGATATGGTTTGGTTTTGGGATAAATTGGGGTTATCAGGTAGAGCATTATGGAAAGGTACAGGTAGGTGTGGAAGGTAGTATTGGGCTTGTACTACCGAAAGCACAGGACCTGTATCCGAACCAATGTTAGATCTGACAACTCCAACAGGGTCAGGATCAGGATTTGGATCCGGGGTAGGGTCAAGGGACACTACCGATGTGATTGATGAGAGGCTGCATGAGCTTATTGCAACTGAGGATACTAGGTGACGCCACTCCGGTCATATGTGGGATGGTCAAGGAGGTCATGTTGGAGATCATGGAGGAGGGATTCAGGTCATTCAGGGCTAAGATTGTTGCTGGTCATGGTGGGACCCAAACTCCCTCGTTCGGGGAGTTCAAGGCGTATGGGGCGCCTGATTTTTTCGGGACTAGGTACCCCATTGTTATCTGATGCTGGCTGACAGATATCGAGAATGCCCAACGCACGAGTTCTTTCCCCGAATGTAGAAAAGGTGGGATTTGTTCTTGTATGCTGAGAGACAGGGCCCAAGATTGGTGGGACGAGGTTACGGGTCACGTGGGAGCAGCCGGTGTGGCTGAGATGACCTGGGCCGAGTTTGCTCGGCGATTCGACTCAGAGTTTGCACCAGCTATTGAGGTGCAACGACTTGTTGGTTAATGGTACGTGTCTATTATTCTATGCTCTTTATTGTTCGTATGACTTATGTGTGCATTATGCTTGTATGAGGACCTTTTTGGTTAATGGTATGTCGGTACACGTCTTGTTTGATTCGGGTGCTATCGGATCGTTTGTGTCACTTGCGCTTAACAAGAAGTTTCGGGATGTACCGGGAACCTTGGTTTCCTGCTCGAGGTAGAGATTGCAGATGACCTCACAACGAGTACTATGAGAGTGGTATTAGGTTGAGCAACTAGAGTCATTGGCATTGTTGAGATTCGAGAAGAGTTAGCTTGTTTTTAAGAGTCATGATTGTTTGGAAGGGTTGTTCGTCGTGCTCTAGCTCTGTTAGACACCGGCCGTCAGCGGATTGTCAATTGGGACATAGGAGGGTTTGGGGAATCCTTCAATCCTCGTGTGCCGATAGCACTTAGTTGAATCTAAGTGGGGGAGAATGTTTCAGATATCCAGGATGGAAGCGAGTGTGAGATGAGGATGCATTTCATATCCTCATTGGGGGAAGAAAGGCGGCCTTAGGGGCTGACTGAACATAGGATAGCAAGGGTTGGTGTCACACCCCAAAACCTGAACGGTAGAAACAATCTGGGGCGGAGGACGTCATGTACAATATCCCAATAATGCATAATTGTAAACAAGGAACAACATCATCCATTGCATTAATAATATGATTTTCATACGAGTTTGTACTATGTATTGTTTATAAGACACCAAAAATGAATAATCAAAATAAAGAAGAGTCTTCAAAGCTCCGTCTTCTCAAAACCTGGTCATCAGTACCTGTCTACTGGTGACCTTAGAATACAACTTATTTTGAAAGAGTATATCAACATTATAGCTGATGAATTCATAAGTATTTTAGTGTCATTGTTTGTATGAAAATGTGTGTAAATGTTTGATGTAAAAATTTGTAAGTGTTTGAGGAATTGGTTGTATCTCTTAGAAAATCCTATATTTTCTACTAAAAAGTAGCATTCTACCAAGGCCCAAATGTTTTGTGTGTTGTTTGTTTGTAAAAGTGTGTATCTTTCCCAAGTATGACTATCATTACCAAAATATCGTTTACATAATCGTTTATGTGAAATAAAATAACGATGTACTGTAGCATTGTGTATAAGTAACTACCAATGTACTAACTACCTTAAACAAGTTCGTTAATTAAGGTAAAATGTGATATGATTGTAACCATACTTGATCAACTAGTAAAACACGACACTCAATGACGTTGAAATGGTATGACATTTGTCACCTGTAGACCTGTAGGTCCCACTGTAGCTACCAGCAAGGTGTAGGACGATCAGTCCCGTATAGATCTATACACAAACTCACGCTCTCCCTCCAGGAGACTCTAGTTACAAAACGTGACACAACAGTAGATTGTCATGTCATGAAGTAGTGTGTAACACCGAAATTTTTAAAACATATTTTTCATTTAAAATCGTTTATCTCTTTAACAGTATACATAAAATTCTCCCTTTTTGTTTAAATTACAAAACATGACTCTTTTGTTCAACCATTTAATAGGCCAGGATCCACAAAACCAACATTTCTTCTGGTGTGTACAATCGAGCCGGTGTCGTCCCGTAATCCTGAGAAAACCTGAAACATATAACACAAAACATTGTAAGCACGAAGCTTAGTGAGTTCCCCAAAATACCACTCTAACACATATTAGCCACTCAAGGCTATAACTCTATTGACCCTCTGGTCAGTGTGTCTCGGTGCGACCCTCCAGTCCCAACTCTCTGCGGACCCTCTGGCCCTAACTCTATGGACCCAAAGGTCCTAACTCTGATAACTCCGAATCATGCATATCACATACCACAATAAATCCCATAAAATAAGTAGCATACAAATACACTGGCACATAACTTTGTGGACCCTCTGGTCCTAGCTTTGTAGACCTTCCGGTCCTAACTCTGATATACACACAACATAAATCACATAGAAATAATGCAATGCCACACATCGTATATATAGCATATAATAACTCTGTCACATAACTCTATTACCACTCTAAGTAAAGTATAGTGAGAAGACTCACCTCAGATGTGTCGGTAAATCTCTGACTCGGTAGAAATATGGTCTAGCCTCCGCCTAATCACATAAAGTAAATACTCTCTTAAATATAACTCTCGAGACTAGACTCTACCGTCTCTTGGCACCCTCAGAAGGGTAAAAGACCATTTTACCCCTATCTTGACACAAATACCCCATTTTTGACCAAACCCTCAAAGTCAACAAAGTCAACGGTCAAATGTTGACCCGACGCCCCGAGTGCACTTGGGCAACTCGGCGAGTCTACGCGTGTCCACTATCCCTCTAGTCTCGCATGACACGTCGAGTCTTTCCTCTGCTCGACGGTTTACACCTGGCATGAATCGTGGGGCCAACCCGACTCAACTCGCCGAGTCCCATTAAGAACTCGGTGAATTTTGCCTTGAACTCCAGTCCTCTATTTCCCTCTGACTCACCGAGACATTCCCCAAACTCGGCAAGCTACTCATTGGGAGAACTATGGGAAACCCTAGCCCTACTCAGCGAGTCTGTTCTTGGGAATCAACAAGTTCATGCCATGATCAAGCTTAAATGACCTCCTGAGGCCAGATCCGTTCCTCTACCCATAGATTTGGCCTCCTTAAGCAACATAGACACGTAAAGTCTTGGTCTTGATGCCCATGCAAAGACCCAATGGCTCTTTTTGAAGAAATGGCCTCAATATGTCAATCTAAGCTCATATTACACAATGTCACCCCATAAAGATCAAGGAGTTAAGGTCCCTGGACCTCTTTGGATCCAGATCCGAAGCCTTAACAAAAGAAGGGATCGATTACACCATCATTCACACTCTAAATGGGCTAGAAACCCTAACTGTCAAGGATTAACACCCAATACTGAAGAAGGATCGAATATATACCTCAATATGAAGTCCTTAGGCTCTGAAATCCACAGAATAGCACACTCTCCAACTCCTTCTTGCCTTGGTCACCTTATTCTTGCAAAAATACCCACACAAGGATCAAAAATGGCCTCTTCTTGCTCACAGACGCTCTAGATCGTTTAGGGTTTCACTCAGCGTTCTGATAGCCGCAATTAGTGGCTATAATCCCCTTTAAATAGGTCTCAATCCCCAGGAATTATGGCTTCATGAAATAGCGCAGACTCCCCGAGTCCACTACCTGACTCGTCGAGTCCGATCTTTAACCCGGATGGAATTCGCGACTCTACTCGACGAGTCTAAGCATCAACTCGCCGAGTCCCTCCAAAATAAAGAATAAATAATGTACCTGGGTAATCCGGATGTTACAATTCTACCCCACTAGAATCAGACTTCGTCTTCGAAGTCTTACTCTGAAAAACAGCTCTGGATACTGCTCACGCATCTCTCGCTCCGGCCCCCAAGTCAGCCAGGGCCCTTTCCGATGTTGCCACTGGACCTGCACCAGGGGCACTTCCTTGTTCCTCAGAACCTTGATCTTCCGATCCATAATCACCACTGGTCTCTCAACATAGTTTAGGCTAGCATCCACGTGAATATTCTCTAATGCTACCACTGCCGACTCGTCGGCAATACACTTCCTCAACTTAGACACGTGGAAGGTATCATGAATCTGACTCAACTCCGCAGGTAGCTCCAAAAGATATGCTACCCTGCCCACCCTGGCGGTCACCCTGAAAGGACCAAAATACCGGGGTCCCAGCTTTCCCCTCCTTCTAAACCGGATCACTCCTTTCCAAGGAGATACCTTCAGGAGAACGAAGTCACTGACCTGGAAATCAAGCTCGGTCCGTTGTCTATCCGCATAACTCTTCTGACGGCTCTGGGCCGTCAGTAACCTCTGTCTGTCCTGCTGAATCTGCTCGGTCATCTGAAGCACACTCTTTGTACTACCCATCGCACGTTGCCCTACCTCTCCCCAGCAAATGGGGGTCAGACACCTCCTCCCATACAACAACTTAAAGGGTGGCATACCAATGCTCGAATGATGGCTGTTGTTATAGGAAAACTCAGCCAAGGGTAAGTACGTGTCCCAACACCCTCCGAAATCCAATACACATGCCCGAAGTATGTCCTTGAGCGTCTGAATCGTCCACTCGCTCTGCCCGTCAGTCTGTGGGTGGTAGGCGGTATTAAAAAAAATGCAAACTCGTCCCCAACTCCTCATGGAATTTCTTCCAGAATCTGGAAGTGAAACGTACATCTCGATCTGAGAGAATCGAGATCGGTACTCTGAGATGCGATACCACCTCCCTCACGTACAACCCTGCCATGCTCTCCGTAGAAGAGCTCCCACTGACTTCCTCTTCGCATCAACTATCTCGGCCCTGTGACACACAAGTCAACCGAAATCGACTTAGCCGTGACAGAGATGGAGAC
This sequence comes from Lactuca serriola, assembly GCF_051521515.1. Lineage (NCBI taxonomy): Eukaryota > Viridiplantae > Streptophyta > Magnoliopsida > Asterales > Asteraceae > Lactuca > Lactuca serriola. The sequence continues at coordinate 147,256,348 of NC_136410.1, read as the reverse complement.
CTCAGTCTCAATAGTAGGGCTACTCAAGCTTAAAACTCTTCTACATCATACACTGATCGGAGAACACTCCATCATCACACTCTCTTGCCGTCTAGTGAGTACTATGGCTCCTCGCAACATCACGACAGCCTCTGACTAGTGAGTACTACGGCTCCCCATAGCACCAAAACACCAACTAACTAGTGAGTACTACGGCTCCCTGTAGTACCACGACTCCCTCTCTGTGACTTGTGAGTACTACGGCTCCCCGTAACATCGCAACACCCTCTGACTAGTGAATACTATGGCTTTCCATAGCTTCACCCCATACTCTCATTCTCATTACAATGCCACACTATGTCTACTAACTCATACTCCGTAGACTATCATAGATAGCTACACACACTTGTCCCACATATGCATCACAGACTCTGGCGGCAACCGCTATAACAAAATACCTACCTTCGCGGAGATCCACTTTCTTACATAATCCCTCTTGATGTCCATACCCAAAGGGCTCCAACTGGAAACGTAGATGCATGATACACCACTCGTCGTCTCAAACTCAAGATTATAAATAACTCCGAAATCGGGACATTATACCCAGGTAACACGGAGCACCATTACAGAACATCATGATGTCCTGTCTCAACCACATATCTCCTACTCCCAGCACCATACATATACAACAATACATTTCCTTCGAACCCCATAAATATTTCTTCATTTTATCCAATGCATAACTTTAGTGTATCAAAACACTCAATTAGAATAGAAAGAAAGCGCTAACACTTCAGAACACACTGACGATCCTCTGAAACCCTTTCCTCTACTGCTCAAAATCAAAGCAAGAATACACATGTGACATCCCCATTTTCACGGCCAGAAAAGACCGATTTTGTTTATGCTTTGTTTGAAAATCAGAGTAACATTTTAAATAAAAGTGTTGCGGAATTTGTCCCAAAACAAAATATGCTAAAGATTTATCAAAAGCATTTCCATAGAAATGTATTTTATTAAAAGACTCGGGATGTCATGTTCGTACAGATCAAAAGCATAAAAAGTACAATATAAGCCTTACTACATTATGTCATATCTATAGGCCTATATCCGTAATCCCTCGTCCAAACATAATATCTATGCTCAAGCGCCACTACCTGTAATACATAAAACTGAGTGGGTTAGGCTTGGGAGCCTGGTGAACACATAGGGTTTTCAAACCACAATAAATGAGTTTATTAATTTCATCAATCAACAATAACCCGATTACCCGTTCCCGTTATCCTCACTTTACGTCCCTAAACACCTATCATAAGGGACCTAGTCTAAGGATCATCATCGGGATGGACACTACTGCTAAGGGGATTCCTTGACAATAAATGTCCTAAAGGCAACCATGTGGGGGATGGAATACACCAGTGAACACATCGTTCACAAACACCTACAGGTTGCGAGCCTGCTAGTGTTCCACCGGACTGTCTAGAAGAGTCTGTGGTCGCCATCCATACTCCGCTAGATGACAGAATCAACAACATCAACATCGAGGCCTCTCATCATTTTATCACACATTACCTATTACATCTACCCATGTTTACCCCAACATTTTCGTAGATATTAAATACATATATAGTTTAAATCATTGAAAACATGTATAACAATGTTCATCCAGCATAGATACCAAGTATTCAGATAATATGCACACATAACACGTAATTTATATAAAATACTTCATATCTATGTGTAAGTTGAAAGTAACTATGCACTCACCTGGTAAGGTGGTGACTCGGCGCTCGGACAGCTCTTCGTTACTTCTTAAAACAATTTTTTCCTTGACCAAAACCTAGTATTAATACCACTAGAGTTTAGTTTTAACGTTAATCGCGACTAATTAATAGTATAGCTATTATTACTATTATATAAGCGTTAAATAACACTCAATATAACTCATAATAATAGCCCAAATAATTATTTTAAGGTCCTAATAATTTTACTATAATTAAATAAAAGTTATATTAAATATAGTATAGGCGTAACTCACTTACAACAGGTTTTTATTAAAAACCAGGCTTTGTTGGAGCAGCGTTTCCGAGTCGAAAGCTTTTCTTCTCGGAGCCGTCGGGCGCTCCGAGGCTTTCTTCTCATGATAGGGAGGCTCCCTAGACTTGGGAGGTGTTTAGGGAGGTTAGAGAGAAGTTAGAGAGAGAAAGAAAGGTTTGAAGGTGTGAGGAAATAATGAAGAGTTCATCTCTTATTTATAGGAAGTGTATAGTAAAGTAGTCTCCAAGCTTTGTCCGTAACTTTTGCATACTAGCTCCATTTATTTCTGTCTTTTTACCATTGAGTTCCTATTAATGAGATGTTCAACTTTCATTTAGACCTCGTTAGCTAATTCTCATTCTATCTCGGATTTACAAAACCGTATCGAATTCGCCGCGCTCTAAAAGTAGAGACTAAGCTTCGTTCATAAATTTCGCATACGATCTCTGTTTTTGTCAGTTTTTTACTGTTGAGTTCCTATTAATGAGATCTTCAACTCTCATTTAGACCTCGTTGGCTAATTCTCATTCTATCTCGGATTTACAAAACTGTATCAAACTCGTCGCGCTTGAAAAGTAGGGACTAACCTTCGTCCATATCTTTCGCATACGAGCTCTATTATCAACGTTCTTTATATCCACGTGTTGGTATTTACGAGTACTACAACATTCATTTAGATTTCGTCGGCTAAAAATCGACCGATCTAAAATTCAGATTTCAGGCTCTGCACTGCTTTGCTAAATCTTAGAAAAATCATAACTTCTTCATACGAAGTCAGATTTGGGCGTTCTTTTTATCGATGTTCTTAGTTTAACATATTCTACGACTTTTGTTTAGAGCACTAAGGCTAAATCTCGCTCTATCGTAAATTCACTATTTGCGCTTCCCGGTATTGTGTCGGTTCTGTCGCGAAACTTCGACGGGTCATAACTTCTTCGTTATAACTTGGATTTTGGCGTTCCTTATATCCCCAGAATCCTTGTTGTTACCACTACAACTTTATGTAGAGATATAGGGTTTATCTCACACTTTAATTTTAACGCTTATTTTTATTCTTTATTAACTATACATTTATAATTAAATAATAAGCACAATAACACATAATTCACATAATACTCAAATATTTCATCTTTATTACTTCATAAAGAGTTAAAATAGTTGACCTAGAGTATTACATTGACAAATATGCTTAGCCCTAAAACCCGGACATTACAATTCTCTCCCCCTTAGGATGATTCCGTCCCGGAATCATGCCTCAACAAACGTATGTGGATAGCGACTCATCATGTCATCCTCTGTTTTCCAAGTGAGATTCGGCCAATTCGAATGTTTCCATCGGACTAGCACTAAGTCGACCATCTTGCATCGTAAATTCTTAGTCTTACGGTCAACAATTGCTTCAGGCTCTTCGATCAGCCTTTTATTTTCATCCATCCTTAACTATGATATTGGAATTATGTCGGGAACATCTCCCGCGAATTTCCTCAAACAACACACATGGAAGGTGTTATGAATACCATTGAGTTCTTCGGGCAATTCCAGCTTGTAAGCTTGGTTCCCAATCTTTTGAAGAACTTTGAACAGTCCAATAGACCTTGGACTCAATTTTCCTCGTTTCCCAAACCGTATAAGTCCTTTCCATGGTGAGACTTTTAGCAAAACCGAATCCCCAACTTCGAAGGTTATTTGTCGTCTTTTCTTATCAGCATGGCTCTTCTGACGATCCTGGGCTGCTAACATCCTTTCCCTAATCACTTTCAACTTCTCAGCAATCTCATGGACTATCTCGGGGCCTATAAACTGCTTCTATCCGGCTTCAAGCCAACAAGACGGCGTACAAAACTTTTGTCCATACAAGGCTTGATAAGGTGGCATCTTGATGCTCGAGTGGAAACTGTAGTTGTAGAAAATTCTACCAGAGGTAAGTGCCCATCCCAATTCCCTTGGAACTTGAGGGTACATGCTCTCAACATACATTCCAGTGTTTGAATCGTTCTTTTGCTCTGACCATCAGTCTACGGATGGTAATCAGTACTCAAACACAACTTTGTACCCAACTCCTCTTGTAGACTCCTCCAAAACCTTGATGTGAAACGACTATCACGATCTGATACAATTATAAGAGGAACACCGTGAAGTCTTACAATTTCCTTTACGTAAGCATTTGTGAGCTTACCCATAGACCACTTCTCGTTGGTTGCTATGAAGTGTGCACTCTTCGTGAAACGATCCATGACCACCCAAATCATGTCGTGACCGCTCTTTGTCCTGGGTAGTTTGGTCACAAAATCCATGGTGATGTCTTCCCATTTACCCATGGGTACATGTAATGGTTCTAAACTCCCATACGGTTTTTGCTGTTGTGCCTTAACCCTTGCACATGTTACGCACTCGGCCACATACTTTGCAATATTGAGCTTCATTGCCGGCTACTAGTAGTAGGATTTTAGGTCCCTATACGTTTTAGTGCTACCAGGATGAATTGACTACATGGTCTTATGTGCTTCTTCCATCAGAAGGTCTCTTATTCCTCCCGTCTTAGGTACCCAAATTCAATCTTGGAATACCTTCAATCCTTGACTGTTTGTACCGAACACTAACATTCTTCCCAAACGTTATTCCTTTCGGTCATTCTTCTCTAATGCTTCTTCCTAAGCTTTCCTGATACTTTCCACAATCGTCGAGACGACTTCAATTCTCAATGCTCTTGGCCTTTTCCTTTCAAGATTGACTTTCCGACTGAGAGCATCAGCAACAACATTTGCTTTACCTCGGTGGTAAAGTATCTCACAGTCGTAGTCCTTGAGTAGTTCTACCCAGCGTCATTGCCTCATGTTCAATTCTTTCTTATTAAAGAGATACTGGAGACTCTTATGATCAGTGAACAACTTGCACTTTGTGTCGTAGAGGTAATGCCTCCATATCTTTAGAGCGAAAACTACCGTTGCCAACTCCAAATCCTGAGTGGGGTAGTTCTTTTCGTGCTCTTTCAATTGTTGAGATGCATATGCTATCACCTTTTCTCTTTGGGTCAGAACACAACCCAAACCGACTCCAGAAGCGTCACTATAAACCGTGAAATCTTCAACTCCATCGGGTAGAGAAAGTATAAGTGCTTCACATAACTTCTTCTTTAGCTTCTCGAATGCCTCATTGTGTTTTTCACTCCACGTATACGTAGCTCTTTATGGGTCAAAGCTGTTAACAGAGCAGCTATCGGAGAAAAGCCTTGGATAAATCATCGATAATATCCGGCTAATCCTAGAAAGCTTCGAATTTCCGTGGGACTTTTCGAACATTCCCACTTCATCACAGCCTCGATCTTTGCGGGGTCCACCATTATTCCCTTCTGGTTAACAAGATAACCCAAGAATTGAACTTCTCGGATCCAAAAATCACGCTTGGAGAACTTTGCAAAAAGCTTCTCCTTCTTTAACACTTCTAATACTTCCCGTAGATGCTTGCCATGCTCTTCTTGGCTTTTCGAGTAGATGAGAATGTCGTCGATGAACACTATCACGGATTTATCGAGGAATGGTTACAAACCCTGTTCATCAAATCCATGAATGCTGTAGGAGAATTGGTTAGTCCAAATGACATAACCAAGAACTCATGGTGTCCATATCTTGTCCTGAATGTAGTCTTCTCAATATCCTGCTCTCTCACCTTCAGCTGATGATATCCTGACCTAAGATCGATCTTTGAGAAGTAGCTCGAACCTTGCAGTTGATCGAATAGGTCATCAATCCTCGGCAATGGATACTTGTTCTTCACCGTTGCCTTATTCAGCTCTCGGTAGTCTATATACATTCTCATACTTCCATCCTTTTTCTTCACGAATAACACCAGAGCTCACCAGGGTGATGAACTAGGTCGAATGAACCTGTTGTCCAACAGCTCCTGAAGTTGGGTCATAAGCTCCTTCATCTTCGTCGGTGCTAATCGGTAAGGTGCCTTTGCTATCGGTGTTGTTCCTGGTAACAAGTCTATACGAAATTCCACTTGCCTATCAGGTGGTAATCCGGGAAGATCTTCGGGAAAGACTTCCGGATAATCACACAAAACCGTTATATTCTGCACCTCTTTCTTCTCCTTCTTAGCATCGATTACGAATGCCAAGTACGATGCACATCCTTTGGACAAACATTTCCTGGCTTTCATTAGGGCTATGATTCCATAATTCACTCTACTCTTGTCCCCGTACACCATAAATGATTCTTTTCCGGGTGGGTTCACCCTTACTATCTTCTTTCGGCATTGAACCTCAGCATCGTTGGCACTACGCCAATCCATACCCAAAACGATGTCGAAACCGTTTTAACTCTATGGGTAATAGCTCTTCGTGGAATTCGTTTCCGTTTATGTCAATGACGATGTTCCTAATACGATTACTAACAGGTACGAATTTGCCACTGGCACCTTCTACAATCAGGGTATTATCTAGTTTTTCTACAGGCAATGCTAATTTCCCACCAAATTTATGCGGCACAAAGGAGTAGTTGGCTCCGGAATCAAATAGTATATTCGCAGGCAAACCATTTACAAGAAAGGTACCTGAAGCGACGTCTGCTGCCTCCTTCGCAGCCTCAAGCGTCATCTGGAAGGCTCTCGCCTTCGGCTTTGGTGGTATGTTGGGTCTTCATGCCTCCTTCTTCGGGCAATCCTTTGAAATGTGCCCCTCCTCGTTGCACTCATAACAGACGTTCTTAGTGAACATACATTTGTTGGCATAGTGCCCAGGCTTTCCACATTTGAAACAAGTGACCCCTCCGTCACACTTCCCAGAGTGCTTCTTCTTACAATTGTCACACCACTTCGATTATGATCCTCCTCCTCTCGAACCAAACTTCGAGAATCTACCCTTCTTACCGGACCTCGAGGATCCGTCATATTTCGTTTTCTCTCCCACCTCCACTCTCTCCAGACCCCTCTCTCATATTTGGGTCTCCACATTCTTAGCAGCCCAGATGGTGGCTTTCAGAGTGGTAGTTTGCTTGACCATTGGACCAAATTCTGCTGGTAATCCGAGGGCAAATTTGTTAACCTTGGAGAGTTCAGTTGGAACGAGGTGAGGAACAAGCTTCATTTTCTCAGTAAAGCTTACAGCGTATTCAGTAACGCTCATTCTTCCCTTCTTCAGATTCTGGAATTCGTTGTTGATCTCCAAAAGATCCTGCTCAGAGTAGTATTGCATCTTCAACTATACCAGAAAATCCTCCCACGACATCTTTCTTGCTTCACCTTTGGGCATTGAATCAACTAGTAGCTTCCACCAGCTTAGTACTCCAGATTTCAACAGAGGAACCGCGAGAGCGGTCTTCTGCCTGTTGATACACTCGCAACTCTCAAACATCGTCTCCATTTCAGAGATCCAGTTCATGACTTCCACCGGTGTCGGGCTTCTAGATAGACTCGGTGGCTTGGATGCCATGAAATCTTTGTATTTTTATCCACATCTGTCATTTCCTACATCCTGGTGGTTTTGCCTAACTATCGGTGGGTTGGCTTGACCAACAGTCCCACTGTAGTTTCCCTCCTCAGTATGCCCTTCGTTCAACTCGGGCTGTTCGATCTGAATAGTCTCTTCCTCTCGATTTTGCTGGAGCAAATGTCTGGTTTCCTCCATTTGACGATCCAACATTGCCTGGATCATCGCTTGCACTCCGGCTATCGTGACTCGCTCAGGTGCAACTTCTTCAACAACAGGTATTTGCTGAACCACTGGGGGTTGGTTCTTATCTCCATTTGCATTCACGTTTCCACTATGGGTCCTTGCCATCTCGATCTATACACCGGATAAGGTAAATTTAGATCTTTATTTAGGATAGATGTTTAAATCGTCCTTATCACTCCGAAACGTTTATATGCTAGTTCTAATATCGTAGCCGTACGTTTAGAATTCTAAACACATAAGGTTTCCAGATACGGTCGGCAACAGACCATAGATCCGAACAAATAACAGCATATCATGCACAAAGCATTTAGCACATAAAAGCATTTTATGCACAATTCCTAAAATAAGCTAGTGCTCACACCTCACAATCATCGCTTAGCATTCTAAGTTTAAGTCTAGAAATCCTACAAATTCCTAGTTCGCTTAAATTAATGCACTGATACCAACTGTGACATCTCCATTCTCACGGCTAGAAAAAGACCAATTTTGTTTATGCTTTGTTTGAAAATCAGAGTAACATTTAAAATAAAAGTGTTGTGGAATTAGTTCCAAAACAAAATATGATAAAGATTTATCAAAAGCATTTCTATAGAAATGTATTTAATTAAAAGACTCGAAATGTCATGTTCGTACAGATCCAAAGCATAAACAGTACAATATAAGCCTTACTACATTATGTCATATCTACAGGCCCATATCCGTAATCCCTCGTCCAAACATCATATCTATGCTCAAGCGCCACTACCTGTAATACATAAACCTGAGTGGGTCAGGCTTGGGAGCCTGGTGAGCACATAGGGTTTTCAACCCACAATAAATAAGTTTATTAATTTCATCAATCAACAATAACCCGATTACCCGTTCCCGTTATCCTCACTTTACGTCCCTAAACACCTATCATAAGGGACCTAGTCTAAGGATCATCATCGGGATGGACACTACTGCTAAGGGGATTCCTTGACAATAAATGTCCTAAAGGCAACCATGTGGGGGATGGAGTACACCGGTGAACACATCGTTCACAAACACCTACAGGTTGCGAGCCTGCTAGTGTTCCACTGGACTGTCTAGAAGAGTCTGTGGTCGCCATCCATACTCTGCTAGATGACAGAATCAACAACATCAACATCGAGGCCTCTCATCATTTTATCACACATTACCTATTACATCTACCCATGTTTACCCCAACATTTTCGTAGATATAAAATACATATACATTTTAAATCATTGAAAACATGTATAACAATGTTCATCCAGCATAGATAGCAAGTATTCAGATAATATGCACACACAACACGTAATTTATATAAAATACGTCATATCTATGTGTAAGTTGAAAGTAACTATGCACTCACCTGGTAAGGTGGTGACTCGGCACTCGGACAGCTCTTCATTACTTCTTAAAACAATTTTTTCCTCGACCAAAACCTAGTATTAATACCACTAGAGTTTAGTTTTAACGTTAATTGTGACTAATTAATAGTCTTACTATTATTACTATTATATAAGCGTTAAATAACACTAAATATAACTCATAATAATAGCCCAAATAATTATTTTAAGGTCCTAATAATGTTACTATAATTAAATAAAAGCTATATTAAATACAATATAGGTGTAACTCACTTACAGCGGGTTTTTATTAAAAACTGGGCTTCGCTGGAGCAGTGTTTCCGAGCTGAAAGCTTTTCTTCTCGGAGTTGTCGGGTGCTCCGGGGCTTTCTTCTCGTGATAGGGAGGTTCCTTAGACTTGGGAGGGGTTTAGGGAGGTTAGAGAGAAGTTAGAGAGAGAAAGAAAGGTTAGAAGGTGTGAGGAAATAATGAAGAGTTCATCTCTTATTTATAAGATGTGTAAAGTAAAATGGTCTCCAAGATTTGTCCGTAACTTTTGCATACGAGCTCCGTTTTTGTCTATCTTTTTACAGTTGAGTTCCTATTAATGAGATCTTCAACTTTCATTTAGACCTCTTCAGCTAATTCTCATTCTATCTCGGATTTACAAAATTGTATCGAATTCGTCGCGCTCGAAAAGTAGAGACTAAGCTTCGTCGATAACTTTCGCATACTTGCTCCATTTTTGTCTATCTTTTTACCGTTGAATTCCTATTAATGAGATCTTCAACTCTCATTTAGACCTCGTTGGCTAATTCTCATTCTATCTCGGATTTACAAAACTGTATCGAATTCGCCGCGCTCGAAAAGTAAGGACTAAGCTTCGTCCATATCTTTCGCATACGAGATCTATTATCGACGTTCATTATATCCACGCGTTGGTATTTACGAGTACTACAACTTTCGTTTAGATCCCGTCGGCTAAAAATCGACCGATCTAAAATTCAGATTTCGAGCTGTGCACTACTATGCTAAATCTTAGAAAAATCATAACTTCCTCATACGAAGTCAGATTTCGGCGTTCTTTTTATTGATGTTCTTAGTTTAACATATTCTACGACTTTCGTTTAGAGCGCTAAGGCTAAATCTCGCTCTATCGAGAAACTTCGACGGGTCATAACTTCTTCGTTATAACTCGATTTTGACGTTCCTTATATGCCCGGAATCCTTGTTTCGATCACTACAACTTTATGTAGAGATATTGGGTTTATCTCACACTTTAATTTTAACGCTTATTTTTATTCTTTATTAATTATACATTTATAATTAAATAATAAGCACAATAATACATAATTCACATAATACATTTCATCTTTATTACTTCAAAAAGAGTTAAAATAGTTGACCTACACTATTACATTGACAAATATGCTTAGCCCTGAAACCCGGGCGTTACAACACATACCGGCCCGGGAGTTGGCTGCTCAATAATCTTCTATGCATCCCAAAAAAAGGCATATACAACCCATACTTCCACCGAGAAGTTCTTAACTGCCCATACCATCATTACGTGTCTTCCACTTGAAATGGTCCTGACCAGCACCAGATTCCTGACCATTGGCCAACTGCCGTGGAGACACCCATCCTTTCTAAGACACATACAACATGCATTATCTTGCTCTGCACCTTTCCTTGATCACTAATGACCCTGGTCTCATGAATTCGATCCGCAGGTTTCTGTATCCAACCCCTAACCGCTCTTGCACAAATCTCTGGTTCCCTCAATAAAATACCCGACTCTCCCTACTTAGGGTTCGAACCATCACCAATTGACGCATCAACACCCTACCCCACATATGGTTTCCTCCATAAACATCAACACCCTACCATCCCAAAGCTGAGCATCCCAACTGTCCAGTACTATCACTGACTCTTAGTCTGAAACAATAAATCATCATACTCCTCATCCTCGAGTTCTCAACCCCTGATCCTACACGTGAATTGTCACGAGAATAGGGACTCCACTACCATACTCAATACGCATCATAGACAGAAGAGCCACCACTATGATATACTCGACTGGATTACCTGCTAATACCGCCACCACACGCCCTACTATACTCAATTAGGGTGTAATGTGGTCCTTGACCATCTCAGTCCCCAATGACTGCCTGCTCATGGTAGACCATTTCCTTGCGGCAGACATGCTGCCTGATACTCCAGTGAAAAAAAATCGTCATCAGTGTCAAGCCGTAGGGTTTACTCCTAAACCCAAAACTGAAACCTCACACCTCTCCTACTTCCCACAGGAACATAATTAGCACCCATCAGGTCACAGAAGGTGGCATCCCTCCATTGGCTGATTGCTCACTCAGACCGTAATCCCCATAAATGCCTTCTCTACTAATCCCTGAGTCTTCTGACTACATCTGACATCTTACCAAAATACTCTGAAATGCTCTCGACCTCTCTCTCAAGGGATGCATCTTCGGACTCAATCATGGCCCTCATGCCTAAAACCCCATCGTGTCTGAATTCTACCAATCAATCCCGACCGGACAACCGGAGAATCACAAGCATCGCTTGCTAAGAACCATGGTACTTAGCACATGACATCTCTTCTCAATCTGCTACAATATGTGGTACTTGAACCATAACATCACTCCTCAATCTGCTCTGAAGTATGGTACTTGAACCATAACATCACTCCTCAATCTGCTCCGATGTATGGTACTCGAACCATCACATCACTCCTCAATCTGTTCCGATGTATGGTACTCGAACCGTAACATCACTCCTCAATCTGCTCTGATGTATGGTACTTGGACCATAACATCACTCCTCAATCTGCTCCGATATATGGTACTCGAACCATAACATCACTCCTCAATTTGCTCCGATGTATGGTACTCAAACCATAACATCACTCCTCAATCTGCTCCGATGTATGGTACTGGAACCATAACATAACTCCTCAATCTGCTCTGATGTATGGTACTCGAACCATAACATCACTCCTCAATCTGCTCCGATGTATGGTACTCGAACCATGACATCACTCCTTAATCTGTTCCGTTGTATGGTACTCGAACCATAACATCACTCCTCAATCTGCTCCGATGTATGGTACTCGGACCATAACATAACTCCTCAATCTGCTCCGATGTATGGTACTCAGACCATAACATCACTCCTCAATCTACTCCGATGTATGGTACTTGAACCATAAAATCACTCCTCAATCTGCTCCTTAGAACCTTCAGAATACTCCTTGTATTGAGTATGGATCCTCTGCTTTCAGTAGTACGGGCCCATACTACTTGCCACATCTACCCATACTTTCCACATGGACTATTCCAGAGCTCCTGAGTAGCTGCTCAACCTTCCCGTTCACTAATTCCACCACGCGTGTTCGCTCCTCAGCAAAATGCTCTACTCCTCTAGCGTACTCATCTGGCCAAGGTTACTCCCTAGGCTCTTCCTCGGTCCTCCTACTTCTCCGCCATCAGCTGCTGAAGAGCTCCTAATGATGTCAGCCATCTACCTCCTAAATATTGTCATATTCACTTGGTAGCTGACTTCCATCATCGAGAGTTCGACAAAGCATGAAGCAAGCAGCATTCGGGCATCGAAGAATACATACAACTCACTTTGGGTGATAACTCTGCTTGCTCTGCTCATTCTCAAAAGTACCACCGTACTCTGCAACTCTATCCCTCGCGGGTTCTAACTATTCTTTCGATAAGCACCAGAATACTCATCTAAGCGGCTCTCCTAGATTACTCCTCTACTCACATCCCTTAAAAGGATTCCAACTGAATACTCTCACTTATACTAAAAAGTACATCACATATAACAGCAACTCGTAGGCTAAGGCATCACAAATCAGGCCACTCTAGTTCTAAGATATGAAATATCTAGCCTATCTCTAGGATGCATAATATCTCACAAAATGTATCATAAATATCTCATAACACAAAAGTAAGGGTATTTTGAGAAATCACCGTTCGGGCACTGGCTGATTTTACACATTGCTCTTTTTCGCTTTCTCTTTGAACTCTTATTCACTTTTAGAAAATCATTTCTTTCAAAACTTTTCTTACTTCCTCAGTTTGAGTCCAGATTTACCCGAAGGTGCATCCGAATCCCTCAAACCAAGGCTCTTATACCAACTTGTAACACCGAAATTTTTAACACAAATTTTTCATTTAAAATCATATATCTCTTTAACACTTTACATAAAATTCTCTCTTTTTGTTTAAATTACAAAACATGACTCTTATGTTCAACCAATTAATATGCCAGGATCCTCAAAACCAACGCTTCTTCTGGTGTGTACAATCGAGCCAGTGCCGTCCAGTGATCCTGAGAAAAACTAAAACATATAACACAAAACACTGTAAGCACGAAGCTTAGTGAGTTCCCCAAAATACCACTCTAACAGATATTATCCACTCAAGGCTATAACTCGGTTGACCCTTTGGTCAGTGTATGTCGGTGGGACCTTCCAGTCCCAACTCTCTGCGGACCCTCTGGCCCTAACTCTATGGACCCAAAGGTCCTAACTCTGATAACTCTGAATCATGCATATCACATACCACAATAAATCCCATAAAATAAATAGCATACAAATACACTCGCACATAACTCGAAGCCTAACTCTATGGACCCTCTGGTCCTAGCTCTGTGGACCTTCCGGTCCTAACTCTGATATATACACAGCATAAATCACATAGAAATAATGCAGTGCCACACATCGCATAGATAGCATACAATAACTATGTTAAATAACTCTATTACCACTCTAAGTAAAGTATAGTTAGAAGACTCACCTCAGATGTCTCGGTAAATCTCTGAATCGGTAGAAATATGGTCTCGCCTCCGCCTAATCAAATAAAGTAACTACTCTCATAAATATAACTCTCGAGACTAGACTCAACCCTCTATTGGCACCCTCAGAAGAGTAAAAGACCATTTTACCCCTCTCTTGACACAAAGACCCCATTTGTGACCAAACCCTCAAAGTCAACAAAGTCAACGGTCAAACTTTGACCCGACTCGCCGAGTGCAATTGGGCGACTTGGCGAGTCTACGCATGTCCACTATCCCTCTAGTCTCGCATGACTTCTCGAGTCTTTCTTCTGCTTGACGGTTTACACCTGGCATGAATCGCGGGGCCACCCCGACTCAACTCGCAGAGTCTCAATAAGAACTCGGCGAGTTCCGCCTTGAACTCCAGTCCTCTATTTCCCTCTGAGTCACCGAGTGATTCCCCCAACTTGGCAAGCTACTCACTGAGTGAACTATGGGAAAGCCCTAGCCCTACTTGTCGAGTTTGTTCTTGGGACTCGACGAGTTCATGCCATGATCAAGCTCAAATGACCTCCTGAGGCCAGATCCGTTCCTCTACCCATAGATCTGGCATCCTTAAGCAACATAAACACGTAAAGTCTGGATCTTGATGCCCATGCAAAGACCCAATGGCTCTTTTTGAAGAAATGGCCTCAATATGTCACCCTAAGCTCATATTACCCAATGTCACCCCATAAAGACCAAGGAGTTAAGGTCCCTGGACCTCTTTAGATCCAGATCCGAAGCCCTAACAAAAGAAGGGACCGATTACACCATCATTCACACTCTAAATGGGCTAGAAACCCTAACTGTCAAGGATTAACACCCAATACTGAAGAAGGATCGAATATATACCTCAATATGAAGTCCTTAGGCTCTGAAATCCACAGAATAGCACCCTCTCCCGCTACCTCTTGCCTTGGTCACCTTCTTTTAGCAAAAACACCCATACAAGGATCAAAAATGGCCTCTTCTTCCTCACAAATGCACTAGATCGCTTTGGGTTTCACTCAGGGGTCTGATAGCCGCAATTGGTGGCTATAAGACCCTTTAAATAGGTCTCAATCCCCGGGAATTACGGCTTCATTAAACAGCACGGACTCGTCGAGTCCACTACCCGACTCGCCGAGTCTGGTCATTAACCCGGATGGAATTCGTGACTCTACTTGGCGAGTCTAAGCATCAAATCGCCGAGTCCCTCCAAAATAAAGATTAAATAGTGTACCTGAGAATTCTGGATGTTACATAGTATCTGACATTGATGTTTTTAGTATTCTAGTGTTTGTATAGTATTTTCTAGTGTATTGTATGTTCTCTCTGTTCTAGTGTATAGTATGTTCTTTTAGTATAATGTAGTGTATAGTCTCTTAGTTTCTCATCATAGTATGTTCTTTCTGTTTCACATAATAGTAATTTTGTATTGACTAATGAATGAACTGACTCTCGTATGATTCATTGTACTAGAAATAGTGAGTAGTAAATCCCTAAACTATATCTATTATAGTTTACTAGTAATGTTGTTTGAATGTTTAAGTACGTTTGTAAACCTTTGCTACCCAAAGGTGCTGAAGAGATGTAAGAACTTTTATATCAATACATATATACATAATATATAATTAAGATTCAAACGACACTTGGACAAATAACTGGATACCCTAAGTCCACAACAAAACAAGAAACAGGAAGTAAAGTGAGTTATCAGTCCTAAGTCCTTTCAACCTTACTTATATAACTATATCTATATAGACATGATTTGGACTATATATATGTTTAAGAAAGTTTAATAAATGTTTAACATATATAAGTTTGAATGGTAACATATGACATGATGTTAATTTATAAAATGTTTTGAAGAGTTTGATTGATAAAACAGTTTGAAGTTAAAGAAAATCCACTTGTTGGATAGTAATTAACAACATGTGATTGATATAATAACTATAATAGTTCTACTTGTGCCCCCCCCCCCCCCCCATAAACGCATTTAAAATCATTTAAAAGATAAGTTAAGGGGTATGAACTCACTTGTAGTAAGTGATGCGAATGTAAGATCGATTGCAGGAGGCTAAGTGCTAAGTGAAGGCTTGAGCACACACAGATCCTATTAAGCATATAATGACACATATATGGATATAATTAGTGTATGAACAACTAATCATGATAGGGAACCACCTTAGGGACTAGGAAACACTTGAATGGAAGTGCTACAATCACATGTGACTGCACTTAAAGGGAGTTTTCGGCCACACTTGGTGTTCACGGCCATGATGTTCATGCCCCAAGGTGTTTACGGCCAATGGGTTTATGGCCCTATGAGTTTACGGTCGTAAACTCACGAAGTCTTGTGCTAAAGGGTGTTTGTAAGGTCTTTCAAGTAACAAGGAAGTGTTCTAGACGGAATGCTAGCCTTATCAAGGGTTTACAGCCAAGGGAGATGCTCCTGGCCATAAACTCTCATCTATCATGGGAAGTATAGGAAAAGGACACTTACAATATGCAAGCATAAAGGGTTGATTTCGGCCCAAAGAAATAGTATGTGTGCTTCAAGATCTACCTAAAAGATCAATTTCATAGATGAAATCAAAGGATGATACTAGTTAAGGAGATGTATCAACTAAACAAAGGATCAAACACTTACATTTTTGAAGATAAAAATGAAGATCCTTATGATACATGAGAGAGAATTTGAGTTTCTTGACTTGAAATGCTGAATAATGAGGAACAGTGATGGAATATCACACTTAAGGTCATGACTTTACAACCAACCTTGAGTTTACGGCCGTAAGCTCATGTGATGTGGAGTTTGTGGCTTTGTTTGATGGTTTTGAACTTCAGTAGATACTTCCTAACACTCATTCCTTGGATGTACTAGGCTTAGAACACTCAAACAGACCCCAGGCAATGCAAAAAGATAGCATAAATAAGTCTGACTTTGATTGAGTTATATGGTTGTACAAGATAGAAATTTCGGGTTGTCACATCATCCCCGTGTTAGAGAGAATTTCGTCCCGAAAGTAGAGTTTTAAACAATTAAGCTATTACAAATCACTAAGCAAAAAGATGAGGATATTTCAGTTACATTTGATCCTCACACTCCAAAGTGAATTCAGGTGCTCGGTTGGCATTCCAATGAACCTTCACTATCGGGATACGGATTTACTTTGTTTGCTTGATCTCTTGGTCCATAATCTCTACTGGTTCTTCCAAGAACTTGACGCTCTCGTTGATCTCGATCTCGTCCAGTGGGATTACAAGAGTCTCGTTGGACAGACACTTTTTGAAGTTTGAGACGTGGAAGGTAGAATGTACGTTACTAAAATCACGAGGTAGATTGAGTTTGTAAGCTCTAGGGCTGATTCTAGTGATAATCTCGAAAGGCCCTACGTATCTTGGATTTAGCTTTCCACACTTTCTGAAGTGTATCAAGCCCTTCCAGGGTGAGACCTTCAATAGAACACGGTCTCCAACCTGGAATTCCAAAGGTTAACTTCTCTTGTCTGCATTGCTTTTTTGTCGGTCTCTAGAGGCTTTCAATCGTTCACGGATTTGAAAGATCTACTTTGTTGTTTCCCGAATGATTTCCGGACCTGTGAGATTGCTGTCAGGAACGCCTGCTTTAGCTAACTGAGTGTCCCCCACCTCATCCCAACACAGAGGGGATCTGCACTTACGACCAAAGAGGGCTTCAAATGGAACATCCTTTATGCTTGTGTGATAATTGTTATTGTAGGAGAACTCAATAAAGGGTAGAAGAATATCCCATGCCTTTACAAAGTCAATCACACAGGCTTGCAACAAATCTTCCAAAGTTTGAATAGTCCTCTCCCTTTTGCCCGTCGATTTTGCAGATGGTAGGCTGTACTCATGTCCAACCTAGTTCTTAGGGAACTTTGTAGAGACTTCTAGAACCTTGAAGTGAATCTACTATCTGTATCAGAGATAACGGATATGGGAACACCATGCAGTTGTATAACCTCCCTAATGTAGGTCCTAGTTAGTTTCTCTATCTTGTCTTTTTCTTCGATGGGCAGGAAGTGTGCGGACTTGGTTAACCTGTCAAATCACCCATATGATATCGAGGCAACCCGTTGTCTTGGGCAACTTGGTTATGAAGTCAATCGTGATCCGCTCCCACTTCCACTTAGGTATCTCTGGTTGTTGAAGTAAACCTGATGGTTTCTGGTATTCAACCTTAACCTGGGCACATGTAAGTCATTTACTCACGAAGGTAGCAATCTCTGCTTTCATGTTAGGCCACCAATATAGCTTTTTAAGATCCAGTTTCATCTTATCTGATCATGGGTGGACGGAATATCGAGCATTGTGCGCTTCTGTCCTGACCAAGTCTCTGAAGCCACCGTGTTTCGGTGTCCAGATCTGATCCATGAGATAAAAGGCTCTGCCACCTTTGACTACCCAGTTCTTATCCATCCCTCTTAGGGATTCACCCGCCACAATTTCAGGTCTTAAGGCTTCGAGCTGAGCCTCCTTTATTTGTGTGGACAGATGTGAATGGATAGTCATAGTTAACGATCTGACTCTACAACATGATTATTCTTTTCAACTTAGGGTGTCAGCTACTACATTGGCTTTATTGTGATGATAATGAATTTCACATTCGTAATCACTGAGTAGCTTGAGCCACCATCGTTGTCTGAAGTTGAACTCCTTCTGGTCCAATATATGCTGAAGGATTTTGTGATCTGTAAAGATTGTGCTCTTTGTACCATACGGTAGTGTCTCTAGATCTTCAGAGCAAACAAAACTGCTCGTAACTCAAGATCATGTGTAGTGTAGTTGACCTCGTGTGTCTTTAGCTGCCTTGAAGCATAGGAGATGACCATACCTCGTTGCATGAGAACACAACTGAGTCCTTGGTTGGATGCATCGCAATAAACCAGAAAGTCTTCTATGCCTTCTGGGAGGGATAGTATTGGTGCGGTGCATCAGGCTCGTTTTTGCGTTTGGAACGTCTTCTCTTGTTTCTCTTGCTAGCTAAAGGCCACGCCTTTCTTTGTTAATGTAGTAAGCGATTTCGCAATCATAGAGAAGTTCTGAATGAACCTACGATAATAGCCAGTGAGGCCTAGAAATTGACGAATGTCTGTAGGTGTCTTCGGTGCTTACCAGTTCTCAATGGCCTTTATTTTGGGAGGGTCCACATGAATTCCCTCTTCACTAACAACGTGACCCAGGAATTCAACTCTTCGAATCCAAATCTCGCATTTAGAGTACTTTGCGTAGAGCTTCTCTGATCGTAATGCTTCCAAGATCAGACGTAGATGCTTACTATGCTCTTCCTTACTATGAGAGTAGAAAATTATATCATTAATGAATACAATGACGAACTGATCCAAGTAAAGACGACATTCCCTATTCATTAAATCGATGAATATTACGTGTGCATTAGTCAATCCGAATGGAATCACTACGAATTCGTAGTGTCCATAATGAGTTCGGAAGGCAGTCTTGGGAACATCCTCCTCTAGCACTCATAATTGGTGATACCCGGATATCAGATCAATCTTTGAAAAGTAATTCGCCCCTTGCAGTTAGTCGGTGCACATACGAAATGATCCTTCTTTCTTCTTCACGAACAAGACCGGTGCTCCCTAGGTTGAGAAGCTTGGTCAAATAAAGCCCTATTTAAGTAGTTTGTCGCCATAGACAACTAGAGTTTCGCTAGACGGCAGATTAAGGCAAACGACTTTTCATAACACATGATGTCGACACGATGTAGACTCAACAAATCTATAGCGATAATGACGTCAAAACTTTTAATTGAGACGGCGTGAGTTCGATTCAAAATGAATGGCTATCTAAAGTTAGAATACACCCTATGTATATACTACTAGTCCTCTCAGTCTTTCCGTTAGCCATTTCTACAGTGAGCGGTTCTTTAAGTGCGCATGATTTTTGCTTAAGTAAGTCAGCAAACTTTTGGTTCACGAAACTCCTCTCCGCTCCACTATCAAACAGTATGCATGCATATGAGTTATCGTGGAGAAACGTACCAATGACCATTGTGGGGTCGACAAGCGCTTTCTCATGGCCTATAGCCAAAACTCTTCCCACTCCACCAACATTTCTTGCCTTCGGGTAGTTCCTATTGTAGTGACCCACCTCGCCACATCTGTAGCAAGCCTGGCCCACACTAACGTCGGGGACATGGTTGATCGGCCTTGCCAGAGCTTTGCAGAAACAGGTTGTGTGCCATTTCTTATTGCTGTTAGCGCACTGCATTTCCCGGAAGGGTCCATTGTGGTGGAAGTTGCACTTGTTGCACTTGGGCAAGCTTCCCTCCTACTGTTTCATCGGCGCAGTAGCAGTAGGGTTTATCGCAGCATGAATGGCTACAAGTTGCTACTTTTTGGTAGAGCTCTATGCCACGTTCTGCTTCTTATTATCCCAGAACTTCCGCTTGTTGCCAACGACTTTGTAGGGTTTCGGGATGGACAGGGTTGTTGTTGTTGGGGCGCGGATTCCATGATCAATGAGCCGCTGTGCCAATCGCTTGGTACTATCGAAGGTAGTGGGGTATGAAGCTAAAACATTCCCCTTAAATGGAGGCACTAGCCTCTAGATATACCTCTCTATCTTCTTTCCCTCAATAGGGACCGTTCCCGGACATAGTACCACCAAATCGCTGAATCTTGCAGTATAAGCCACTATGTCGGAGCCCATCATGGTTAGGCTCCAGAGTTCTTGTTCAAGTTTCTGAACTTTGCCCCTCAGGCAGTATTCCTCGATCATGAGCTCCTTTAGAGCTTCCCAGCCCATAGAATTAGCCACTATTGGAGTTAGTGATTGACATGGCTATTCTACCATGTCATGTCTCTGTCCGAGAAGGTGCATGCAACAAATTTGACTTTGCTTCCTTTTGGAAAGGAACACATCTCAAAGATTGATTTTGTTTTCTCGAAACATTGTGAGAGGGTAATGATTCCGCCAATCCCGTTGAAGGACCTGGGCTTTCAGTTGGTGAAGTCCTTATACGAGCACTCCCAAGAGCGCATTGGAGCATCACCTTGAGTGTAATGCACAATAGTTCCACTCCCGCTAGTTCCCCTAGTACTGAACTGAGCTAGGGCTGCCGTAACGGCCACATTAACCGCATCTTGGATAGCCGCCAGATTGTATTGTGGAGGAGGTGGAGGTGGTTGCGTTGGATTTATCCGAGGGTTACGCCTTGTCACTCTCCAAGGAGGCATCTTTCAACTAAAAGTTTACAAAGATGAGGATGATAGTAAGAATCCATTGTCAGAATAATGAGAATGGATCAAGGACAAACTCTCCATAGTCCAACAAAACCAATGAGAGTATCATTGATATAGAGATCTAGCTGTAGAAACTTGAAAGTATTTGAATATGGATTTCCCAATAGATTTGATGGTTGACACTAATATTGGAATTAATGTTGGGTTTTGAGCATTCTAACACTCCTAAGTGTACATGCAACCCTAAATACCTTGGATCTATGTTTTCTCTATTATACATGCAAATATGAACTTCCAAGGTATTATCCTAATCTAGCATACAAAACAATGAATATAACAAGATAGAATACATACCTCTTTGATGTAGAAAGTCTTCATGAAGCTTGAGTGCCTAGTGCCCCAAGTGTGACACCTCAAATGGTTCACACAACACCAAATACACTTGGAGTAACTTGAGAGAAACTTGAACACTCCTTGAAATCGTCTAGCCCTCACACTCACACATATTGCATGATTTCTTGAGCCATGGGATTCTTTTATATGGTGGCTATTAGGGTTACACCATGTAACTCATGACTTTACCCATTCCTTATGCTCCATGGATTTTAACCTCCATGGAGTATCCATGGGTCACCCCATGGAGTTAGTCCAACATAAGCACACATATACAAGAATGAATGATTTACAAAATTAACCCATATATTTAATTAGTCTTCTTTTGATCACTTAATTAATTCCAAATTAATTCTTGATCAATACTAATTAAATAAACTTATTAATATATTAGAACTTATAATATATTAACAAGCCTTAAGTGTTATTTCTCTCATTTTAGTCTATCCAAATGCATGATGCCATGCAACCCAAATGGACCATGCCGGGTCGGCTCAAGTCTTACCAATTATAGTTATGGACTTAGACATTAATCCAACAGTCTCCCACTTGGATAAGTCTAAAACTATTATTGCGTATGACTTCAAGAACCGACTGGCAATCGTAGCTCTCAAAAGCTTCTGTCGAACTCTGACCTTGTAGATGAACTCTAACCTTGTCAATGACTTTTCCATTGGATAAGGGATCATATACTCCTCCATTCTAGATATGATATGGACTGAGACATGGATTATAACCATTCTCTCTGTCCATTTGTTGTTTCCTGATTTCTGATTCATGATGACTGACTAATTGAACAAATCAAATCAGTCCTGGCCCGACCGAGCACTTCCATTTGTCCTCATCGAATCATCGAGGGGCCCATAGATATCACTTTTATCCCGAAGGTAAAAGGAATAGATAAACATCGACTCATATGGCTTGTTCTACTACTTGTTGAATCATACACAAAGGGACGTTTTATTACACCGAGTTACCGAATGCGTTTTCGTGCAATCAATGTACAACCAACTCATAGTAACAACTCATATCTCTAGGTTTGAAGAATATAAGATATTATCGTCTCATGATCACTCGTGATAAAATCCATGAAGTCATTCCAATGAGTGCGGGTTGAATCAAATACTCAGAACTTATGAGCACTCATGAGTGTGGTAGCTCTTTGTCCAACATCTTAGGCCTCTACAAGCCAACCCATGACAGTCTTGATTCATATCTACTTCCAACATATGACTGATTGTGGATGGTTTGAATAACTTAGTCATTCCGGAAGAATAACCTAGTTTATTCTAGAAGTCAAAACATGCAAAATGAAACACAAGAATAATTGAATCCAATATGGTATCAAAACCTATGAACATAAATAAAACACCTTTTATTTATCACCATATGATTACACATTATTCATTGTATATTGTTTCAGCTATCAACTTTATTCTTGAATTTAAAACAATAGTTGTCCCATGCTCCAAGCATGTACACTATGTTTTCTAAATACTAGTCATGCCATACACCAAGTATGCATACTATGTTTGTCTATGATCTTTACTTTGTGAAATAGATCAACTGAACATAACTCCAATGATCTTTTTTTCACAGCCCCAAATCCTTACTGCAAATGCAAGAATTCCAAATTCATGCCATTTACTAAAATCTGTTAGATTGTAAACTTATATGCAATGATCCTCTTGTAATGGTTATGCACAAAGTCACAAGGACTTGACAACAAACATTACGAAGTATTCCAAAGGAGATCAACTCCTTGGAAACATCCTTCTTGCATTAAGTTTCCTTAATCTTACATAGATTGAAAATTCTAACTTTGAAACATTTCCAGATTCATTTTGACTATCACTTCTAAACAAGAGTTGCCTCCTTACAGATTATGTCAATATGGTCCTTCCAGAATTATCACTATACTTCCAACTATCCTTGAGCACCCAATCTTTGGTAAACCTTAGATTGTCCTCAAAAATTGATTAATCCTTTTAGTCATATCCAATTCTAGACCATTTCCCTTCTTAATGCCCCAGGCATTTGGAAAATTTTAGAAAGGATGAATATAGCACATGTAATCGATCCTATATCTGAAGCATATGGGACACGATTCATGATGTCTCACATAAAGACTAAACCAGTCTTTTGCTATAACATTCTCATTTCTATTTGCCAAGTTCTCATAATTCAGATTATGAAAAGGGATGTCGTAATCATAATTGAATTTTAGAACGCAAATAATGGACATATATACAGAATTTCCTTATGTTGAGCCATTCCAACAAGAAATTCATATATATATATATATATATATATATATATATATATATATATATATATATATATATCCTTGACTAAATACGATTAAAACCTCAATCTAAGCTTTTAGATTTGAGATGAAGTATAATTTCCTCTCCCTTAATTATAGCAAAACAACTCTTTCCCAATTGAAACTTTTTGTTTTCTATAATTAACATTGCTAACTTGCAATACTTATCATAATTATCATGCTCCCACTAACATGATGATTATTAGCATAACACTTATACTCCCACTAGCCTTGACATGTACTCAGAAATCAGCTGACTTTCTTACCAAAGTTCAGATTTCTGATACTAGATTGTTTGATAAAACTTTATCAAAATAATACACCTTCCCTTAGATAGCTCATAGGTGTGTCTAAACAATTATGAAGAGGGATGCCGTAATCATAATGGTTAGACCTTTTTCGCCACTTCTCACAAGTCCATGTTAGTGTGCCGGTAAACCACACACGCTCCACTAACGACTTTGAGAATGCAAATATCACAATTGCTATCTAGCAAAAATCTACTAAGTGAAAGTGTTTCCTCACCATCATTTTCATGAATCGGAGAGAAACCTGATGACACTTAGATTTAATGGTGTATGTGTTGTTATCCATGTGTATTGTCAAAACCATAGTCACAGGGCAAGGATAATGACAAATCCAAACTCATATGGACTGAACTCAATCTAATTTCTTTCCATCTGGCAGCTCAAGGGTCTGCCATTGCTTCCAAGTTGTTGTGCAACAAATTAAGAACTCTAAGAACTCAAATGCAAAGCCAACTTTAACTGGAATGGGCACAAAATATGTCAACACGATAGGTTATAAACCTCAAGTCGTGTGCTAGTGAAGAACTTTAGGTTTTATTCTTGATTAGTTCTTGAGACATTCAAGACCTTTAAGACTCCCACTGTCCTCTTGACATATAAGACTTTCTTGTCAGATATTCAAGAGATAGTGTGGGTTCTACTCAAGACAAACACTTCACACAATTGGCCTAAGTTGGTCTTTGTTTTATCCAAAACATCACAACTTACCAATTTCAAATGTACAAGAGTAGAAAACTTTTACTCTTACATTTGAGAAGTGTTTTAAACCTTCTTTAAGATATGTCACTCAAGTTTCAATCTTAGAGTATAACTCTAAGAATTGTTTTTGGAACGAAGTATGAATCATCTTCTTGATTTATCCACTTCAACAATTCATAGCTCATCTTCTTAGCTATAAGAAGGCACTTAGAGGATGAATTATGATAAGGTCTCTAAATCATTAAGATGATCATAAATACTGATACTAAAGTACTCTCCCATCTTTTCAGATTTGAGAGACTTTTATCCTTCTACCTAGATTGATTCTTCTTATTCCCTCTGCCATACATTGGAACCTTTTTCCAATGTCTCAGAATTACACTTAAGCTTGTAAGTATAACCATATTTACTGAGCTTTAGTAAACTATGACGAATAGTCTTATCAATCTTTTGTGGTGGACTTGACCAGTGCACAAGAATGTGTACTCGATCCCTTAGTCCTTTCCTTATTCACATAAGGAATTAGTCTTAATTTTCCAAGCTGAAAGTTCTCATTCATCATACTATACAACTTGCATGATTCCAAGTTTCGGTCCAATTGAACCTTGGGTGATGAGAATCATTCCTTAGTTGGTAGTATTAAACACTACCACAACCGAAAGAATCAATTTCATATTTCCACTCTTGCTATTAATGGAATCATATAAGAAACAAATTTTCCTCAAATGCCATTGTAAGGATATTTTAAAATAAATAAAATCAAAAATTTTCTTTTATTTTAAAACTTTGCAAAAAAAACTTATCCTTACAATCCATATGAAAACTTTTTGTTATCTATTCCTAAGCAATATCTCATAACTCCTAAGAAGTAGCTCATGAATCCGATCTTCAACCTATGCGATAGAAATCCATCTACGCGATCAGATTCAACATATTCTTTCTTTAAGTTTCTTTACCTTTCTTTTATTCTTAAAACATCAACATACGTGACCCATTAACATCATGTATCAAGAATCTCAGAATAGAAACTTAGCAGAGTTAGATAGTGGATTTTACCTGAAGTAGAGTCAAAGATCCTTAGGCAAAATTAGGCAGCTTCGCAACTAATCCCCTTTCCGTTTGGCAATAGGACCGTATGGACCCTTAGGTAATAGTACATGGGACAATCTCAGACTTAGCCTCTCTCTTTACCATTTAGTCAACCGAGTTGACTATGGCCGATCCCTTTCCACTGGGAAGAGAGAGCTTTACTAGATATCCAATGTCATCATTATCAATGTCCATAAAGTTTTAGGAAGTTGATCTTAGCAAATAGATAAGATCATTAAGGGTCTTGTCATAGTCTGTTTCATTGGTTTTCCAAAAGAACTCACTATGTGACTTAGAAAGTAGTTGAACCACCAACTTTCTCAAGACTTTGACACCCAACTCTCCCGGCTTGTCAATATGTGACTACATCTCCAAGATGTGATCACACCTAGACCTTGCCTTGACAATAGGGCTTGAGTGACCTTGAACTTGTCAAGAACTTGTGGGTTAGGAAGAATAATTGGAGGAGGTGAAAGAAGTATGATTTCCATGGGACATCATCTTCATTTAGGAAAGCTTGTTTCAAGAGATTTGGGAAGATCATAAATGTCTAAACCAGACATCTTTTTGGGAGATATTCAAGATAGTTGATTTAAAGTCCTTAATATGACACCCAATATGAAATATTAAGGCCAGGACCCAACAAACTATTTTATAACTTAGAAGAGGGATGTCGTAATCCAAGCTATAAAATATTCGAAGGTAGGTGAATGACGATTCACCAATTTCCACCAAGATAAACGACATGTATTATTAGGTTTTAATTGGATTTGAAACTCCTAGATCTTTGAGATTCATTGAACTTTTAAATGGCATGTTTCAATCTCGAGTGTGCCCTTCAGGTTTTGTGACTGGGATGCCGAGGGTTACAAAACAAAGTGTGAAGTAACCATGCAAATTACTTGGTACCCTTAAGTGTTTACCCCTCAATCGATGTGCCGGTTAACCACACACGCTCCATCGATACTATGATAAACATTAAGTTACCCTTTGCCTACCTTGTTAAATATGAGTTAGTGTGCCGGTTAACCACACACGCTCCACTAACCGACTGAAACAAAGTGCAAAGTGTAATTTCATGGATTAGCACCTTATTCAGATTTTCCTAAGTAACTAAGATTGGGTATTTATAAAAGGTTTAGTTACTTAGTATTTATCATTAATACTTTTAATGAAGGGGGAATTCTAGTCCTTGTCCTACCCGTTCGGCTAACGACCCTCCACCGGTCAAGGAAGCGGTGGGTGAGAGTGGACACCCATTAAACTGCCATTTTATAGGCAGTAACCTTATACCCCCCTTATAGACCGGCTTCGTGAATGAGGCCTACTAACGGTAAGACCGACTTCACTCTTATAGATATATATAAATATTATTAACTATTAATATTATAAAGTATATGGGTTGAATTTTAACTTTTAAAATTCTAAGAGCTAACTTGGAATTAAAGTATTCATAAGTGAAAACTTTTCAAATTCCAAAACTTGAGGGCAAGTTTTGAAATTCTTCAAAACTAATTAATTCCATAACTTATGTGTTTAAAGTAGTTTTAATCCAAAAACTCTTCAAGTTCCATAACTTGAGGACAAGTTATGGAAGACTTTAAACTAATAAAAGAATGTAACTTTTTCTTTATTTGTAACATATGGAATTAATTAAGGTTACACATTTTAATGATTTATTGAAGTGACTCTTGAACCTCCATAACTTGAGGACAAGTTATGGAGTCATCAACGCATTCAATGATAACAAGACTCTTCATTTTTGCAACGTATGTTAACTTTTATGAGTTTTAAAATTTATAAATGTGACTTTTAAGTTACAGAAACACATTTTATGAACTTCTTTTGGATTAATTTGGATTAGAACCAACTTTCACATAATTTTTTCATTAATCTAAATTCACTCATAAAACAAGGTAACATAAAAAACTTTTGGTGATCCATAACTTATTCTTAAGTTATGGATTCCTTAAAACATTAACACCAAATTTTGTAACTCCATAAAAACTTTGAATCAATTTTTCAAAACCTTTTCATATCCATAACTAGGGATGAGAATTTGGTCCGAAAACCCGAACCGAACCGAAAACCGAATCGAACCGAACCGAATTAGACCCGAATAAGCAATTCGATTCGGTTTTCGGGTAATTAAATAAGTCTTATTCGGTTTTCGGGTTATTCGGTTCGGGTTACCCGAATAAGGGCTTATTCGGTCCAAATGGACCAGACCGAATATGAAAAGTCACATTTTTTTCCACCTGCACGATTGCTTATTCGGTCTTGTGTTCTATCAATCGTTACCCAAAATACCCACGTAATGTTTAATGTTTAACTTATATACTTATAGATAGTTTTTTAGGTGTTTTGGATGTTTAATGTTTAGTGTTTAATATGTTGCTTAATAACTATATCTTAAGATTGTGGTGGTTGGATTTTACATTTTATATATCAAGAATAGTTAATCCGTGTTATTCGTGTATATCATAAGCTACAAAATTCACACAAAATATAATATTTATAATCACATTGTAAATGTTATTTGGGTTATTCGGCTCCTTAATCATCTTCTACATGTTATTTGGGTTATTCGGGTCGGAACCGAATCGAACCGAATAATACCCGAACCGAACCGAACCCGTATTGCTTATTTTGTTCGGTTTTCGGTTCACACAATTACCCGTATTCGGTTTTCGGTTTATTCGGGTTCGGGTCGGTTCGGTTCGGTTCCGACCCGAATAACATCCCTATCCATAACTTATAAAATAATCATATCATTTTATCTTCTACTAAATTTGACCTAATTCAACTCATATAGCAAATTATTCAAATTTTACAAATAATTAGTTTTTCACAAGAACAAGTAATTATCTTAAAATTTGACAAACTTCATGTTTTTTTTCCTTTTTTTTCAACTTTGAAAATAAAATATTTGCATCAATATAACAGAAAACAACCCGTGTCTCTGATACCACTGTTGGGTTTTGAGCATTCTAACACTCCTAAGTGTACATGCAACCCTAAATACCTTGGATCTATGTTTTCTCTATGATACATGCAAATATGAACTTCCAAGGTATTATCCTAATCTACCATACAAAACAATGAATATAACAAGATAGAATACATACCTCTTTGATGTAGAAAGACTTCATGAAGCTTGAGTGCCGAGTGCCCCAAGTGTGACACCTCAAACGGTTCACACAACACCACATACACTTGGAATAACTTGAGAGAAACTTGAACACTCCTTGAAATCGTCTAGCCCTGACACTCACGCATAGTGCATGATTTCTTGAGCCATGGGATTCTTTTATATGGTGGCTATTAGGGTTACACCATGTAACTCATGACTTTACCCATTCCTTATGCTCCATGAATTTTAACCTCCATGGAGTATCCATGGGTCACCCCATGGACTTAGTCCAACATAAGGAATCTTGGATCACAAGCCCACATATATAAGAATGAATGATTTACACAATCAACCCATATATTTAATTAGTCTTCTTTTGATCACTTAGTTAAGTCCAAATTAATTCTTGATCAATACTAATTAAATAACCTTATTAATATATTAGAACTTATAATATATTAACAAACCTTAAGTGTTGTTTCTCTCATTTTAGTCTATCCAAATGCATGATGCCATGCAACCCAAATGGAAAATGTCGGGTCGGGTCAAGTCTTACCAATTATAGTTATGGACTTAGACATTAATCTAACAATTAAATGCTGTAACAAGTTTGGAAAAATGACCTAAAAGTAGGTCTTACATTAAGCCACAACTAAGAGAATTTTGATAGCATAGAGACCTATCAAGAGTACTAGAAAGTTAGGAATACTTACAGATAAAAGTGCTACATAGAGCATAGATACATAGGCTATCCCTTAACCCAAAATAAAGGACGATTAAAGTGTCTTCTACCGGCGACGGGTACCCCTTGGGCGAGCCCTCAAGTCAGCCAGCTGGCGCTCCACATCCAGGAGGTGTCACTCATAAACCCTTGCGTACTCGGAGCTCTATGACTTAAGCCCGAGTTGCAACCAATTCTTGTTGTAGAGATTCATTGTCTCTCTCAGCTCTCTCACGAGCATCCTGCAGACGAATGATGCAGACTATATTACCTACCGCATTGGCGTCAACCTCCATGACTCGATGGATGGTTGTCCTACCCTGCTCTTCATTACGAGTAACCCTGCGGACCAGAATAGGCAGGACCCTGTCTATTAGCCTCCCTTGCTCTGGTTGTAGAAGCTTTGGTCGCCATTGTATGGAAAACGCTTACCCTATTCCTGACTCCATGCTCCCAAATATTTCGCCCATAGAGGCCTCGACCTTGAAAAGTCGGACGAGGGTTAGGATTTGGGATCGAAGCCACCAGAGGCACATCATTGACTTCTAGTTCAGAGTCAGAATCCTCTGCAAAGTTCTCTGCGAAGTCATCATCCAAAGGGATTGGACGATTCTCTTCTAGCTTGTCATCGAGCCATCCATCATTGCCTTAGGTGGGGAAGTACAGGTTACCAGGGAGATTGAATCCAACCGTGATATCTACGCGAGAAAAGGGATGAAAGAGATAGTTAATACATGTATTAATGTAGATAATTATAGGATAATCGTTATAAGTTACTTCAATACTTGCATATTGCATACCAGTTACATGTAATCAAAACATGATCGAGCTTCGAATAGGTGACCCTAAATCTAAATCCACAACCAAACAAGGAACATGAAACAAAGCAAAGATCACAGATTCTAAATCTATGATACCTTAGTCACCTATAACTTTAGCGTATGAACCAAGCAACTATCGACATACTAATAAAGACCTTTAGTTCTCAAATAAGTAATTATAGTAACACAAAATACTCCTATAGTATTTTAAGTTTATGTTCTGTTCTAATGTTGTCATTGTAGTAGTGTTGGTAACTTTTTAGACTTGCTGCAACACAACAACCATTGCTAGGCACATGCTAATCACTTCTCAGAAAGATATAGTTGATCAAGCTATATCACTCCCATATCTGATTATATGTCCCCAAGCCTACTTGTGTTGTCCAACAACCGCAATACTTTTGTTCTGTCCTAGTGACACTGATTTTTGTATGAATGCAGGTATGTATACTTCGCTTAAATATTTTATTATTTAGAAGTATAAACTCTTGGTCAGAGTATTTTAGTCCAATTGTGTTTATAGTTTGTATATCTTTTATGGGTTTATATACTTGATTCACTATAAACAAAGCTCTGATACCAATCTGTCACACCCCAAAACCTAAACGGCGGAAACGTTATGGGGCGGACGACGTCATGTACAGTATCACAACAATGCATAATAGTAAACAAGCAAAAACATAATCCATTACATTAATAATATGATTTTAATACGAGTGTGTTCTGTGTATACTTTATAAGACACCAAAAATGAATAATCAAATTATAGACGATTCTGGAAAGCTCCGTCTTCTCAAAACCTGGTCATGGGTACCTATCCACTGGTGACCTGAGAATACAAGTTATTTTGAAAGAGTAGATCAGCATTAAAGTTGTTGAGTTCGTAAGTATTTTAGTGTCATTGTTTGTATGAAAATGTTTGTAAATGTTTGATGTAAAAGTTTGTAAGTGTTTGTAGTAATTGTTTGTATCTCCTAGAAAATCCTATATTTTCTACTAAAAAGTAGCCATTTACCAAGGCCAAAATGTTATATGTGTTGTTTGTTTGTAAAGGTGTGTATCTTTCCCAAGTATGACTATCATTACCAAAATATTTTTTATATTTCCGTTTATGTGAGAAGATCACAATGTGAATGCAATGGGAAAATAACGATGTATTGTAGTATTGTATATAAGTAACTACTAATGTACTAACTACCTTAAACTAGTTCGTTAATTAAGGTAAAATGTGATATGATTGTAACCATACTTGATCGACTAGTAAAACGCGACGCTCGATGACATCGATATCGTATGACATTCGTCACCCGTAGACCTGTAGGTCCCACTGTAGCTAGCAACAAGGTGTAGGACGGTGAGTCCCGTATAGATCTATACACAAACTCACGCTCTCCCTCCAGGAGACACTAGTTACAAAACGTGACGCAACAGTAGATTGCCATGTCATGAAGTAGTGGCTCACATTAATGTAATAGTGTTCTAGTGGTTATATAGTATGTTCTAGTGTATTGTATGTTCTCTCTGTTCTAGTTTATAGTATTTTCCTTTTATATAATGTAGTGTATGTTCTCTTAGTTTCTCATCATAGTATGTTCTTTCTGTTTCTCATAATAGTAAGTTTGTATTTACTCATGAATTAACTGACTCTCGTATGTTTCATTGTACTAGAAATAGTGAGTAGTAAATCTCTAAACTATACCTATTATAGTTTACTAGTAATGTTGTTTGAATGTTTAAGTATGTTTGTACACCTTTGCTACCCGAAGATGCTGAAGACATGTAGGAACTTTTATATCTATACATATAAACATAATATATAACTAAGATTCAAATGACACTCGGATAAATAATCGGATACCCTATGTCCACAACCAAACAAGGAACAAGAAGTAAATTGAGTTGTCTATCCTAAATCCTTTCAACATTACTTATATAACTATATCTATATAGACATGAATTTGACAATATATATGTTTAAAAGAGTTTAATAAAAGTTTAACATATAAAAGACTTTTAACAATTTAAATGGTAATAAATGACTTGATGTCAATTTATCAAATGTTTTGAAGAGTTTGATTGATAAAACAGTTTGAAGTATAAGAAAATCCACTTGTGTGATAGTTACTAATCAGATGTGATTAATATAATAACTATAATAGTTCTACTTGTGTTCCCCCCCCCCCCCCCCCCCCGCCCCCTATAAAAGCATTTAAAATCATTTAAAAGATAAGTTAAGGGGTATGAACTCACTTGTAGTGAGTGATGCGAATGTAAGATCGATTGTAGGATGCTAAGTGCTAAGTGAAGACTTGAACACACACGGATCCTATTAAGCATATAATGATACATATATGGAAATAATTAATGTATGAACAACTAATCATGATAGGGAACCACCTTAGCGACTAGGTAACACTTGAATGGAAGTGCTACAATCACATGTGATTGCACTTAAAAGGAGTTTTCGGCCACACTTGGTGTTCACGGCCATGATGTTCACGACCCAAGGTGTTTACAGCCAATGGGTTTATAGCCCTATGAGTTTACGGTCATAAAATCATAGAGTCTTGTGCTAAAGGGTGTTTTTAAGGTAATTCAAGCAACAAGGAAGTGTTCTAGACCCAATCCTAGCCTTAAGAAGAGTTTATGGCCAAACTAGTAGCCTTAATAAGGATTTACGGCCAAGGGAGATGCTCCTCGACGTAAACTCTCATCGTTCATGGGAATTGGTTGTTTTCAAGGATGTAAATCAAGAGCTTCTACTAGATAGCAAGTATAGGAAAAGGATATTTATAATATGGAAGCAAAAAGGCTTGATTTCGGCCCCAAGAACTAGTGTGTGTTCTTGGTGTTCTTGAATATCTAACCCAAAAGATGAATTTCATGGATTGAATCAAAGGATGATACTAGTTAAGGAGATGTATCAACTAAACAAATGATGAAACACTTACATTTTTAAGATAAAAATGAATATCCTTATGATACATGAAAGATAATTTGAGTTTCTTGACTTGAAATGGTGAATAATGAGGAAAAGTGATGGAATATCACACTTAAGGTCATGAGTTTACAACCAACCTTGAGTTTACGGCTGTAAACTCATGTGATGTGGAGTTTGTGGCTTTCTTTGATGGTTTTGAACTTCAGTAGATACTTCCTAACACTCATTCCTTGGATGTACTAGGCTTAGAATGGTCAAACAGACCCCATGAAATGCAAAAAGATAGCATAAATAAGTCTACGTTTGATGGAGTTGTATAGTTGTACAAGATAGAAATTTCGGGTTGTCACATCATCCCCCTGTTAGAGAGAATTTCGTCCCGAAATTAGAGTTTTAAACAATTAAGCTATTACAAACCACTAAGCGAAAAAATGAGGATATTTTAGTTTCATTTGATCCTCGCGCTCCCAAATGAATTCAAGTGTTCGCTTGGCATTCCAGCCAACCTTCACTATCGGGATACGGCTTTACTTCGTTTGCTTGATCTCTCGGTCCATAATCTCGACTGGTTCTTCCACGAAGTTGAGTCTCTTGGTGATCTTGATGTCGTCGAGTGGGATTAAAAGAGTCTCTTCGAACAGACACTTTTCAACTTTGAGACGTGGAAGGTAGAATGTACGTTACTAAGTTCCCAAGGTAGATTGAGTTTCTAAGCTACAAGGCCGATTCTAGCGATAATCTCGAATGGCCCTACGTATCTTGGATTTAGCTTTCCATGCTTTCTGAAGCGTCTCAAGCCCTTCCAGGGTGAGACCTTCAATAGAACACGATCTCCAACCTGGAATTCCAAAGGTTTCCTTCTCTTGTCTGTGTAGCTTTTCTGTCGGTCTCTAGAGGCTTTCAATCATTCACAGATTTGAATGATCTTCTCTGTCATTTCCCGAATGATTTCCGGACCTGTGAGAGTACTGTCAGGAACGCATCCTTTAGCTAACATAGTGTCGCCCACCTCAACTCAGCACAGAGGGGATATGCACTTACAGCCCTAGAGGGCTTCAAATGGAGCAGCCTTTATGCTCGTGTGATAATTTTTATTGTAGGAGAACTCGACAAGTGGTAGATGAACATCCCATGCCTTTCCAAAGTGAATCACACAGGCTCGCAACATATCTTCCAAAGTTTGAATAGTCCTCTCACTTTGCCCGTTGGATTGCGGATGGTAGGTTGTACTCATGTCTAGCCTAGTTCGTAGTGAACTTTTTAGCGTCTGTCAGAACCTTGAAGTGAATCTACTATCTCTATCAGAGATAATGGATATGGGAACACTATGCAGTCGTACAATCTCCCTAATGTAGGTTCTAGTTAGTTTCTCCATGTTGTTAGTTTCTTTGATGGGTAGGAAGTATGCAGACTTGGTTAACCTGTCTACGATCACCCATATGGTATCGATACCACCCATTGTCTTGGGTAACTTGGTTATGAAGTCTATCGTGATCTGCTCCCAGTTCCACTCACGTATCTCTGGTTATTGAAGTAAACCTGATGGTTTCTGGTATTCGACCTTAACCTTGGCGTAGATAAGGCATTACTCACGAAGGTAGCAATCTCTACTTTCATGTTAAGCCACTAATATAGCTTTTTAAGATCCAGATACATCTTATCGGAATCAGGGTGGACAGAATATCGAGCGTTGTGAGCTTATGTCATGACCAAGTCTCTGAAGCCACCGTTTTTCGGTGTCCAGTCCGATCAATGAGATATAAGGCTCCGCCACCTTTGACTACCAAGTTCTTATCCATTGCTATTAGGGATTCACCCACCACATTTTCAGGTATTAAGGATTCGAGCTGATCCTACTTAATTTGTGTGAACAGATGTGAATGGATAGTCATAGTCAACGATCTGACTCTACGACCAAATTATTCTTTCCGACTTAGGGCGTCAGCTACTACGTTTGTTTTACCGGGATGATAACGAATTTCGCATTCGTAATCACTGAGTAGCTCGACCCATCGTCGTTGTCTGATGTTAAGCTCCTTCTGGGCGAATATATGTTGAAGGTTTTTGTGATCTGTAAAGTTAGTGCTTTTTGTACCATATATGTAGTGTCTCCAAATATTCAGAGAAAACACAACTGCTCCTAACTCAAGATCATGTGTGGTGTAGTTTACCTCATGTGACTTTAGCTGCCTTAAGGCATGGGCGATGACCATAACTCATTGCATGTGAGCACAATCGAGTCCTTGGTTGGATGCATCACAATAAACCACAAAGTCTTCTATCTCTTCTAGAAGGGATAATAACAGTGTGGTGCATAAGGCTCGTTTTAGCGCTTGGAACGCCTTCTCTTGTTTCTCTTCCCAGTCAAAGGCCACGCCTTTATGGGTTAATTTAGTAAGTGGTTTCATGATCCTAGAGAAGTTCTGAATGAACCTACGATAATAGCCAACGAGGCCTAGAAATTTACGAATTTCTGTAGGCCTCTTCGGTGCTGACCAGTTCTAAATGGCCTTTATTTTGGAAGGGTCCACATGAATTCCCTATTCATTAACAACGTGATCCAGGAATTCGACTCTTCGAATCCAAAACTCGCATTTATAGAACTTAGCGTAGATCTTCTCTGATCGTAATGTTTCCAAGATCTGACATAGATGCTTACTATGCTCTTCTTTACTACGAGAGTAGATAAGTATGTCATCAATGAATACAATGAGGAACTGATCCAAGTAAGGATGGCATACCCTATTGATTAAATCCATGAATACTGCGGGCGCATTAGTCAATCCGAATGGCATCACTACAAACTCGTAGTGTCCATAACGAGTTCGGTAGGCTGTCTTCGGAACATCCTCCTATAGCACTCGTAATTGGTGATATCTGAATCTCAGATCTATCTTTGAAAAGTAATTTGCCCCTTGTTGTTGGTCGAACAAATCGTCTATGCGAGGCAGAGGGTAACGATTTTTGACGGTGAACTTTTTTAGTTCTTTATAGTCGATGCACATACAAAACAATCCATCTTTCTTCTTCACGAACAAGACCGGTGCACCCTAGGGTGAGAAGCTTGGTCTAATAAAGCCCTTGCTGAGCAGTTCATTAAGTTAACGGATAGCTCTTGCATATCAGCTGGTGCTAGACGATTCAGCGATTTGGCTACGGAGGTAGCCCCTGGAACTAAGTCGATTCTGAACTCGACTTGACGTTGTGGAGGTAATCCTGGTAGTTCCTCTCGAAAGATGTCGGGAAAATCGTGTACCACTGGGATGTTCTGTATGTCCTTCGTCTCTTGGCTCACATCGACAACATGAGAAAGAAATGTGCGACATTCTTTTCGCAAGTAATTCTAGGATTGAATACTTGAGATTATACGAAGGTTCGTGCCGGGTTTCTCGCCATAGACAATTAGAGTTTCGCTGGATGGCATATTAAGGCGAACGACCTTTTCATAACACATGATGTCGGCACGATGTAGACTCAACCAATCCATACCGACAATGACGTCGAAACTTTTAATTGATACCGGCATGAGGTCGATTGAAAATGAATGGCTATCTAGAGTTAGAGTACATCGTATTTATATATTGCTAGTGCTCTCAGTGTTTCTGTTAGCCATTTCTACAGTGAACGGTTCTTTAAGTACAAGTTACTTTTGATTAAGTAAGTGAGCAAATTTTTGGTTCACGAAACTCATGTCCGCTCCATTATCAAACAGTATGCATGCATATGAGTTATCGATGAGAAACAAACCAGTGACCACTATGGGGAGAGTTGTAACACCCTATTTGAAAGTACTCGTTTAGGGTCTTGGAATCCGAAGGTTAGGGGTGATTTGGTCTTTTATGGGTCTCGGGTTTTATCCGGAAGGTTTTAGGCTTGGAGGTGTTGAAGGGAGCGTAGAGTTTCCCGCCTCCTTTTTGTGGATATAAAGTTCGTCGGAAACAGACTTATAATGGAGTTCTGAAACTTTAAAATTATTGTCAATTTTATCCCTAATGAAAATTAGTGACAAGAAGATCCCATTCATGCAAGGTGGTCAGCACAAGAGTACACCTAGCGTAAGCTGGGGTACGCCCACCGTAGATGGAGTAAATGGTCGCGAGTGATTGGAGACATATGACAAGCCTGTGAGGAGTATGCCCAACGTACGCTCAGAGTCATTGAACCCTAATTTTTAGAGTGTGGCACTATATAAAGAACATTACACCCTCTAGGGTCAACCTCCTTCTCATCCTTTAACCCCTCTTCAAAACCCTAAACCTAATTGTGAGAGTCTAATTTTGTAAGGCCATCTTGGAGTGCATCTTAGTGTTCTTGAAGAGGAGTGATCATCTTGGAGTCTCTTTAATTAGGAAAGATCTTTTGGATCCAGGTTCTCTAGCTCATTTGCAAGTATCAGAAGGTATAAAGTTTCTACCTTGTTATCTTATAACTAGAGATCTAGGTTAGGGCTTGTTTGGTGTTTCTTATGAGCTTATGGACTATCTCTTGGGAGTTAAGCAACTCCAGATCTTAGGAAGCGTGGATCTGAGGTCCTTTGGTCCATCTACTTCATAAAAATGAAATCATGATGAGTATTCTAATCTCATGCATGGATCAAGACCCTTGGAAAGGTCTTAATGGGTTGTTGGGAGCATATGAAGCATGCACAGGCATAAAGTTGCCAACTTTATGCCTTAAGACATCTTAATGGACTTAGATCAAAAGTTTGATGTTGAAATCCTAAGTATCAAGCACTTAATGGAAAAGTAGATTAACAGAGGAGTACGTTGGGCATACATGTAGGTACGCACAACATACACCACCTGCAGTCAGTACGCTTAGCGTACATAGAGTATGGCCTACATACTCATCAGTTTCGGGCTTGTAGTGTTTTAGGCCTCGGTTGGGCTAAGCAATGGACTTGGGTTCTTTGGGCCTTAGCAGGCCATCAGGAGTAAGATGTTTTGGGCCAGGAATATGTTGGGGCTTAGGGTAGGGCCCATTATTGGGATTGGGCCCGATTGAGCAAATTGGGCCAATAGTGGCCATTATTAGGCTTGGAAAGCCTACGTAGTGTTGGGTGTTGTTTTGGGTTTCGGGCCTTAGTTTTGGATCATACTAGGCCAGGGGTAGAATAGTCATTTTACCCCCATGCATGGATTCAGGATTATGGTATGGGACTCAATTGTTAATTGGGTATATTGATCAGTATTGATACTTCAGGAAGTGAACAAGGCAGCAACTAAGGATTTCTTCAGGAAGCTTCAGCATTTGAGGTGGGTCTTCTCACCATACCAAAGGGTCTAAGGCACCAAGGCCGACCTATTTTATGATAGGTTTTATACTTACTACGTAGAGGTGTGCGGCATTGTTATGCATTGATATGGGGTAGAGATAGGTTTTAAGCTAGTTGTAGAGATAGCCTTCAGGGCTAATGGTAGAGATAGCCTTCATGGCTAGTGGTAGACATAGCCTTCAAGGCTAATCGTAGAGATAGCATTTATGGATAAAGGTAGAGATTGCCTTTGTGGCTAATGGTAGAGATAGCTTTATAGCTAACTGATGTGTATTATGTGGTAGAGGTAGCTTGTATAGCTAACTGATATGTTTTATGTGGTAGAGGTAGCTTGTATCGCTAATTGATATGCATTATATGGTAGAGGTAGCTTTATAGCTAATTGATATGTGTTATGTGGTAGAGGTATATTTTATAGCCGACATGTTGTGTGGATTGTGTGCGGTATGCTCTGGGGAACTCACTAAGCATCGTGCTTACATGTTTGTTTATGGTTTTAGGTACCTCAGATCCCAAGGGCAAGGTAAAGGTGTGAAGGCGCAGTGTGCACTCTCTCACCGGCATTTTATGGGACACTCTGATATTTGTTATAAATTTGTATTTGACTTATCTTTTGAAAACAATTATCTGCGTTTCTTAATGTATGGGAATATGTTTGATTACTCTAAAATGAAAATTTTACTTTAAAAATTTGGGTCGTGACAACTAAGGTGTCCTGAGAGGATCAATTGTGACGTGGTTTCATAATCATTAGGATGATCACAAAAAATGATACTAAAGTACTCTCCTATCCTTTCAGATTGGAGACACTTTTATCTTTCTCCCGAATGGATTTTTCTTATACATTCTGCTATTCTTTGAAACTTTTTCAAGGTATCAGAATTACACTTAATTTTGTAAGCATACCCATATTTACTGAATCAACAGTAAATTATGACGAATAGACATTATCGTCCTTTGTGGTGGATCTGACCAGTTCACATCAATGTGTAGTAGATCCTTCGATCCTTCACTTGACTCACACATACATGTGAACAAGGAATTAGTCTTAATTTACCAAAGATCTATATTTTCATACATAACACAATCCAAATTGCATGACTCCAAGTTTCTGTCGAATTGAAACATGGGTGATGAGAATCCTTCCTCACTTCGCAAATTATGACACTACCGCAAGCGATATAATTAAGAATCAAATCCGTTTTCAACATTTCTAATAATAGAAATATAGGCACCAATTTTCGTAAATGCTATTGCAAATAATCTTAAAGCAAATAAAAGCAAAATTAAAATTATTGATAATGTGCGGAAAACTTGTCCTTACAATGCAAATACATATGTAAACTATGTTTCTGAATATTCCTAAGCAATTTCTGATAACTCCTAAGTAGCAACTCTAAATTCTTCTTTTGAACCATTTGACCGAAATCCATTTCTTCAGATCAGAATCAGCTTTTACTTCCTCTTAAGCTTCCTTTATTTTCTTTGATCCTACAAAACATAAAAATGTGATTAACACATCATGTAATAAGAATCTACAAATAAGAACTTAATAGAGTTAGATAGTGGATGTACCTGAAGTAGAGTCATATAATTTTACTTTAAGATCTCTTAGGTAGTCAGGGCAGCTTCGCTTTCAATGCTCCTTTAATTGGCAGTAGAAACATATCGATTCCTTAGCATCGGCACATGGAAATATCTTGGAACTGGCCTTTCTCTTATGGTCAAACTTTTTAACCATGGCCGATTTCTGTCCCTTAGGAGGAAAACCATTTCTAGACTATCACCGTTTCCACCACCAATGTCTATGGAACGTTGGG
Source organism: Lactuca serriola (assembly GCF_051521515.1). Classification (NCBI taxonomy): domain Eukaryota; kingdom Viridiplantae; phylum Streptophyta; class Magnoliopsida; order Asterales; family Asteraceae; genus Lactuca; species Lactuca serriola. Next base: position 147,215,735 of record NC_136410.1, on the reverse strand, counting down.
AAACTGATCCTCCAAAAAAATTTGCTTGACCAGTGCACCAAAGCATTGTTGCTTCAACAACAATTAGTAAATATGTCAGATCAATTAGGTTCACGTCATGATCTATCATATAGTAGTCTTTGAAGAACTAACTATATGACTCAGGAAACGATTGAAGAACCATGTCAACAGCCAGCTTCCTTGGGAAAACGACACCCAACATTCCCAGTTTGTCAATGTGCGACTTCATCTTCAGGACATGTGCACACACAGAACTTCCATCTTCGTGTTTGCATGCCAATAGGGCTTGAGTGTGTAACACCCATAAAATTCAAGCCAAATTTAAACTTTTTCACACATTTTAAAACCATTAAGTTATTACTGGTTGTTTTGAAAATAGTTTAGACATCAGAGTCTTCCCATAATCAATCATGAAAATATGAGGAGGTGCACGATCACGCCTTCGCCTTCCTGCAATCATCAGAAGTGCCTGAAACAAAATCAACAACTATAAGCCCGAAACTTAGTGAGTTTTCCCAAAATACCAACGTCGTACAAACATAACCAATCCCGAAGCTTATGAAGTCATTAGCTTGACTGGACCGCCTCACAGGCCTTCAGTCTATCTCGACTGCTCTTTGAGCCTTCGGCACGTCTGTACCGCCACGCAGGGCCTACAGCCTATCTGGACTGCTCGCCGGGTATGTTGGCCTACACCACAAAGCAGGACCGCCTCAACCCAACCCCCAATCAAACAAACATGTGCACATAAATATCATATGCTAGCTTATTTCATATAACAGTCAAACCGATCTAACAGATCACCAATTATAGCAACATCCCAATAACCGGGATACAGACCTAACCGGTCACTAAAATAGCATCATCCTAAAACCAGGACAATCATGTGCACATAGACATCATATAACACTAGCATGCATATATAACAGTGAAACCGATCTAACATATCACAAATCATAGCAACAATCCTATAACCAGGATATCGACCTAACAGGTCACTAACATAGCATCATCCTATATACCAAGATACAGACCCAACCGGGTCACTAAAGCATAGCATATCACCATCCTAACTACCAGGATATAAATTAGTAAGCAAAACATGCAATAATCCGAATACAATCCATAAAAGGCCGACCTTGGTGCCTTAGACCCTGTTGATATAGTGAGGAGAACTCACTTGGCACTGCTGAAATATCGTCGACAAACTCCAGATGCAGATTGACAGATTCCCGAACTGTTAACATCAAACAACACCTAACTAATAATTGGATTCCAAGCCCAAAGTCCAAGTCACACACTAAAGGCTCAATAGTCAAGTAATTGGACAAAGCCAAACATATGGCCCAATATCATATAATCATCAAGGCCCAAACTATGGCCCAATTTTCCAAATTGGGCCCACACCCTCATATGGGCCTTACCCTAAGCCCATCAACATATTCTAGTCTATATGATCATTCTTGGATGGTCCATTAACAATGCAATTACCAAAGCCCAATAGGAAGGCCCAATTCAAGGCCCGAGTGAGATTAGGGATTTCACATGAAATGATGATTAGGGTTAACTGTTTCTTACTTAACCCCTTAAGGACTTAATCCATTAAGGTCTTAATCCATTAAGTCCATTATTGCATTAAATTAGTTTGCCAATGATTATTAATTATTATTTTAAGTTTAATAATTAATCCACGTGCGGGTCCTGATAAATCCCCAAAATTAGGGTTTCAAGGCATTAGGGTTTTCCAAACCCTAATTAGGGTTTCCAGCTCAATTACAAGCCCATTAATCAAGTGAGTGGGCTTTTAGGTCCATTAGATCTTCATTGGGCCCCTTAGGGTTCCATTGGACCCATTAGGGCTTCTTTGGGCCCATTAGGGTTTCCTTGATTCCACATTGCCCAAACATCCCCAAACGAGTCAAACACAACAAGACAAGCACACTGCCACCCGACACGGCGGCAGTGGCGGCGGCCAGTGGCAACAGCCACCACCCTATGGTGGTGGTTTGGGTTCCTCTTTTAATTATTCCTCTTTTTTTACAGTTACAGTTCTAAACCCTAATTAACCAACACACACAAACACACTAATAAAAACATACAGACTCACTAATAGCACACACACACCTAACCACCTCGTGGTCGCCAGTGGTTGTATATGGTAGCGGCCACCATGGCTGGCGGCCATGGTGGTCCCCTTTTATATTTCCGTTCAAAAAGCACCCGACACCGCTACACAATAATGAAAACACGCACACACCAGTCTTCTATTTGAAGGAGTCCACTCACCCTCTAGCGGCGTAATGCGGCGGCGACATTCACCGGAAATAGCGAACCATAGTGGCCTTGACGGCGGCAGCCACCATGGCCGGTAGCCACGGTGGTTTTTTCGTGACTGCATGTCGACAGAACCCATAATAGCAACATTCCACCTTGCGAAGCATGAACACAGCCACCATTTCACGGTGGAGTGTGGCAGGCGGCACCCAGTGGTCGCAGAATGAGACAGCCTCTTGGAGCGGTGGTCTTCCTTGGCTTCGTACGACATGAAATAGCATCCAACACACAGCCACCTCCGTAGCGACTCATGACAGTTGCAGGGAATAACGATGGTGCGGCCTACATCGTTGGTGGTTCAAGCGGCGGCGGCCAAGAGGAGTCTTCATGAACACGACGTCTGAGATACAAGCCGGATTGATTCCCGATGTTAGGATGGACAGGACGTGGATGCTTCGGTGGTTGGGCTCCAACTGAGGTGGTGTGCGACTCGACGGAGGAAAGTAGCGGCGCCGGAAGTCGAGGAAGAAGGAGTGATGACCGGTACTTAGGGGTTGGCGGCTGTTGCCTTCACCTTGGGTTAGGGTTAAGAGGATGGTGATGGGTTATATACCCGGTCACATACATTTCCCCCATATTTACGTTTCCAGCCCCCTCCTAACAATTTCTTCCAATATGAGACCATAATTTACCCTTTTGGCCCTCAACAATAAATTCCATCCCAATTATGGTCCAAAACTTACCAAACAGCCCTCAACTTTGAGAATCTGTTGTAAAACTAATCCAAAAATTACATTTTAACCCCCCCGAGACTTCAAATCACGATACTTGGCTTCCCAAAACCAACACCCCGCAAAATATTATTTAATTTTTGACATTATTAATATTAAATAATAATAATATTTACTTCTCGGGGTTCCGATTTACTATTTAATTATTCTATTTTAAATGGGATGTTACAATTCTCCCCCACTTAAATTTGATTTTGTCCTCGAAATCGTTTGTTTTCGTTCCTTACACGCCAAACAACTTGGACTACAATCCAGAGCATAACCCTAGTCTTTCCACGACAACCGCAACCAACCATCGCAGGGTTCTAAAACCTGAAAATAAACGAATCCATTTCAATATGATCGCATTCACTCAATCTGTAATATGAAGTCTTGAGATGGTCTCGCTCCCTGACAAATTTCCCACACTGGGTCATTGTCGAATACATTGCACTTAACTCCCAACTGGCTACTCAACTTCTAATAACCAGAGGTTCCCACTAGAAAACAAAATCTCAAATCCCACACTGCCAACTATGATCCTTTAGTTCCCGAACCACATGCATATACTAACCGACTCATAAGCACAAATACTCATACTTGGCCCAAACAGCCTCAAGATGGAATACCAGGCATGCCTACGACGAGTCCAGTCATCTCTAGAATGGAATACGCTTGTATCACACGATTGTTTGGTCCAATCAACCCTTGGGATGGAATACTAAACACGTCAGGTCCACTTAATTGTAGGGTCCGGTCATCCTCACGAAGGAATACCCTAGATTGGAATACCACTATATACATAACTCGGTCTAACCCATATCGAGAAATCCAAGGACCTATCCTTGCATCTCATCCAAAATCGTCTAATTCGTCACAACTGAGTAACACACATCCGAAGTACCGAGTTCCGGCCCAGTCGCGGAGCAAAAGGACTCCCTCATAGTTGCCTCACGCGACCTCCGAACGAAATCCTTCCTTGGAACTAGTTGCTACTAGTTATCATGCCACTGTGACTCTAACAACCTCCTGATCCAACCAATCGGATCCATGTGTCAAATCCCGTCGTTACCAAATCCACAGTTCAAAAGGAATTGCTACATGACTAATGGTAGCCTTACATCACAAGCAATCTTAAGCAATCTATTGCTTCCTTGACCTCATAACTGTAGTGACGTTCCTACAGTCTTATCACTAGCTTAACCAGGTCTAATCCGGTTCCCAGAACCTAAACAACTGAACATTCTAATCCCAAGCCTTCCTAAAACTGATGGATACCCATTCAAATCTACTCCTGGTCACCTAACTGGAGTATTACTTGATCCAAACAGATTAATCCCATGAGACATTCCGAACTGATGAGATCACCAAGATGCACTATACTCTAACCGATTTCTAATAACAACTTCCGATCAACACAAATATACCGGAGTCTTCAGCCTACTCCAGCAACACGTTCGATACTTAAGAACATACCTACTGATTGATATAGCGTAGCAACATACTCAGTACCTGCAAATACATCTACAAACACATACAAAGTCTTTAGCATGACTGGACCGCCTCACTAGGCCTTCAGTCATCTGGACCACTCTAAACTATTGAACATCTCCGTGCAGCACCTCTGGTAATCTTTCCCATGCAGACAGTTCTCACCCACTTAGGGTTCCGAACTCCTTATCCATATCGTGGAATCTAACCCCGGCCTAACCCCAGGCCTCATGTCGATCGCTCATCCTCTCTGAAATTCATTGTCTGTTCCTTGACCTGCATGTCTACCGCATATGCTAATAACCCGCACACCTATGCTGAATGTACTACCGAGTCCTGGAATCTATCAAAACCCTCAACCTATTAATCCAAAGCCTTCAGAGTCGAGCACACCCTCGACCGAATACTCAAACTGCACACAATTCTTGACTAGAACTCCAACCTAGTTTCCTGACTTTTGCTATCAATCACTAGGAAAACGTGATACACATGCTCAGGGGTTTTACCGAATTCCCAATTCACATAACCAACAACCAAACAGCCACATAGGCTGTCTTCCTTCATGACAATGATGCGAAAATTATCCTATTACCAAAACCAATCCTGCCTCTATATCACGGGACCATTCTCCCCCACTTAGATTCGACTAAGTTTTCACAATATATGAAAAGTTTAGAGTTTCCAATCTTTCTCACTACCAACGATCGATCCAAATACAACCAACTCTTACAAAGTAGTGCTCCATTACCAGCCAATCCCAAGTGATCACACACTTCTAATAATTAGCTGAATACTTTCTGGATCCCAGGGACACCAACAGTCCCCAATGCTCGAATGATCCCACTCCCAAGTCTTAAAGTCCATAGATAGATACTCCAACTAATTTCTCAACAATGATCTACTTCATATGGTGCTTTCCTCCACCAATCAATAACGCTTACTAAAACCACTGAATCCTGACAATGCTGAATAACCATCATATGGGACCCTGTCCGCAGACCTCCCATATAATACCCTTCTTCCCAAGGTGCTCCAACAAATCTCCTGCTCTCGGCTCTAGAAATCATATCATTCACGGCCTCGCACCCTGACTCACTCACCAGCTCATTTATCCACAGCTAACTGCAGTAGCTGAATCAACCTTTGCCCTGAACCAGTCTACAACCACTCCCAAGACATAATCTACAATCCCGAAAGTGCAATAGATCGCACAATCAGTCCTTACCGTCCGATACAGAGATCCAAGGCGAAATGGACCTCCAAAATACTTATGCCACATCGACCCACCTGCACTTACCCGTGCTAAACCATTGTTGCTAATCCCAGTGACCAAATAACCCCGACTTAGAATACCACCTGATCATAGGGTCACAAGCCTATTTAATCCTTCGAGCTCGTAAAATGAGAGGGCACAATCCTTGCCCTAGAAAATGACATTCCGATCCTATCAATAAACCATTTTTAATTCCAGTTGCATAACTCCAGCTGAACACAATCATTACTCCTTTTCGGAGTCCCCGCGACTCACATTCCGGCCCCGAGCAAAACCACCGAGCCTCAAATCTCGAAACTAAGGTGTTGTCCTCTCCTACTTCCCCATGGAAATATAAAGAGTACAAATCGTCTTCCTGATCCCAGATAATTGTAGCCCTCTGATCATCAGAATATGTCCCCAGTAACAACTCCTAGTACTGAAAATCTTGACCGGCTCCTCCCCCTGTCGTCGTAACAGCTGTTGCGGCAGCCGTCTCAACAATGGCTACATAGCGCTCATCAAGGTATTCAACCATGGCGGTCTTGATAAACCCAAACATCTCCGGAATCTGACATTGGACAAATCTCGATCACCTCCTCCTGGATGATCTCACCGATACAATCCACTGACAATGTTGGCCTATCCTGGCGGCCAACTCCCGATCCTAACTCGAATCCGCTCACAAGACGTCTCATAACCACCATTCTGGTAACACACCAGAAACGTCTCTGATAACCCATATAATGACATAGAGCCAATTCCTAACCAAACCCTAGGGGTTGTGACTTCCTTGCTACGTGTATGAGTCTTGTGCTTTCAGTAGTGCGGGCCCATACTACCTTCCACACCTACCCATATTTGTCTCAAGTGTCATCACAACGCCCTAATCAATATACATAATCATGGTGAGCGCTCAATCCTCACTCCTAGAGGAATGCTAAATATCTCGTAATTGGCCTACTGGCCTCACACAACCCACCCATCCATGAAACTTCCACCAACCCTGCAGCACTAGTGTATGCTAGCTGTACATAACGCTGGACCCTATAGACTTTCTAATATCCAATCTTACCCTAAGCCCCAATAAATAAGAATAGAACATAAGGCCAAATCAAACATTCTTGGGCTATAAGGTCTTAGTTATGTACAGCCGTGATGCATACACTAAACAACTACAGTAATGATGTCAATCTCATATAAGGAAACCCTAGGCTAGCAGGCATCATGTAATCAGGCAATTCTATCATGCAATTCATGAAGATCCCTAGCCTAATACTAGCATGCTGTTCTAACATATCACATAATCAAATAATTGTATGGTATTTTGGGGTTTACTTACTGGCTCTGGCTGATCGTACACCCTGGATCGTCTTTTACTTATTTTGAAAACCATTTAAAAATTCATTTTAAAATCCTTTCCTTCTTTTGTGACTGGATTCAAATGAGTGTTCCTCCAATTCACTCAATCCAAGGCTATAATACCAACTTGTAACACCCATAAAATTCAAGCCAAATTTAAACTTTTTAACACATTTTAAAATCATTAATTTATTACACGTTGTTTTCCAAATAGTTTAGACATCAGAGTATTCGAAGAATCAATCATGAAAATATGAGGAGGTGCACGATCACGCCTTCTGCTTCCCCCAATCATCAGAAGTGCCTGAAACGAAATCAACAATTGTAAGCCCGAAGCTTAGTGAGTTTCTCCATAATACCAACGTCGTACAAACATAACCATATCATATAACCAATACAGAACAACATGCATAATGACTCATCAGTCTGACTGGAACCCCTCACAGGCCTTCAGTCTATCTGGACTGCTCTACACGCCTTCGGCACGTCTGTACCATCACGCAGGGCCTACAGCCTACCCGGGCCGCTCGCCGGGTATGTTGGCCTACAGCACAAAGCAGGACCGCCTCAACCCAACCCCCAATCAAACAAACATTAGCACATAAATATCATACGCTAGCTTGTTTCATATAACAGTAAAACCGATCTAACAAATCACCAATCATAGCAGCATCCTAATAATCGAGATACAGACCTAACCGCTAACTAAAATAACATCATCCTATAACCAGGACAATCATGTGCACATAAACATCGTATAACATTAGGATGCATATCTAACAGTCAAACCAATCTAACAGATCACAAACATAGCAACAATCCTATAACCAGGATATCGACCTAACAGGTCACTAACATAGCATCATCCTATATACCAGGATACCGACCCAACTGGGTCACTAAAGCATAGCATATCACCATCCTAACTACCAGGATATAAATTAGTAAGCATAACATGCAATAATCTGAATACAATCCATAAAGGGGCAGCCTTCGTGTCAACATCAAACGATACCCAATTAATAATTGGATTCCAAGCCCAAAATCCAACTCACACACTAAAGGCTCAATAGTCAAGTAATGGGCCAAAGCCCAACATATGGCCCAATATCATATAATCATCAAGGCCCAAAATATGGCCCAATTTTCCAAATTGGGGCCACACCCTCATATGGGCCTTATCCTAAGCCCATCAACGAATTCTAGTCTATATGATAATTCTTGGATGGTCCATTAATAATCCAAATGCCAAAGTCCAATAGGAAGGCCCAATTTAAGGCCCAAGTGAGATTAGGGCTTTAACATGAAATGATTATTAGGGTTAAGTGTTTCTAGCTTAACCCCTTAAGGACTTAATCCATTAAGTCCATTATTGCCTTAAGTTATTTTACCAATGATTATTAATTATTATTATTTTAAGTTTAATAATTAATCCACATGTGGGTCCTGATAAATCCCCAAAATTAGGGTTTTCCAAACCCTAATTAGGGTTTCCAACGCAATTACTAGCCCATTGATCAAGTGAGTGGGCTTTTAGGTCCATTAGATCATCATTGGGCCCCTTAGGGATCCATTGGGCCCACTAGGGCTTCATTGGGACCATTAGGGATTCCTTGATTCGACATTGCCCAAACATCCCCAAACGAGTCTATCACAACAAGACAAGCACACCGCCACCCGACACGGCGGCCGGTGGCGGCAGCCACCACCCTATGGTGGTGGTTTGGGCTCCTATTTTCATTATTCCTCTTTTGTTACAATTACAATGATAAACCCCAGTTAACAAACACACACAAACACACTAATAAACACATACACACTCACTAATAGCACACACACACCCAACCACCTCGTGGTAGCCGGTCGTGGTGTATGGTGGCAGCTACCATGGCTGGCGGCCATGGTGGTCCCCTTTTATATTTTTGTACAAAAAGCACTGAACACCGCTACACAATAATGAAAACATGCACACATCAGTCTTCTATTTGAAGGAGTCCACTCACCCCTAGCGGCGTAAGGCGGTGATGACATTCACCGGAAATAGAGAACCATAGTGGCCTTCACGGCGGTAGCGACCATGGCCAGCAGCCATGGTGGTTTTTTCGTGACTCCATGGTGACAGAACCCATGATAGCAACATTCCACCTTGCGAGCCACGAACACAGCCACCATTTCACGGTGGCGTGTGGCAGGCGGAATCCAATGGTCACAGAATGAGATAGCCGCTCGGAGCGGTCGTCTTCCTTGGCTTCATACAACATGAAACAACATCCAACACACAGCCACCCCCGCAACTACTCATGACAGTTGGAGGGTAGAACGATGGAGCGGCCTAAATCGTTGGTGGTTCGAGCGACGGCGGCCAAGAGGAGTCCTCATGAACACGACGGCTGAGATACAAGCGGGATTGATTCCTGATGTTAGGATGGACATGACGTGGATGCTCCGGTGGTTTGGTCTCCAACTGAGGTGGTGTGCGACTCGACGGAGGAAATTAGCGGCGCCGGAAGTCGAAGAAGAAGGAGTGACGGTCAGTACTTAGGGGTTGGCGGTCGTTGCCTTCACCTAGGGTGAGGGTTCAGAGCATTGTTACGGGCTATATACCCGGTCACATACATTTCCCCCATATTTACGTTTCCAACCCCCTCCTAACAATTTCTTCCAATATGAGACTATAATTTACCCTTTTGGCCTTCAACAATAAATTCCATTGTAATTTTGGTCCAAGACTTACCAAACAGCCCTCAACTTTGATAATCTCTTGCAAAACTAATCCAAAAATTACAATTTAACCCCCGAGACTTTAAATCATGATACTTGGCTACCCGAAACCAACACCCCGCTAATTATTATTTAATTTTAGACATTATTAATATAAAATAATAATAATATTTACTTCTCGGGGTTCCGATTTACTATTTAATTATTCTATTGTCAATGTAATGTTACAGAGTGACGTTGAACAATTCAAGTCGACGAAAATGTGGGTCAGGGAGAATCACTAGAGGAGGTGGAGGAAGAGAAGAATGATTTCCAATTTCAACAATGCACGAAGAAGGGAATGATCCTTCACCTTGATCGACATGTAGGAGATCATCCTCAGAAGGAAAACCTTTTCCAAAGGATTTAGGATGACCATAGTTGTTAGAACTAGAAATCTATAGAAGGGTGAAATTCAAGTTAGTTGATATAATCCTTAATATAACAACCAAATGAAATATTAAGGTTATGACCCAACACAATAATTCACAATTCAGAAGAGGGATGCCGTAATCCGATTGTAAATTATTTGAAGGTAGGTAAATGAAGATTTTACCAATTCCACCATGAAAATGAAATTTTAAATGAATTAGGTTTTAAATGAAATTCCTAGATCTTTTGAGATTCATTGAACTTTTCAATGGCTTGTTTAATGTCGATTATGATCTTCAAATTGGTGACTCGGATACCGAGGATCACAAATAAGGTGTGAACCACACAATCTCCATTGATCAACGATAATTTACGAGCTACCAATTTCCATCATTCATTAGTCCCATATTAGTGTGTCGGTTAACCACACACGCTCCACTAACAACCAATAAGGTGTAATGTGCAGTTTCATGGGTTAGCTTCAAGTTCACATTTTTCCTAAAGTAACTAAGACTGAGAATTTATAAAAGCGTTTAGTTTCTTTATTTTTCATTATAGTTTTGATGATGATTTATAGTCATGTCCTACCTGTTCGGCTAACGACCCTCCACTAGTCAAGAGTGCGGTGGGTAAGAGTGGATACCCAATGTCGGTCATTTTACAGGTCGCTTCCTTAAACACCCTTATAGACTAGCTTCATGAATGAGGTCTACTAACGGTAAAACTAGTGTTTCTTATACATATATATAATATATATTACACTTTTAATTTTATATAGTATAAGGGTGTGTTTCAACCTTTTAAAATACTAAGTGGTTTAATTTAATAAAATCCATGAGGGTATATTTTTTAAACTCTTCAAAAATACCAAGGTTCTAAAATTTAAGATTTCAAAATTAAAGCTATTTAACCAAATGTTAAATTATAAAACCAAAGGGTGTATTTTAAAACTTTTCAAAACACTAGGTTAAATTTAAATTAGGAGTATAATCTTATCATAATCCACAGATTCAAGCAAATCTTTCAATCTTGCTAACGATATCATGATATCTTTCAGAAAATTCAATTTTAGGCTTTAAAAATGAATTATGGAAATTATCCTAATCAAAATATGATTTGAAAATCGAGAACAAAGGAAACTGACGAGTCAACTCGTTGAGTTAGGCAAGGAACTCGTTTAGTTCATGCTCCAGACAACAAAAAACGATTTTATTGTTCTTTGGACATTTCACTATTGCATCAATTCAATTGAAAAACATCTTAGGCTTTGATACCACTGATGGGTTTTGAGTATGTCTACATTCCTATGTGATCATGCAACCCTAATTGCTTTGGATCTAAGTTTTTCTCTATTAAACATGCAAATTGAATACCAAAGCGATAACCCCGGAACTAGCATACAATTTTCGAAATACATATGAAAATAGGGTTAGAAGATTACCTCACTTGTTATATTGTAATAACAAGAATAATCCTTGACTCTTGAAAGCTTAGTGCCCCAAGTGTTGCACCTCTAATAGAATGACAAACACCCAATTCAAAGGACGAGAGGAGAGACACTTAAAATCAGCTTCAGTTTCTTTCTTCCAAGCATAGGTCGAAACTCCAAGTACTTAGGGGTGTTTATATAATTGTTGGCTGCTAGGGTTTCTAGAGGAAACCCTAATTCCTACTTAAGGCTTAAGCAGCCCATGAACCCCTCCTTATGATGCCTTGGACGAAATCTGTAGGGCCTCCCTATATGATTTTGTCCACTCCTAATTAAGGAGTCCATTAGCCTAGTTCTACAACTATCAATGATTTGCAAAACAACCCCTTCAATTATTAATGAGTTCCGTTAATCCCAAAACTAATGTCGAATTAATTTCTGATTAAATACTAATTAAAAATATGATTTCCAAATACTATATTAAACTTACAATATATTAATAAAATCATTTGAGTACCAATTTATTATTTCACATAATAAGTTCTATTCTCTCTCCACTAGTCATCCTATCATGTCGCATGCATGAAGGCAACCAAAAAGGACCATGCTACATATCAAAATCAAGTACATACCAATTATAGTTATAGGCTTAGACACTTAATCCAACATACCAATCGGTCCAGCCCAACACACAATGTAAGAGTCACAAAGACATAAAGCATCCTACACAGTATATTAAGAAGACTCAGTGATTCACGAAATCGGCTAAACCACAACTCAAAGCCCCGCAATAGATTCTAAAACACTCCTATCAAAACAGACAAGGTTTAAACTTTGTCTACACACTAAATCCAACAAACTTGACCAAAAGTCAATCCAGTTCAACAAGTCAAAGAACTAAAAATTACCTCAACAAATCATCCGCAATCGCCACGTCGTGGCGGCCAAGATTCTATGTTGTGGGAACTAGATTTCAATAGCTTAACGCATTAAGTTGTTTTCCAATGTCTTAATGGATATGTTTCCAACTTGATCACTTAAGTCATCCCATGAAGCCAAAATTTCTTACCATAAGTCCTTAATGACATCTTAAAATATGAGCTCATCCTTTAAACTCTTAATGACTAATGCCACCAGACTCAAACTATCCAAAAGACTTTTATATTCCATAAGAATCATAAAGTTGAGTGCTTTATTACCATGCATGTCTAATGCATGTCTCTCCGAAACTAGGTCAAATTCTTGGAAGAAATGAACTCAAAAATACTCATGACGCCAAATACACCAAGGAACACTCTCTATGGAAAATATAACCTCTAATAGATCTCTAGGATCCATAAAGTTGCCAACTTTATGGAATCCATTCCTTTAAACTCTCACAATATGAAGAAAAGGGACAAGAATCTTAGATCTATAAGCACAAACTATAAAGCTTGGAACTTGAATACTCACAAGGGTCCAAAAGATGCTCAAGATGGTGATGATGAAGTTTACTTGCTGCACTAAAGCACTAAAACACCTTCTTCTTCTTATTCTTCTTCTAAGCACCAAGAATACCCAAATGAATCAAAATTGTCTAAGGGAAGCTAGGGTTTTTAGTTAGAGGGTTAGAGACTGAAGAGGATCCCCTAGCCCTCTAGAAATATTGCTTAAATTTGGGAAGAAACCATAAAATTATGGGCTTCGGACAGAATAACTACAACGTGGTGGCCAACCTACTTCCATTTCGTGACACTCATCAGAAATATGTGTACCATTTAATCCATGCCACATCATGGGAATCCTTGCACCATGTCTTGGTATAGAGTTTTTCCTAGAATTCCATCTTTAGTCCCTGATGAATAGAAAGCTAAATCAATCTGAAACGTGAGTGTTACAAATCCCCCCTCTTAAATTAGATTTTGTCTTCGAAATCATTCCTTATAACGTACTTTGTCACCCCAGACAACCGTGGTAGAACCTGTTGAATTCTGATTAGGACTGAGAAGTCCTCTTATATGAACGATCGCCTTCCAACACTACTATCATAGCCAAAATGTTAGCAGGCATTACAAATCCCGATGAAGAACAAACCTTAACTCTTCGACCTCGACCAACAAAAGAAGGTTCAAATGCCCTACTTGAAACTGAAAACCCTATACTATGTCTGAATTCTAGGCATATAGAACCCTCCTATAGCATATTCATAATAAATTCACTCTAGAACCTGAACCAAACAAGTCCCTCCTACCCTGAATTATCCCACTGATAACTGGACAATTGATACCTGAGTATTCACCGATGTTTATAAGCTTGGACCTTAATAGAAAGGTGAGTCCTACCAAAAGTCTCATCTATTGGTGCCAAAAAAATACATAAATCACATCCTGATGACCAAAAATTCAAAAATTCGACCTATTCGAGATCCCCCTGATTCCACAATGAGATTTGAATAAATTGGGATGAAGAATCCTTACCCGTTTGCTGAGATTAACAATCTCATGCACCGAAATACAACAAGACTCCGCCTAAGTGTCTAACTAATAAAGGCTACCATATCTTATCTTTCCATACAGATATAACCCGTTGATCACTAAGTGTCTCTACTCCAAACTTTCTCTAACACCCTAACCATGTAAGTCATAACTGGTTCCCCACCCTCATGGGTCATACTATTACCGATTCACGATACCTTGTGACACCAGTTAATTCACTTGAAAATTAATATCACAGAGCATCATGATCTTGCCACCATTCCATCACTGATATGAGGATTTACCACCGATGCTATGTTCCCTAAGCATCATCTCAAACACCTCAATAGTCTGCACAACCAAGATAACATAACCAATCGGGCCTCACCTATGGGTCTGACCCAAGCTAGCACAACAAAATGGGCCTCACCCACATGTCTCACCTAAGCTAGCATAGCCAGACGGACATCACCCTTAGTAAGGAGCTTTACTAACAATAACAAGTTTGACTCAACCCTAACGAAGGTCGTGATCCCCTCATAGTCTTATAATCCTTCCTACGACGGCCAAAGTCATCCTAGTGCACCTGTAGTCCTACAATACTTCCACAATAGCCATGGTACCAACCCATGGTCTTCCTAGTTATCCATAATACTAAGCCAAAATTGTCACACCCCCAAACCGAAACGGCGGAAACGTTTGGGGGCGGAGGACGTCATGCTCAGTATCACAACACATGCATCATAGTGTTTCCATGTACTTGATTCACAAAAGATTAACTCCAAAAGTAATTAAAAAAAACAAAGATATGAAGCTATTATGCTCCATCTTCTAAATCC